>NC_081412.1:90498344-90863969 GCF_030272615.1 Cryptomeria japonica
TTTGATGTGGAAAACCCGGTTAAGGAAAAAACCATGGTGGGAACCTACCCACAATAAGATGATACTCTAGAGTAGTATGTGAAAATATTATAATGGGGAATGCACCAACATTCAAGCACACTTCCTAGAGCTCACTACTCAAAAGATAATGACCAGGAAGGCTACAAACCTTAGGGAAGTCTCACTGATTTACAACAAGATTCAGACTACAATATGGAAGGAATGAATTGAAAAAATAATATCTCCGAATACCAAATGACAGTTCTGGTTAAGCGCAATGTCTGCTCTGCAACATTAATCTCTACTCAATCACAATGCCAAAGGATGAATCACTTGTTCACACATACATCACTCTCTGATAATGCAAACACAACCATGATACCTAAATTACATGACAATATCACCTATTTATACAAATCATCAACCTTGACAACAAGGTCGTCTAAACCCTCAACTCACACTTACAAAATTACATCACACGATACAAAGATCAACCACCAAATCAATATAATGATATAGATGACATAAAATGGTCCTAAACCAAATATCCAAATGCTCAACTCCATCGAAAATCATGCCAAGATCAACCGCAACACGCTACACATCCAAGAAAAATGCATAACACGAAGAACATCACAAGTTCAACAAAATCACCAAGAACACACACAAGGATTGATGTGGACCATCAAAACAAATAGGAAATAATTAGTAAACACCAACAAGCATGTTAGAATCATTAGTAACTATTGTACCAATGCCATTTATCAAATCTTCATTGATCAACATTTGAAACTTAAGAAAACTCAAACAACAACAATTGTCACGATGAAAAGATATCTCGCGAAGCACCAAATCATGAACCATTAGAAATGAATATACACAAGATCATCCCAAACCATCTCCCAAAATATCATCTCAAGATCTGCTCACACCGAAATATACCAGACGAAATACTAAACTCTACAAAACATTAATCAGATAAACAAACTACAAAATTGGATCATTTGATATGATCAATTAAGCTTTCCGGATTACCAAAATCAATACAAGAGAATATAATGATACTAGAGATACTCCATTCACCAAATCATGATCCTAATAAACTAATATACAATCATCGAAGCAGGAATATGTTGACATCAATGACAACAACATATACTAGTAGTAGCAATGGCCAACAATCTCCCCCTTTGGCATTGATGGCAACATATGAATGTGAAAAAAAAACAATGCAAAGAAAGAAAAACATCTCTGACAGACTCCCCCTAAGATCAAGTAGATAAGAAATTTTTTCACATGCTTCTCTTCCCCTTTGACAACAATGCCAAAGATAGAATACAAATTATGCTTCTCTCTCCGAAAACACATCCTCCAAGAAGGACAATCTACCCCTTAGGATAAACTCACAATTGATCACTTGAAACACTCAATAACTACTCCGGATGAGTAGCGACATCAACTCATCAAACCAAATAGAAAGATAAGGCTTTGAGATCCACCAGATTGATGCAACTCAATGCATCTAGTTCTCATTAGGAGGGGTAGATACCCCTAACTCATCTCCAAATAGACAAATGTATTTGAGAGCAAAGTCTTAGTAAAAATATCAACAATCTGTTCCTTTGTAGATACATACTCCAACTTCACTTCCTTTTCATTGAATTTTTCTCTCAAGTAAAGATATTTGATTGACACATGTTTATTTTTTGAATGTTGTACCAGATTCTTTGACATATTAATAGCACTAGAATTATCACAATATATGATAGTAGGCTCATCATAGATAACTCTGATATCCTTCAACATTTGCTTCATCCAAACTACTTGGGTGCAGTTAGTAGCAACAATAATGTACTCAACTTCAACAGTAGATAAGGACACTGAATCTTGTTTCCTACTTGCCCATGAAATAAATTTTTTACTCAAAAAGAAGGCTCCACCAGTGGTTCTTTTACGATCATCAACATCACCAGCCTAATCAACATCACTAGACCAATCAACATCAGTGTAAACACACAACATGAAATCATCATTCTTCGGATACCACAAACCATAATGCATAGTTCCTTCCAAGTATCTGAATATCCTCTTCACAATAGTGACATGACTCTCTTTTGGATTAGCTTGATATCTAGCAGCCATGCACACAACATGCATAATGTCTGACCTAGTCTGAGTAAGATATAGTAGTTCACCAACCATAGATCTATACAAAGACTGATTAGCTTTCAGAGATTCATCATTTTTATAAAATTTGCAGCCAGTCACCATAGGAGTTCCAACTGGTTTGGAGTCATCTAATCCAAACTTCTTCAACAATTCCTTCACATATTTAGTTTGAGATATAAAATACCTTTTCCAGTCTATGAGATCCACAAACCTAAAATAAATTTCATCTCTCTTATCATACACATCTCAAATTATTTCTGTCTATCATCGGTAAACTTCATGCTAATGTCATCATCTTCTCTAAAGATAATATCATCAACAAAGACTTCCACAATTAAGATGTTATCATTCTCAATCTTAAAGTACAGATTACTATTAGCAGTCCCTTTCTTAAATCCTAATTTTAGCAAAAACTTTTTCAATATAGCATACTAGGCTCTAGGGGCTTGTTTCAATCCATAAAGAGCTTTCTTCATTTTGCACACCATGTCTCCACCATTTGATGATGAAAGTACATCAGGATGCTCAATGTAGACTTATTCCTCAAAATCACCATTCAGAAAAGTTGACTTGACATCCATCTGATACACTTTGAAATATTTATAAGCAGCATATGTAAGCAATAGTCTAACAACTTCAAGTCTATATACCAGAGTAAAAGTCTCCTCATAATAAATTCCTTCTTTCTGTGAATAACCTTTGCATACTAGTCTTGTTTTATTTTTGACAACTTCATTGGCTTCATTCAATTTGTTCCTAAATAACCATTTAGTGCCACTAACATTCTTATTTTTAGGTCTAAGCACAAGCTCCCATGCATTATTATTTTCAATATGATCTCATTCTTCTTCCATAGCTCTCATCCAATTTTCATCTTTGTGAGCCTCAACAACATTATTATGTTCAATTTTAGAAATCAAACATACCTCTTCAGCAGCTAGCCTTCTTCTAGTCATCACACCTTTATTTTTATCACCAATAATCTAATTTTTTGAATGATTCAATCTTATATACCTTAGAGTCTTTTGATTGTTTTGATTTTTAGGTTCCTACACCTCTCCATCAATAACAATAGCTTCCAGATTAACTATCTCTACCAGATCAATCTTCTTCAACTCTTCAGTCCAAATAGGGGTTATAACAACATGCTGAGCATCATCATATCCACATGCTCTGATCTCTTTTCTACCTTAGTAATCACCCTGTAAGAATGACCCAAGTGAGTACAGCTAGACCCAAGCATTTTGAATCACTATAATAAATAGGCCTCTTTGGGTTTAAAGTCTCAAAGGACGGAGTTATTTGAGTTTTCTCTTTGAGATCTCTCATATCGAGCATTTTGTAGGGCCTCATGGTCTCAATCACACTTGCGTGACTACATCTTGTCTCGAAACCTTGTCGGGCTATAGGACTCAATTGTGCTTGCATGACTTCAAGGGGTAATTTCGAACGAAAATCCTTACTAAGAAATTTAAGATAGAAGCTTCCTAGTTCACCTTTGAAAGGGGGATAATCTTTGTGCAAGAGAGACAATAACTCTCCCAAGATACTTGCCATATCGTGCCCCCATTTGCATTTGGAATTGGATAATATGGCATTGAGAATCCATTGTTTGAGACTTAGTGGCCGTATTCTGATCAGCTATTGGGTGTGTACCTACGCTTGCAAGCAAAGGTTTTCTCTCTCAGCCAACTTCCTTAGGATTAGTGTGTTGTGCTTGACATCACTTTACATCTTGTGTGTTTGCTGTGTCTTTGTCCTTGAAACTAAAACTGAAACCCTGAAACTAGAAAAAAAAATCAAAACATTAAAAACTCAGTGGTGAAAAACTCTATTCTTGTCAGAAATTCATCCTTGCCCAGTCCTGTGTGGTACGAGAATTCCAGTTTGTCGTACTAGCCTCTGAGAATTGTCATCTGGTAAGTCTTAAACTATCGAACGAGTCATAAATCCTAGGGTATATCTTTCCCGATTTGTCATACTGTCCTCTGAGAATTTTTGTCTGGTAACCATTAAACTGTCGTATGAGTCTATACATCTACTACAACTTTTTGACAACTTAAAGAAGCAACTCGTATGATTCTTCCAATTCATCATCTGGTATCTCCTAAATTATCGTCTGGCTCATGATCTTTTGTCGTACGAGCCTCTATTTTCATCAATCTAGAAGCCTGTGTTTTTGGGTGCTTTTTCAGATCTATCATACTTGCCTAATCAGTCCTGATACACAATAGTGAACATATATCTGGTCTTTTTCATCCCGAGCATAACAATCTTAATAGTGTACCTTTTCCATTGTGTTACATGATTTTGTCAATTATATCCCAGCTAGTTCAATCAATCATACATCAATCTAATCAACCTAAAATGCTTAGATCACATCTTATACAAGATAGATCATTCCTGAAACTAGACTTGATCTCAATCTCTTAATCCAATTATCACCTCAAGCAAACAACTAGCTCCAATTTTATCTTGACATCTGTATCACTTCTATCTCTCAGTCACATAAATTGTAAATGCTCATTTGAACCTGAAGTTCTCATAAGAAAGCTGGCAAAGGTAAGGGACAATCTTTTTCATTACAAACTAATCCATTCTTTCAAGAAGAACTAGTCTTTGACAAACCTTCATCCTCAAGTCAACCAATTTTTGATCAACCCTTATCTTCCAACATGTCTGGGGAAAGGCAGGAAATAGAAGCTTCTAAACACAGTGCTCGAGATAACATTAGCACTCATACTACTGATAGTGAATCCTCATCTAGTGATTCTAAAGCTTCTGAACCTGAAGAAGATACTATAGTTAAATGTCAAAAGGACAAGGATTTCAGAAAAAAATGATGAAAATTATCATTGTTAGAGAAAAAGAAGAGCATTTTCTAGAATTGGCAAAACAAGGAGCTAAACTTCCAATTGATTATAACATTCAAAACATCATCACAAAAGAAGAAGATACACCATATCATTGGTAACCAAAGAATTGCAAGCATTAAAAACTGAGATCAAAGAAGTGAAAGACAAGGATAAATCTTCTGTACAGTATTCCTTGGACACAATTTGTCTGTTTCCATTCGACAAGAATCTTCATAGTCCTCCATTTCCTTCAAGAACAAAAATTCCTAAATTTGACAAATATGATGGCAACTTAGATCCTCAAGACCATGTCCAAGAATTCTATGCTCTATGTATGGAATTTATGCATGAACAAGTATATCTTATGCGTCTCTTCCCAAGAAGTCTAGGAGGACAAGCTATGGAATGGTTTTCAAAACTACCTATGAGAATTAAATCTTTCAAGGAGCTGGTCAAACTATTTCTCCAACAATAATCCTACAACATCTGTCATCTTGTCATCATGATTGGCCTTTGTAATGCAAAATAGAAAAAAAGAGAACCTTTTCTCACTTTCCTTCAATGTTGGAGAAAGAAGTTCTCTAGATATTCACAACCCATTCTTGATTCTGAGAAGATGGACATCTTTGTTAACAATCTAATTCCTAAGTTAAAATATGATATTCAAATGCAAGTATATCCTTCATTTAATAAGATAGTGGACAGTGCTCTCAAAATGGAAGATGTGCTTGTGAGGAAAGGAGAGATATCACTTTATAAGGAAACATAATAGGGTTGTAGTTCTAAAGTAAGCGATAACCAATGGGTGGAGGAGGAGGAGATGGTTGGGCGAGAAGTTATTTTAAATTTTTTTTCTTCTTCTGGAGGACAGATACAGATGCAGATCATCAAACATTCTACACAGTAGGTTATCGCAGAAGCTTCCTTCATCAATCGTTCCTCAGTCCAGGGCAAAGTAGCGGGTATCTCAATACTGATAGGAGGAGTAGGGGTAGGCTCCATAAGTTTGGTCATCCCAAGATTCGGCAAGAGAAACAAAGCTTGTCCTCTCTCTCCCTTCCACAAAAGCCAAAAGCCAAGCAACCTATCTTTGACATCCGTCTATCAGAAAAACCAGGTAGTGGTCACTCTCTTGATTCGCGAAACTCCCTAAATAGGCATCAGAAGAATAATGGGAAGTTTAAGGAATATTAGAGGCTATCTAAGGAGCATTGCTTAACCTTTCTAAATAATATAAAGATTGGTTCATGAGAGCATTGTCTTACATTTCCAAATAACATCCCGATTGGATCGCGAAGCTTTCAAAATGGCAGTTTAGCTTATGGAACCTCTTCCCCAGGTCAAGTTCTCTCATCTCCCAACAAATTTTGCCAGAGATTTAGTTCACAAAAATAAAGGAAGGTTTTTCAAAGGGTTTGGGCTTTTCACCATGTTGTGGTATCCAAACTTTGATCCTAATAGTGCTAGAATTAAATTTGCTCCAGTCTGGATTTCCGTTCCGAACCTCCCTCTTGAATATAGGGAGCTAGAACTGATAGATATTTTGGAAAATAGATTGGGTATCTTCATTAGACATGATCTTATCCCATTTGAGAATCCATAGCTCCCCATTAGGGTTTGCCTCCTTTGTGACTTGTCAAAACCGTTGGCCAAAATAATTCTTATCTCTTCTTCCTTTGGAAGATGTTCACAAAAAAATCTCGTGGATGACCCAGAAACAATCAATGTGCACTTGGATTGCCTAGGCCATTTGATGATGGAATGTATGGGGGAGGATTGCAAAATCAATATAGTCTGTGAGGACCAATCCTCTGAAGCTCACCAGTGCAAAGTCCATCCATATGATGTTTCCCCATTACAGCGTAAAACTCAGCCCATATCTCTCCAATTAGCGAACCCTCCCTGAGAGGAGGGGCTTGGGCTTGGAACTTTGGCCAATAAGGGAATATGTCCTCCGGAAGTGTAATTTTGGGTAGACGAGACCTCAATAGTAACCTCCAATTTAAGCGATCACAAGGATTCACTTCTTTCATCTCAACAAGCTGAGTTCAGTTGCTCTAAGGTGAGACAATAGTGGGATAGATATCATAGAACCATAGGGGTTAATTAATTTATCTCTAGATCTCTGGAAATGGTCCTTCCCTCTGATCTAAGCTTAGCCACAATTTTAGAGATTTTGAGGGCAAGAGCTAGCAACAACAATGAGCCCAATAGGGGTTACGTGGGTTTACTTTCCCTTCCAGAAGATAAGCTTCATATGTTGAATAGACTAAGTATTCAAGCCAAGTATGCTGAGAATCCTGGTTTGAGGGAAAGTAGCAAAGAAAAGGATCATATGCAAGCTTAGGTAGTCATCCAACAGTCTTTTGTAGAAGAGCCCATCAAGATTACAAACTGGTTTGGCAAGCATAAAATTCAATCATTTATAATAGCTCTAGACCCTCCAAGATGTCCTCTCATTTCCCCTAAAGAGCTCAGGCTTTCTCCACTAGATAGTAATAGAGAATTTCTATTGCACTTTAAAGCTACATTGTTGTGGGATTCACAATGTAAAATCATTGAAGATCAGATTCACAGAGCCTGTTCAATGTTTTTTGATGAACAATTGACACAAGAATCTTACAATCTAGGGATTGAGGACCTTCACCTAATCTTCGATAATATCACATCAAAGAACAAGATTAAGGTGGATACCAATAGCTCCTTTCCAATATTGCAAGACATTGGATTAGTGGAGTAGGATCAAAAGAAACTTTCTCCAGACCACCTCTCTGTAACCCTTCAAGATCAACAAGTCATCCCAACCAGAGAGTCCTCTATATATCAAACAAGATCCAAAACCTCAACATAGGTCCCAAAACCAAAAGGAAAAATAGGAAGGCCTCCAAAAAAGAAGTGACTCACAAGAAAGACCAATGAGGAAAAGAAAGTAGGTTTGCAATCCATCCTAGAGGATAAACTAGATTTGAGGAGAGGGAGTCACTCTCTGTGTCCACAATGAGGATAATAACATGGAATGTCAGGGGTATTAATGCCCCTGACAAAAGATGCCACATTAAATCTCCAATTGATAATTGTGGGGCATATATTGTTCTTATCCAAGAAACAAAATTATCACACAATAAAGATGAGCAGTTATTCAAAAAGTGGCATCAGTGGAACTATTCTACTTCGCAAGCCATTGGTGCCTCCGGGGGATTGGCCATATTATGGAAATAAAATGTGGGCAATGTTTCAATCATAGCAACAAAGGCAAATTTCATTCACATTTCAGTCCAGACTCCCAAGGTTTTTTTTCAGCTCATAGTAGTCTATGGTACAACTTCAACAACAGGTAAGAAGGTAGTTTGGGACAGAATTGCACAAATTATTTTTAGCTTTCCCCTAGACCCATTTGTTATAGGGGGGGACTTTAATGCTATTCTGGCTTCTCAAGATAAGACTGGGGGCATCATCTCTCCTCCAAAAAGTATGCAAGATTTTAATAATTTTGTCACTAACTTTGCACTAAAATATTGCATCCCCATCAATGGCTCCTTTACTTGGACAAATAGAAGGAAGGGATTTATGCCTATAGCAGAGCGCCTTGACAGGTTTTTTGTTAACCCCAATTGGATATCACTTTTGGAATTCCAAATTCCACGATTTTACCACTTTCAAGGTCTGACCACTTTGATCTTCAGATTGAAGTCCCACTCATCCCAATTGTGAGGAAGGGTAGGCCATCTTTTAAATTCCAGAAGATGTGGTTCAGACATTTTTCCTTCCTTCCACTCCTACAAAAATGGTGGGTTGAAGAACCTTTTATTCAAGGTAGTCAGATGTTTTAGTTTTGTAAAAAGCTTCAATGGTTAATATTAAATATTAAAGAGTGGAATACATCCTCTTTCCAAAACATCTTCCAAGCCAAAAGTCAAATTAAAAACAATATTAAAGAATTAAATGTTATCATTATCCAAAATGGAATAGACCAGAACACTTATAAGATGCAAAAGGAACTAAATGCTCATCTCCAATAAATTTTGGCTAGAGAGGAATTATTCTAGAAACAAAAGTCCAGAGAAACATGACTTCAGGAAGGGGATAGAAACACAAAGTATTTCCATGCCTCGGTCAAAATGAGGAGAGCTCACAATCAATTTTGTCAAATAAAGAATGGAGATGGTGATATCATAGTGGATGTAGATAAGATTCAGCAAGAAGGAGTTTGCTTCTTTTTGACTCTATTCACAAATGGGGTTCCTAATGGCATAGAGATTAGGCAAAAATTAGAGTCTATACTCTAGCATATACCCCAATTAATCAATGAACAAGACAATATGTTTCTCTTGAAAGTATTTTCTTTAGATGAAATAAGACATATAGTCTTCTCCATGCATCCGGATAAATCTCCACGGCTTGATGGTTTCCCCACCCTCTTCTTTAAAAAATGATGGAGTTTTGTGGGCTCAGACATTTGGAGGGTAGTCGAGGAATCAAGAAAACATGGCAAAATGTTGACTCACTTCAACACTACTCTCATAGTTCTGATCCCTAAGATGAAAAATACTTTATCCTTTGCAGATTTCAGACCAATATCTCTATGTAATACGATATATAAAATGATCACAAAAGCCATTTCTTTGAGGTTGGCCCAATTTATTCCCAGGATCATCTCGAAACAACAGGGAGGTTTTGTTCAGGGCAGGGAAACCACATAAGGGGGAATGGTGGTACATGAAATAGTTCACACAATCATGGAACATAAAATGAAAGAAATGAAGATTAAATTAGATATGCTAAAGGCTTATGATTGAGTCAACTGGAACTTCTTATATCTAGTCCTTATTAAATTTGGGTTTTCCATAGTTTGGAGCAAATGGATTCTTTCCTCATCTCGAGTGCAAAATTCTTAGTTTTATTGAATGGATCTCCAGTGGGTTTTTTCTTATCCTCACAAGGTGTGAGACAAGGAGATCCTTTGTCTCTGTCTCTCTTCATCATTATGGAAGAATCCTTAAGCAGAAGGATAACGGCTAGTCAAGAGTCCTCATTATGGAAGGGGATTCATATTCCCCAATCCTAAGTAGTCCTCACTCATTGCCTATTTGCTGATGATAAAATTCTATTTGCAGTTGCTTTGGTTAAGGTAGCTATTGGGACTCATTAAATTTGAGTGAGTTTGAGAGGCCCATTTCAAAATTTTGCTTTCCATTTCCAAATGATCATAAAATGAGTCAGTTTGAATGGCCTAGTTAGAGAGGGTAAAATGGAGATAGTTGATTTTCAAAGGGTAAGGCTTGGGAAATGTGCCCTACACCTTTCATTTGGCCTATGAAGTGTTTTACAACTTTTAGAATTAAGTTTGGGTCAGTTGATCAGGTACCCATTTCAAGGGGTGAGCTGAAAGTGCATGTCAGGTGCAAATGCAGATTTTATTAAGTAGCCTACTTTGAGCTCCTATATCTTTTACCCTATTGATCATCATGTTGAAATTAAAAATGTAGTGAATTATATGAATAAAAGTGTGCCTTTGTGCAAAATTTCAAGTCTTTATGAATCCATTTTCTTAGTTTAGCAAGCTCAATCCATTTGCAATTTGTGTTGTTTGACAAGTCCCTGTTTCAACTACTAGTCGGAGTCCTGCTTTGCACATTTATAAAGATGCCCCAGTAAATGTCATGTCAGAATGGTTTTTCTGAGCTATTGCTGGTATAAAAGGCAAGCTATGTTTCAAATTTCAAGCTCCTGCCAATCCGTTTAATCGGTTTTCAAAAGGGTTTCTTGAGCCACCTTATTCAGTGTTCCGTATTTTCATTGCTACATCAGTTAAAGTGTCTATTTTCATGAGCGCACCATTTGCACCCAGTTAGCTTTCTGGTCGAACTGAGAATTCTAAGATTTGATCTATACTTCAAGGTACCTATGCCTCATATTTGAGGGTCTATAGAGATTGTTTGATATTTTTAAGAAAGGCATCATGAGTTCCCTGTGCATTGACTTCATCAGGTCCGCAGTGTTGACAAAGCTAGTTGGTCATCTTTGACCATTAATATTTCTTCACTCGGGATTCATCTAGAGAAACCATTTGGTAGAGTTCATGTTTGTATTTCAGAGTACACGCCTGTTAGTTTCCAAAGTCTAGAAAGGTGTTTTGACTAGCTTGAAAATTATGTCTTTGTGATTAAATGCGAAAATGTGGCCTAGGCGCCTGAAAATCGCGAAACTCAGTTTGATGATCCGAAAATGGTGCCGATCGATTCCAGAGGTATGTTTAAGGTTCCCGAGGCATTTCGAAGGTCAGTTGCATGAAAATGAATTTTTTTTAGCCGGACCCACTTTGGGGCCCGACCTGGCTCATGCTCGTGGATTGATTTTATTGGCGACTTGGTTCACTGAGAGAATTTCAGAATATTTAAATGGTTGTTCATTGGTAAATGAAGTGTCCAGGGTAGTCTTTTCAGAGGATCTTAAATTGTTCAAAAAAATAAAAAGGTTATTTGATCCTCAAGATGAGGTCCTTCAGAGGTGGAACATATTTTTGTTTTGTTATATCATGCATGGTTGCAATATCTGTTGATCCATTCTTCTTTTTTGTGCCACTTGTGGATAATGGATTAAATTGCCTTAGTATAGATAAGAATTTGGCAACTGTTGTTACTGTTCTGCGATCCCTCATAGATAACTTTTATTTAGTACACATGGTGTTCTAGTTCCGAACAACTTTCATATCTCCATCTATGGTATTTGGGAAAAGAGAGCTTGTGATAGATCCAATATAAATTGCAAAAAGGCTGGAAGAAATGAGAGTAAATAGGATTGATACAGAGTTATGGATGCGCTATCGCTCACTCCCTAAAGATATTAGAGATCATGTCTGTCGGCATGATGAATATAAATGGCTTTCAAACCAAAGGTATTGATGAAGAGCATTTAATTCAAAGCCTTCCAAAAGATCTCAGGCGTGACATAAAGCAACATCTCTGAAATTTTATTTTTTTAGCAATTGCAATCTGCAGTAGTATTCCAAATTGCATTGACTAGTGTAAAGCCCAGCTCCATGTGCCCTTTGCCAGTCCTCCCTGTGTGAGCAAGGTAAGTTGGAGAGTCATGTGAGGAGGGCATGAATAAATTTAACAAATGCAATCTACACATGTTTTCTTCCCTATGTGGTATGGTGTTTGGAAGGCTGTAGAAACTCTCAAGCAAATAATGCCCCTACGTGGAGAGTGGGGAGGGTTAAAATGAATAGCAATTGGCAGGTTTAAAGCATCCAAAGTCCTCCTCCTGCGTGGTGGTTGTGTTGTGGGAAGTGACAATGCAACTTCCAAACAAATGTAATTTGGTTGGTGCAGAGGTCATTTTAAAACAAGTCTCTAGCAAATGTAATCTGCAGGTGTAAGATAGATTCCATCGACCCCTGCCTATTATCATCTCCCCTTGCATGGTGTGGTAAGGGGCAAGGTTAAAACATAAAATTTTAATGTAAATGCAATGCATTTTGGCAGGGCATCAACCAATTCCAAACCCCTCTCTGTGGCGGTGAAAAGAACCATTGAAACTTTCAATCAAATGCAAAGGCACCATTAAAAGTCAAAGAAAATTTCAAAAATGCATTGCTAGGCAAAATACTTAAGTCCCACATTGGATGGGTGGGGGTTATTTTTGATGTTTAAATCTAAAGCTTCACACTACCATAGTGTCAAAGCCTCAAGGGCTTTTGATGCATGGTACCGGTTGGGCGTCCAATGGACCCCACGCGTGCGGGTGCAAATCCTGAGGCGACCAAAGAGACAACTGGCAACCAGGTGGACCCCACGCATGCAAAGTTCTCGAGGCATGTGGGTTTTGTAGAGAAAGAGCGGATTAACTGGTGAGCAAGTTCGCAGCAGATCGACAGTGCACACAGTTTCGCAAGCCAAAGTTACTCGAAGAATAACCATCGCGAAATTGTGAAAAGCACGTGCGGAAAAGGGGATGGTAAAGATCGTGCAGGTTCATCAAGATCCGACGGCTGGTGTTGTTTTGCAAGTCAAAGTTGCTCACCCATTAACCATCATGAAATGATGAAAGATGACATGGGGTACAAGTGGCGATGATGGGGCAGTCCAGTGGCGATGACGAGGCAGACAAGTGGTGGATAGATGTGGTGTCATCCCAAGTGGCGCCCAGTGGACCCTCCTAGAAAATCACAGGCTGCCACGTGGCAGGGTGTCAGGCCAAAAAATGGTGAAAAATTAAAGTCAAATTGCATAGTTTCGAGTATAGGTAAAAATAAAAAAATTAAATGATGGATCCATTTGAGTGATTAATTCGGCCAGAAGTTAATTTTTGGCCAAATATGCAAGCATTATATATCAACGGAAAGCTCTTGGAATGAGGAATGCAGCTCTGAAGTTTGTTTCAATAGATCTCAAATATTTTGAGAGCAGTTTCCATGGGAAGGAGAAAGGAAAACATTCAGTTGGAGAAAGGGGACACTTGGCAATGTGTTATGCATACCTAATCTTTTTCCATCCTCTTTTTATTCTCATTTCTTCTCAATTGTAAGGGTTCCAAAATTTTGGAGGAAGTTCTCTAGATTTCATGGCTTCCAGTTCTGAATTTCTTGACACAAATTTGTAAAATTCTATGGATCTTTTCAGGGTATAGAGGTTACAGTGCAGTATTGGAGACGTTTTTTCTAGTTGCAGGTCTTACTTGTGTTAGGCATGAGTAAATTCCACACAATGTTGTCTCTAGGCATGCATTTCATTGTCATAAATTGAATCCTGAAGGAGGATGGAATTTGTCAATTTTTAGGAGATTGTTGTGACTATTTTTAGGTATCCTTCAAATGAAGGTTTTAAATTCTGTATTCAGTCATAAATAATGGAATATGTGTCCCATATCTGATAACTTTGTGAATGAATCAAGTAATGCATTGGTATAAGATATTGATGCAGGAATATTGTTTAAGGAAAACAAATTTGTAGCTAGGATACACATTTATAGTTATGTGTGTGACTCTGTTGCCTAATGAGCACGACACCAGTCTTTGAAAGATTTGGGGATAGTTTCAGATTTATACATTTAAAGAAAATCTATTTCCCTTTGTGTTTAGGGGTTGTGTTCTTTTCATTCCATGCTCTGTTTCATCTATGGTTTATACAAATTTAGCCAATCTGTAGTGTGTTTCCAATTGGGTGGGTTTGTGGAATGATCTATCTGCTTATTGTTTGATGCTGCCATATGTCTGTAACTATTGTATCTAATGCATCAAAAGGGTGTCACCCCCTAGGTCTAGCAGAACCTGAAGTGCAGGAGGATCAATTAGGGTCCTATGTTATGTTGTCCAAGTCCTGATGTGCTTTATAGAGTGAAATTGGCCATTTCATAGAAGGATTGCAGGTGAACTTGGGTTAACCAGTTTTGGTGAACAACAATAGCCAAGATCATCAAGGAAATCATAACATCACATTGTGAAGTATCTGGTAAAAAATTCAGTGAGGCAAAATCCAAAGTTTTCTTATTTCACTGCTCTCCCATCTTGTCAAAAAATTTGATTAGTACCATATGATTCAAGCAGGCCAAACTTCCCTATAAGTATTTGGGTATCCCTTTGTTTACAAGAGTAGACATAAATCAGCATTGGGATTCAATCATTTCAACTATTGAAAACAAGATGGACTCTTGGAAGAATAATTGGTTATCACTTGCTGGGAGAATATTGTTGATCAAGTCAGTGATGTCTACTATCCCCAATTACATCATGTCAGTGCTACCAATGCTATCTAAAAAAAGAAATATTCTTGAATCTCACCTCAAGAAATTCTTATGGCAAGGAAATAGAGATCCCAAAAATAAAATTCACCTTTTATCTTGGGAAAAGGTATGTGTTCCAAAAAGACTAGGTGGAGCAGGCATTCCAAATTTTGAGGACAGAAATTTTGCACTTGGTGCAAAACTACTATGGAAAATCTATGAAAATCCCTCTTCCATATGGGCTTCTATTATTAGAAGAAAATACCTCGATTCCAATGAACCTGAAAGGATCTTTACTCTTGCCAACCCACCCAAAGGATAAAAAATGTGGAACTTCATTGTGGATTGTAGAAAGTTTATGTTACCAAATCTATCTTGGGTAGTTCATAATGGCAAGTTAGCAATATTTTTGGAAGATCCTTGGAACAATTCTCTGGCTTTAACCAACACCCAGGGTTTAGAGGACATTAAACAATTCTTGCAAAACCATTGGGGCTGTTCAGTAAGGGACTATTTTTATATCACTTCGGTCAAAGGCAAGCCCAAAGAAAAATGAAAATATTTTTCACATTTTCCAGTTCCCCTGCTCCAAATCTAGAAACTTCTTGCAGCTTTAAAGTTGAGATAGATCTTCTTTAAAGATAAGGATGATAGAATGGTATGGACTCTATCAAAATTAGGAGATTATTTAGTCAAAGATGGTTTGAAAGTTCTCTCAAATCAGGACCCTGTTCCTCCATTGTGAAAGTTTTCCCTCTGTTGGAATGATTGTGGCTTGCAAAAGACGTGAGATTTCACCTGGTTTGCTTTGAAAAATTGTATCTTGACTAGTGACATATTGGCACTACTGAAAATTACCACACCTTTCAATTGCATACTATACAATTCATGCATTGAAACTTTAGATCATCTCCTCTTACAATGTGAAGTAGCACAAGAATGTTGGAAGTGGCTTCTTCAAAAATTAGATTGGTCTTCTCCCCTGCAACAGTCAGTCTCAGAGGTTTTCGAAGCTTGGCCTACACTTTATAAGGAGTCCTTCTTTGCAGTCATTTGGGAAATTTCCCCAGTAGTCTTGATATGGAATATTTGGTGGGAAAGGAACAAACGAGTTTTTAGAAAAGAGGTAAATAAGGTGGCAGATATGAAGCTTAGAATTGAGTCTACAATTTCAGAAGCAGTTAATGCATGCACATCCAACAAGAAAAAATTAAGTTCACTTTTCTCCTCATGGGATGATGACATTCTAAAAAAATGGAAATCCATTAAGATTCCATTCAAGGGGAGCCTAATGTGCAATTACGAATCCAGAATTGATAGAAAGGAAATTAGCTGGAAACCCCCCATGGGCAATGTTTCCAAATTAAATTTTGATGGTGCAGCTCATGGGAATCTAGGAACTTCAGGTATTGGTTGTGTCATCAAAAACCAAGAGGGCAAAATACTTGTAGCAATCTATGGTAGGATCCCGAACGGTTCTAATAATATTGCAAAAGAAAAGGCTCTCCTACTAGGTATCAAGTTAGAAATCAAATACAAGGCTTGAAATCTAATTATTGAAGGAGATTCTTAGAATATTTTATCTTCTCTCCTAAAGAAACAAACTCCCAGTTGGCAAGTAGATTACATTATTCAGGAGGCTAGAGAATTAATTCCTTTTTTAGTTCCTTATCATATAGTGCACTGTTATAGAGAAGCTAACAAGGTGGCAAATATTTTGGAAAACTTGGGTTGTGATCAAGACTTAAAAAAAGTGGTGCTATCTCATCAGAAATTTCATGCTATCAAAGTGCTCAAGGATCAAGCAGATAGGGATTTGTCATAAATTGATCAACCCATTATTAATTCATTGCTTGTTTGATTGTAGATAAGGCAGAGAGGGATTTCTTATCAATAAGTCAATTTCAATATTATTTTCAAATAGGGATGGACCTCAATTGCTCCTTAACATTGAGAACTATTTGACTACTCAGGAACAAGTATGTGTGTGTTGGCTTGAGATTCATCTTTTCCTTTTCCTTCAACAGATTTTCTTGGTAGGCCGATAGTCCAGTTGCTGTCATATCAGGCGTGAGAGTATTGATTGGTGCCATGTGGGTAAATTCTCATAGGAGTCCTTCGCTCAGATGAAGTACATTATTTGGAGATCACATCTCGATGGAATATTTATTTTAGTGCAATTCATATGGCACGATAGGGGATTATGTGGCAACAACTTAGCACACATTTGGTACAATGTCATGTTGAATGTGTGAGCCTAATCTCAAGTTGATATAAGAATACACGAGTTGTAGTTATGTCTGTCATTTTATTTGGATTTTCACTTTTTTAAATGAAGGAGTGGTGACTTAAAGGGCAATTAATCATCACAGATTCATTTTTTATTACCTATGATTTGAGGGTGGAAGTAAATGAGTTGTACAGCTCTGCAAAGTGAAGGTCATTCCAAGCCTTAGTCTCAACCTGCTCACACGTTTAGGCAGTTTGTAGAGTTTTACACATGGGAATTCTATTAAAATATGTGGTTTCAGAGAAGCTCAACACATTTTTTCTTAGACACTTGGGAACCTATAATGTTGATGGCCTTCTGATTTAAATCAAATTAATTCCTCTTATTGCAGGGATTCTTGGTTGAGGGTGGTTTGCAAAAGCTCTTGGTTTATCGATATTAAATCAAGGTGAATTGTGTTTTGCTTCGCGATGCTATCCGCATTGTCGGTTTGTGGTGCATAGAATTCATCTTTAGGGGAATCCCAACGAACCATTGAGGTTTGCTTTCATCCATCCAATCAACATGTCAGATACATTTGCAATCCCAAATGACTACATAAAACGGGTTGTGAGAATGGTCATTGGGGAACAATGGCTTGCTGCAAACCTAGTTGCTTCTCCTAGCACCATCACATCTAGATTTGCTTCAAATTTCATGGATTTATCTCACTCAAGGAGCGGACAAAACTGGTAATTGGAGCATATGTCCATTCCTTTGCCTTTACTCGAGAGGAAGTGAGCCTCCAATTGGATAACTATGACTTGTTCAACGAAGATTTGTGGTGGGGTGGTTTCCTAAACTTGGATTTTTTTCTGGTTTACTCCACCCCTAGATTAGTGTTCATCTCCTTCATACATGGTTTGCAGTTCTCCTCTCCTCACCCCTTCTTAGCATGGGTTCAACAATTTGCTTGGCTAATTGGGGAACCGCTTTGGTTGATTCTAATTGCAAAATTCACTGCAGTCTGGAGTTTGAGAGAATTCACGGAGATTGAATTTTTTGGGAATGCTAATTCTTTCCCCTAGCCATGTGAAGCTTCTTCCTCACATGAATCCAGAATTTCACAGTAAACCAGAGTGCAAAATATTGTGGGCCAGATCTTTCAGTGGTGGTGCCTCTGCAAATTTTGGTGGTGTGGTTGGGTTCAAGATTGATGTTTGCTGCAGGTAATTTTGCCCAGGGGAAGTGGCTTTGTGAGCTAAGTTGACTCGAGTTGAACATGACGGTGTATCTTCACAGTGGGTTTCCATAGGTTGGTGCTATAGCTGTTCAAAATTTTGGTGATCCCACTATGTCTTCCTTTTTGCCAGAGATTGATAGTGTAGTTAGTCTTCTCTCCTAGTAATGGAAGGATACATGGATTGTCCCAGTATTTCCTCTTTGTACAACCTTTGCAGTTCAGGCTCCCTTGTTATTTTCTCATGTAATGGAGCTGAAATCTGTGTAGTCTCATTTTGTAACTATAATTTCATGTATTTGAGCAGTATGACTTATTCTTGGCCTCATACTGTGGATGGTTTTATTGTAACTCTAGAGGCAATTGTTTTTGACTCCTTCCACCTTTTGTAATCTCTCCTTTATTATAATTAATATACTATAGGCCTCGGCCTTTTGCCCAAAAAAATAAAAAAATAGGGCTCTAGTTCTAAAGAGAAAAACAAATATTAGAAATATGACAAAGATAATAATAGAAATGCTGTTAATGATGGAGTGGTTGAAACTGTTAAACCAAAATAAAAAACAACAATATTTAATCTAGCTAGCAGCACACAGGCCCTCAAAGTAGCTAAAAGTGCTGCATAAAACCCTCCTAAGAAATCAAAAGAGTGGTTTAAAGATAAGCCTTGGATTTCAAAGCCTAAACATGATTTCATTCCTTTGGAAGAATCCTATGAATTGACTCTTAAGACTTTGCTGGCAAACAATCTGATCACATTGCCTGACAACTCCAAACCATATGATCTTGAAGTCAAACCAAAATAGTGGAGAGAAAATCATTACTATGAATATCATCAAAACAAGGGTCATACAACAAATAATTGCATGAAACTCAAACACGAGATTCAAGGCCTTATCGATGTCGACAAAATTGTTGTTGGGAATCATACAACCAATTCTGATCATAAAGATTTTGAAGATCCCTTGCCTTCTTATGAGCAGGGAGATTCCTCTAAATCCAAGGGAGGTGCCAAAATTAATTACATGTATACCAACAATGATAATATCATCAACATGCTTGAACCTTCTCAATTTGAACATTGCAATGTAATCATAGTCAAATAAGAGCAAAACAAACTAAGAACTGCGAATGTAGTGACCCGTGCTCAAAGAAAAGTTACTGTCAAAGGAGTTGGATCCTCATCTTCTGATCAGACATCATCAAATCCATTGGCATCATCAAAACTACTGACATCTTCAAGTAAATAACTAGTTACAATCATTGCTAAGTCTTCTCAATCTAAACAATTGGTTTTTGTAATACCCTAAAAATGGTCATCTAAATCATGGGCCCCTAATCTCGACAACATCACCAAGGTCCTAACCAAAGGCAATTAAATCAATCTTGAGCACACAATTAATTCTTTAATCATCAAATGTCACATGGCAAAATCAACCTCAATATTAATTAAATATTTATTTAATTAATTGATCATTCCAAGTAAATCATTTTAAACAATTATCTTATTTATTTTATTAAATATCTTTCGCATATTTAATTAAATAAATCAGTTTGCCATTAAATCATTTTGAGGAATTAATTTTATTAAATAAATCAATTGAGCACAAATCTTCAAAAATGGAAACAAATCAAAAAATGAATTAATTGACCAAAAAAGAATCAAAAATTGAGAAAAGAAATCAATTGGAGATAATCTTGAAAAACAAATTAAAAATTGACAAATGATCTCAAAGAAAGCAATTAAAACAATTAAATATCAAAATTGAATGAAAGAGAGAATAAATCAGTTTTTCTTGATTTTAATCTTAATTTTAGTTCAACTTTTCTTTAAAACTGAGAAAAGCATCCAATCACATCAATTCACCTGGATTGTGCTTCCTCTTGGAAAATCTTGATCGCTCGTCATCATTTGATCTTAGCCATTGGTTTCTTTCTGAATTTTCTATAAATTCAAGCTCATCTCTCATTCCACGAAGGCTGGAGAATACATTGTTATTATGTTGTTTTTGCTCTAGGTTCATTGAGATATATTGCATATTTATGATTTCATATTGATTAAATCATTTAGCTCATTTATTGTTTAAATCTTGTTAGATTAATATTGCATCCATCTAGCATTCATCATGATCAGATAGATAAAATCCTTCGTCTTGATGTTGTCTAGTCACTGGTATTGCTAAATAATCTGACAACAATCTTATACTCGCATCTTTTAGAAGGCAATGGGTCGATTTGTTATGGTTTTACTATTCATTGATTATATTTGATTAACCATGCATGCAATGACTTGATTGAAGTGTTGTGTCTTGCAAATATAGATTCTTAGTCCACTTTTCACACACACATTTTTGGCACCCACCGTGGGGCAAAAAACTACTTTTTCAGCCTCAAAATCATCATTTTTATCCTACAGGTTTCGTCCATACAGCCTCTGCGAACTATCATACGATAAATTTCACTACATTGTACGACATTATATTGACACCTGCATCTTATCGTATGAAACAAGATCATATCCTTTAAATTGTCGTACAAATCAGGATTGTCATTCATACGACATACTGATTCTTTTATACTCTGTTGTTCTATGCTAATTCCTAACTTGTACAACATACTGCTCATTTTATCTTTTGTCGTTCTGTGCTGATTTATAACTCGTACAATAAAAGTTTTCTGTCGTTCTGCTTTATGAAGATTGTCATATGATTTTTCTGACAGATTAAAAACAGACTACCTTTCAAGATTTTTCAGATTAAATTTTGATTATGCTAAAGCTAACCCTGAACTATTTTCTGTCTGCTTGATATTTTCACAACCTAACCAGTTTCTTGGAAGACGTTTTCCAAAGAATTTATCGACCAAACATACGCCTGTCAAAGAAAAAAAGAAAAAAAAAAGAACATGACTACTGATGTGTTGTTTTTGCAGGTTGCCTAAGGAGAAATCAATCAAACATTGTGTATTTCTTAATTTTTCTAGGCACTTAACTTGCTATCTGGGTAAATAAATAAATCTATCTTTTGTGTCTTTTTGAAAAATTCTGAGAGGTAGGAGAGTATGCTCTTGACTTTCTAAGACAATCCGAAATCTAGACCCTTGAGGCTTTTTCTTTGTTTGAGATTTGTATATCTTTAGCAGGCTTGCCCTCCCGAGGAGCTAATAACTCTATAGCCTTTATGGCCAGTGAGAGGGGAATGACCTAAGTGGGAATGACTAAATGCCAAGTACTCCAACCCACTATAAAATAAACGTGATTTGATGATAATCAAGTCAATAGCAGTGCTCAGGAATAGCTCTGCTCAGTACCTTCAGGTATATTAAACCTTGGTTTTCAAGGCTAGGAGACCTCTTAATTGAGTTTATACCTCGACAAGCCAAATGAAACCCTTACTAGATCCGATAAAAATTAGAAGCTACCCGATTCACCCCCGAAAGGTTGATAATCTTTGTGCAAGAGAGATAGTAACTCTCCCAAGACACTTGCCATATGATGCCCCCATTAGCGTTTGGATTCGGCTAATATGGCATTGAGAATCCATTATGTGAGACTCAGCAGCCGTATTCTGATTAGCTATTGGGTGTGTACCTAAGTCAGCAAGCAAAGGTTTTCTTCTCTAAGCCAACTTCCATAGGGTTTGCATGTTGTGATTGGAGTTACTATTCATACTGCGTGTTTTCTGTGTTTTCATCCCCCAAACTGAAACTAGAATACTAAAACTGGAGAACACAAATCAACAAACTCAGTGATCAAAACTCTGTTCATGTCACAAACTAGTCTATCTTGGTCAGAAATCAGTCCACCTCAGAATTGGTCATGTTTAGTTGCCTTATCCAGTCATTGAAAAGCCCAGAATTTTTAGTCTCTGATCTGTGAACAGTCGTACGAGTCTGTTGAATTGTCGTCCTGCACCAAATCCTGTGTTGTACGAGTATACTATATTGTCATCCTGAGCCTAATCCTCTATCATACGAGACCTAGTAGTCTATCATCTAGAGCCATATCCTGTGTCATACGAGACAAAACTGAATAGAATCATTTGTCGTCCGAGACCTACCCATTTGTCATACAGTACTAGGCAGCAACTCGTACGAAACAAAACTATTGTCATCCTGAACCTGTTATACTAACGTATGGTTCCAAAAATATAGTTGTACAAGTCTCTGATTCTGTCAGTCGAGAACAATCAAAACCTGTCCAAAACTATTTTTTACAACAAGCCCAAAACTGGTTATCATCTTCTTGAGCATAAAACAATCTTGATAGTGTACCTCTGCAGTTGCATTGCACGATTTTGTTGATCATTTCTCAGCTAGTTCAAACAAACATTTTATCAAACCTAAGTCAACTTGGATAACATCTTACATAGGATAGATCGTTCCTAAAACTAGCCCAGATCTTAAGTTACTTCTCTTAATTACTACGTCTGGTTTGAACAGGCATTGTTTTATAACCTAGTAAAGTTAAGTTACTTCTCTCGGTCCTGCCAGTTAGAAATGCCTGTTCAAACCAAGACCGACAAGATCGAGAGTGAGATGTGTTGTAGAGAGTGACACCTTTATCAACTGCCACAAAATAGTTTCTCTAGTTTCCTCCTTTGAATTTCTTAAACCTTTCCGATTTGTCCTTGTTGTCGCCATTAGGACAGTTTACAGCAATATGTCCTATCTGGTTACAAGAAAAGCATTTCAAAGGTAGCTTACCTCTATATTTGCCAGTTCCTTTAGGAAGTTTCCTGGCAAGGAGAGCTTCAAATACCATCAGAATCTGAGCTTCAAATGCCATCAGAATCTCCTCATCATCCATTTCTCTGCTTTGTCTTGGTTCACCACTAGTGCTAGCTTCTTTTCCTTTTCTGGATGGTACAACAGAAGCTTTAAAAGCTGATTCAGTCTTTTGAACACTGCCATCAAAACTATTTAGCTCATAGGTTGTCAACTTTGCAATGATGGAGTCTAGGAATACCTTAGTCTTGTCTATTGATCTCAGCTCCTGAATAGCAGCAACCCTTATTGCATAGACCAACAATAGGGATCTCATGACTTTTCTTACCACAATGGAATCTTCTATTTTACCACTTGCACTCTTGATATCTCCAACAACGGTTTTGATTCTTATTCCATACTGTTGAATGGTCTCACCTTCAACCATTCGCATATCTTCAAACTTCCCTCTAAGGCTTTCTTCCTTAGCTTGTTTTACATGCTCATCACCGCCATAGATATTTTCAAGAGTATCCCATACCTCTTTTGTATTTACCTTATCTTGGACATCAATAAACTCAATGTCAGATAAACTACTAATTAGGGCTTCCATGACTTGCCCATTCTCCTGCATCTCTCTTTTGGTCATCGGTGAGAGTACCGGTAGGGGAAAAATAGGCATTCTCAACATAGCTCTAGTGTTGAGCACCCATGCTTCTGATGTATATCTTCATTCTATCTTTCCATATACTGAAATTTTCTCTATTAAACTTTGGACCTTCCCTCTTCATCATTAGACTGGGATCTTTACCTCAAGCGGTTAAGCTTAAAGCATAGAGAACCTGGAGGATGCTCTAATACCAATTGATAACTCAATGATGAAAGAATAGTACCAAACTGGTACTGAGAGTGGGGGGTGAATCAGTATAGACAAAAACACACTCTTAAACCAGTTTGTCAGCAGACACTATGCATTGACAGACAAATAGTAACACCTATCCAAAAATAGAGTACAACCGGTAAAAACCCAGAATAACTGAGACAAACATAAACTGGTTGATACCTATCTTCTCATATACTCTAACACTTCATTTCCATTTCACCCTAATACATGAACAAGTAATCTACCATTAAAGATATACATATGAGCAAATAGATTAACATGATTTACCGCTTGACAAAAAACAACAAAGCATCACATGAGGAAGACATCACACATAACACACATATTTTTCATGTGGAAACCCAACTGGGAAAAATAACGGTGGGAATGAATAACCACAAGCTTTTTTTTGAACTCTTTAGAAGTCCGCTCTATTAGGAGCCTTGTCCAGTTAAAGACTGATACAATAGGTTCTGTTAGAAACCGATCTTGTTAGGGATCACCCGGTTAAGGGATGGCTAGAACACCCGGTTAAGGGTTAAACCCTATTAAAGGTTACCTTGTTAGAGGATTTCAAGAACTCAATTGTTTTGAGTCACCCTATTAAAGGATTTACAACAAGCCGGTTAAAGCTACCCTGTTAAGGGATTTTCCAACTGTTGAGGTGGTTAGAGATCAACAGGTATTACAATGATCTTGTAATAGCACTCAATGCCAATGCAGATCCGCTTAAGCTCCTCTTCACCTTCTGCACTTACACTTTGCAGGTATCACTTCTCTCCTTTGGTCTAGCAAGAATCACATATCCCTTCTCTTGGATACACACACACAACTTTTGCCAACAACCTCAGAAAGAATCACAACATCGACCTTATAGGAAAACAGATAGGTCGGTAGCATAAACCCTAAACCTTAAAACCTGTTAGGTTAAGGAATTCAAACGGTTCAATCCTGACCATTGAGCACACTGCATTAAATGCAATAGTCTCGATCCAATCTCCATCATCCATTTTCCACCGATTTCATAGCGGCTGATAACCCATCACACATTATCACCGTTTACAGACTTCGCACATTCCCGAGGTAGATAGGAACAATATCCTTCATGCAAGATCCTTCACGTGCACAAGGCTTACGTGGCAACATGATCTGTTCTTCATTACCATGCTAACTCATCACATAAAGTCACCGGTTGAGCCACACAGGCTTGAAGCACTTCAACCGAAAATCCTGAAGTTGATACTACCAACCGGTAGTCATACAACACTTCCATATACTGGTTCCCATAACTATATGCTGGTTCACCTTGAACAAACACACCGCTTCACTTTGGCACAAATGCCGGTTCACAATGTTATACCAGTTCTCACATATGCCGATTCTCACCTCTTCAGCATATTAGCATCAATGACAACATACAATGTCATTATGTCCTCATAACGGTTCACATAATGCCAACAGAGACACCATGGGGAAAAATGAGCAAACAAATGCAAGCATTACAAACTGCAGTCACAAGAATAGAAAACAAAGACAAAGCACCAAAACAATATTCTCTAGACACAATATGCCCATTCCCATTTGACAAAAACCTTTACATGTCTCCATTTCCTTCACGCATTGAGATCCCAAAATTTGACAAATATGATGGTACCTTAGACCCTCAAGATCATGTCAGAGAGTTTTGTGTCACCTGTATGGAGTTCATGCACAATCAAACGTATCTCATGTGTCTTTTCCCAAGAAGTTTAGGGGGTCAAGCAATGGAATGGTTCGCAAGCCTACACAAAGGAATAAAAACATTTGAAGAGCTAATCCAACTATTTTTACAACAATACTTGTACAACATTCGTCACCCAGTCACTATGATAGAGCTTTGCAATACTAGACAAAGATAGGAGAACCCTTTCTCACTTTCCTCCAACGATGGAGAAAGATGTTCTCTAGATATTCACGGACTATCCGAGATCTTGAGAAAATGGATATCTTCATCAACAACTTAGTCCCTGAACTGAAGTACAGTGTCCAGATGCAAGTACACCCCTCATTCAACAAAATGGTAGATAACGCCCTCAGAATGGAAGACGTGCTTATCAAAAAGGGAGATATCTCACTTTGGAAAGAAACATCGCAAGGTTCTAGCTCTAAAGAAAAGAACAAATACTAGAAATATGGCAAAGACAGCAACAAGAACGTTTTTAGTGATGGAGTGGTAGATACTGTCCAAGCAAAAACAAAATCCACAATATTTAACTTGGCTAGTGGCACACAAGCACTCAAGGCAACTGAAACTACAACAGAAAATCCCCCAAAGAAAACAAGAGAGTGGTTTAAAGACAAACCTTGGGTCTCAAAGCCTAAGCATGAGTTTACTCCTCTAGATGAGTCATATGAATCAGCTTTCAAAACCTTATTGGCAAATAATTTGATAACGTTACTAGACAATTCTAGACCATATGACCCATAAATTAGACCCAAATGGTGGAGAGAAAACGAATACTATGACTACCATCGGAACAAGGGACATAACATAAACCACTGCATGAAACTCTAACATGAAATCCAAGATCTCATTGACGCAGGCAAGATTGTTGTTGGAAATCACACGACAAATGCTAATCATAAGGCCTTTAAAGATCCCTTACCAATGTATGAACAAGGAGATTCCTCAAAATCCAAAGGAGGAGCTAGAGTCAATTATACCTACAGTAGTAATGATAACATGATCAACATCATTGAATATGTTCACACTAAATATTGCAATGTGATCATAGTCCCAGATCACCGAAATCAAGCACAAACCACTAATGCTGTGACTTGCGCTCAAAGGAAAATTACACTCCCCAGAGCTAATTCCTCAACGTTCAATCAAACAACAACAAATCTGCCAAATAGACAAACAGACACAATCATGGCTAAATCGAAACAACCAACTTCATCGTCTTCCCCTAGTTATAGTATTG
Source organism: Cryptomeria japonica (assembly GCF_030272615.1). Lineage (NCBI taxonomy): Eukaryota > Viridiplantae > Streptophyta > Pinopsida > Cupressales > Cupressaceae > Cryptomeria > Cryptomeria japonica. Next base: position 90,525,091 of record NC_081412.1, read on the forward strand.
TCAAACAATTGAAGAGAACCAATGCTCAAATCTCTATTTTAGAACTGCTTAAGATCTCTTCTACTCACAAAGAGGTCCTGGACAAGGCTCTACTTACCACCAGTGTCCCCAAAGATTTAGACGTAGATCGGTTTCAATCTATGGTGGGTCACCTGACCTCACCCCATTATCTCACATTCTCTAAAGAAGATGATAACTCACTAAGTCATCCACGTAACCAACCATTACACATTGAAGCCATGATCCATAAGCACCACGTTAAACGTGTTTTGATAGATGGAGGTGCTGGGTTGAATATTTGTACCTACAATCTATTGACATAGCTGAGATTCTCTAAAAATGTTATTGATCCAACAAAGAAGATAACAATCAAGGCTTATGATGAAGAAGAAAGAACTTCTAAGGGTCTGGTACTATTACCAATCAGAGTAGGACCTGTGGAAAGAGATGCCATTTTTTAGGTCTTGGATCTTCCTCTTTCATACAACATCTTACTAGGTAGGCCATGGATTCATGACATGAAAGAAGTACCATCTACATATCATCAATGCCTGAAATTTCCTCATAATGGAGTTGAAGTCAGTATTCCGGCCGATGCAAGCTATACCTGCAATGCGTTAACACAGGGTGCTGATGCTTTTGTTCCTAACAATAGAGCATCTTCTGTAGCTGAAAGTTCAGAATCTTTGCTGAGAGATTTAGAAAAGAAGTTAAAAATCACAAACACTAGCATGGATGGCTACAAGATAGAGCCTATACTCTCACTAACGTCTCTTCCTCCATCACCAAGACAGTCGGGAAAACCATCAGAGGTTATGAAGCCACAAAATTCAGCTCCAAAAGTCATTTATGATGGCACCTTTATACAGTCCTCTACTTCTCTTGTAGGTGAAATAGAAGAGGACGATGTTCTCAAATCACTCTTCAAAGAAGACAGTGCAAGCAAAGAAATACGACATTGTGAGATTTCTCTGACACAATATGGTCCAGGATACAAGATGCTTCAACGCATGGGATATTCAGGTACTGGTCCTCTAGGAAAGCGTCAACAAGGTATTGTTGAACCCATTCAGTTACAAACTAAGTCTGTCAATGATAAAGCTGGACTGGGATATGATCCAAGAAGGGAATCAGATCAGAAGCACACGCCTCACCATCAATGTAAGTGGAAGAAAAAGGTACTACCTTTAACAATACAAGAGATCAATAATCAACAAACTCAGGAAGAGTGTGACGATGAACAAAGAGGATTGCCCACCCAGAAAGAGGAAACAAATTATAGTCAAGATCCAGTTGTATCAACTATAATACCACAAGAAGTAGAAATCCTAGAGGATATGAGAGATGAAGTATATAGGATCAGAGATTTGTTTGCACCACTAAAAGTTCTAGTCACATATACTGGCAGACAACTAATAGAGGATTCAGAAACTGATTCAAATGAGTATGAGTGGGGTCCAGATCATATTTCAGATACATCTACTACAGAAACCCTTGAAGAATCTAATGATATCACATATAATAGACAAGATCTGATATGCCTAAGAATGCAAAAGGAGATAGAAGAAATCAGACTAAAGAGACAGGAAGACTATGAACGACAGCTAGAGAAAGATCGGACACAAGCAATTCCTTCACCTACCAACCCTTCTAATGAAATAAGGCAAGTTAGGTACGGAACTACACAAGAAGAACTAGAGGCTATAGCAACAGAACCGGTCATCAGTCCAAAAGAAGTTGAATGGAACATATGACAGGGATTAACAGAACCATCAAAGCTATGTTCACAAGTGTGTCAAATACAAGCAATCAACGAACCAAATCACGAAGGGAATTGTAGCATCAAAGATGTGGGTGTTGATACTATATATACCTTTACTAAGCCAATTGAAGATGAGTCAACAACTTCATCCTATGACTCTAATGACTCAGACAGGAGCTCTATTTATAACAACAACTATTCAATAATGCATTATGACTACTCTGTCATGAATGATGAGATACTGTCTACTGTCACACCATGATATGTAGTCCAGTCTGAAGTAGATGATGATGCTAGAAGTAGGTCGGTTGGGTTAGGTCCAATAAATACTAACATGAATTTTGATAATCATGTCGTAACTCTTCCTGGTCTCGAGACACATATGCAAGGTAGTCTTCTAGAACTCGACTAGTCAGTCCAAAGTCATGATGATAGTACCGTGCACTCCCTTGAGCCTGTTCCAACCTTATCTTTAATACATTTGGAACTGATTGGTTATACTCTTTATAACCAACCCTTGAATGTCCCTACCTTTGCCAATGACTATACATTAGCCTACTATCTCAATGCAGTTGAACCCATGTGCTCTTCCACCAGTGAACAGAATGAGAACACGACTGAAGCGGATATCAAGTATCTTAGTCGCAAAAACAAGAAAAATAAGAATAAAAGATTTGATGGCAAAAACCACATTGTGGCAGTGTCAGATACTAAAAAAGAGAAAATAAAGGATGTACCTAAAGGTGAAAACCTCTTTGAGGCACTTGAAGGTGAGATACTTGATATACTACCAAGTCACTTCCATGAGAGATCTTCCATATTGATCGAACCAACTCAGCTAGTGAACATTGGGAGTCAAGAGACACCACATATCATTCATTTAGCCCAATCACTCTCGGTAGAAGAATTAAAAGATTTTGATCAGCAACCTTTTTCTAGAAAAGAACATCAACTTCGCATGGACATACTCAGATATGCCAGGACTCGATCCTGATCTCATCATGCATCATCTCTCTATCACACTAGGAGTTAAACCAGTCAAGCAAAAACTCCGAAAGATGCATCCCCATGTGGCACTGCTAGTCAAGGTTGAACTAGAGAAATTGCTAAAAGCTAGATTTATCAGAGCTATAGACTATGTAGAATGGATATCCAACATAGTACCTATATCAAAAGTAGACAAATCTATTAGAGTTTGCACAGATTTCAGGGACCTCAACAAGGCATGTCCGAAAGATGATTTTCCATTGCCCAACATTGACATGATAGTAGATATTACTGCTAGATATGAGATGTATTCATTAATGGATGGATTCTCTGGTTACAATCAGATCAAGATAGCACCTGAAGATTAAGAGAAGACAAATTTCATGTGTGCATGGGGAACCTTCTACTGGAATGTTATGTTGTTTGGTCTAAAGAACGCAGGAGCAACTTACCAAAGAGCAGTAACCACTATTTTCCATGATATGATGCATAAGAACATGGAAGATTATATTGATGACACCTTGGTAAAAACTATGAAGAGATCTACACACATTCAAGAGCTAGGCCTCATATTAGATTGAATGGAAAGATTCAAGCTCCGCTTAAATCCAAAGAAATGTGCATTTGGGGTAACATCAAGAAAATTGCTTGGGTACATAATATCCAAAAAAGGAATTGAGGTTGACCCTGAAAAGGTCCAAGCTATAATGGACATGCCTCCACCCAAGAATATCAACCAGATGAGAAGTCTACAAGGCCATCTTCAATCCATAAGGCATTTTATATCTCAGCTAGCTGACAAGGCTCAACCATTCTCGAAGGTATTAAGGAAAGGGATTCAATACAACTGGGATGAAGATTGTGAAGATTGGGAAAGTGGAAGAGTTACATTGCCCCGCCTATGATTCTCTCGAGTCCCAAGTAGTCTGTTCTATTATTGGACATGACTCATCTCGTTATAGCCACATTTTCTCTTACCTACGTGACCAACTTGTCCCTGCTAATCTTTCCCGAAATGAAAAAAGGAACCTAATCCGAAATGCATCATGGCACGTCATCATTGCTAACGACCTATTTAGGCAAGGTTTAGATAATACTTTGCTTAGATGTCTAGAAACTAAGGAGTCTCAACGTGCATTATCCGAAGTTCATGAAGGTGTTTGCAAATCTCATTCGAATGGTCTGACTTTAGTACGCAAACTACTAAGGGCTGGCTACTACTAGCCATATATGGAGAAAGACGCTATAAAATTTGCTAAAACCTATGAAAAGTGCCAACTACATGGGCACCTTATTCATGCTCCAACAAGGGATCTCATACCCTTTGTGACACATTGGCCCTTTCAGCAGTGGGCGTTTGATCTAATTGGTCAAATATATCCTACATCATCTAATGACCACAAATTCATTATCACTGCCACTGAATACTTCACTAAGTGGGTAGAAGCGATTCCGCTCATCAAGGCAACCGGAAAATAAGTAGCTCTATTTATTCTTAACTATATCATTTGCAGATATGGTATACCTTCATCAATTATAACAAACAATGGAGGACAATTCAAGAACAAAGATCTGGATGACCTCTGTGAGAAATTTAAAATCAAACAACACTGGTCTTCATTATATTACCCTCAAGGTAATGGAAAACCAGAGGCATCTAACAAAAACCTACTGACTATCTTGCACATAACAGTGAACAAATCCGGGAAGGATTGGCATCTGCAGCTCAATCTTGCACTGTGGGCTTATAGAACAAGTATCAGAACACCTACTAGGGCTACACCTTTTTCATTGGTGTATGGGTCTGAGACAGTACTACCTATTGAAGTAGAAATACCATCTCTAAGAGTTTCCTTGCAAGGTCTTGTTACTGATGAAGACTATAGAATATCTAGATTGCAAGAGCTTGAATTGCTGGATGAGTGTCGGCAAGTGGCATTTGATCATCTCAGAGTGTATCAAAAGAGAATGTCCAGAGGATATAACAAGAAAGTTCGACATCACGAATTTCAAGTTGGTGACTTAGTTCTAAGAGAGAATCTTAAAAATCAACAGTTTCGAGACAACAAAGGGAAGTTTGAACCCAACTGGCTGGGTCCCTATATCGTTACTGCAGCTTTTGGCTTAGGTGCCTATCAACTCTGAACATCAGAAGGAGAATAGCTCCATGAGCTGATCAATACCATCCATCTGAAGAAATTCTTTACCTAAATATTCTCTACTCTAGCAGCCTTTTACAACAAAACAAGTCTTGAAGAAATCATAAAAATCAGAAAAAAGTTATGAAGAAATCATAAAAATCAGAAAAAAGTCTTGAAGAAATCATAAAAATAAAAAAAAGTCCTGAAAAAATCCTAAAAATCAGCAAAAGTCCTGAAGAAATTCAAAAACAAAAAAAGAGAAAAAGAAAAACAGAAGAAAAAAAGGGGAAAAAGAGAGAAAATGCCCTGGTGAAAACCTGGCACCTTGGTAAAAAAAAAAAAAGGAATCTTTGCCAAGTAGGTGAAAACCTATCAAACAGACGCCTCTTGTACTCAAGCGCTCCATCTATCGATGCAACGTTGACATTCCCGCTTTCATGCATGTTTGCTTTCATTTGTACATAACTTTCAATCACTTTTGTGACATCCTGGTTCGTTGGAACCCTCATGGCTTGAAACTGATCAATGTCCTAATCTTAGGTAATCAATAGAGCACATTACATGTCCTAGGCAGTATCAACCAAGTCAACCTTATATCAGTGAAACTTGGTCATCCACTCCGAGTCAGTTACCTGTCTCCTGACTACTGAAGAGTTTTATCACTGAGTTAACGAGCAAAACAACATAACGAAAAAAATCACTAAACAATTTGAGCTATGAATGAAAATTTTCTTTGTGTATTGTCTTTTATATTGGTTTTCAATTATTATCCCTCTAAGTAACTTGAGGAAGTTTATCTTGACTAAGAGGAGCAAGGATTGGGGGCATAATATCTTCTTTGTTTTCTGCTTGAAGGAATGATCCCAATGATCTGGAAACATCTAAATTAGCTGGGTGTTTGTGATAAGAGCCTTCACATCAAGGTGAAATCACCTCACATACCTCAACTCCGCTTATTTGAATGCTACAGGGAGGTTCCCATTATTTCCTTGTCTATTTTGAGGGTATTTCTTTATGGTGCAATTCGGGTCCATGTGTAATTTGTCCAAGGATATGAACGAAAACAGGGTCATTGCATACAAGATAATTAATATTGCCCATGAAAAGAAATTAACTCTACTCTGCCTGCTATAAATTGTAAAACACTCAATGATTAAAATTAAGCTGTTCAAATCCAGTGACTAGGTTTAGGTTGCATCTCATTTTGCATCTCATTTTGCATTTTCATTATGTATTTTGTGAATTTGGAGTGATTTTGGTATAGTAACAATGCTTTCTCTTTATCTTTTGAATGAGAGTTGGAGTGTCATCATTTCTTCGCTAAGTGGTCTCTTTTCATCATTTCTCCGAGCGAGTACTTGTGTTTTGAGATGTTAGCTGCATACATAATCATTTAATATAGATTCATACATTCACTATCATTCATTTGCATTCATATTATTGCATAAAAAAATGAAGAAAAATTGCATTGCTCATTCTAGTTACTCATTTATGTCATCATTTATTTGCATATGAAAAGAAAGAAAAATAGACATTCATATTCCATTTGCATTCATACATTCATGCTGAAAAGAAATGCATAGATATAGAATAAAGCATATAAAGGACATCTCATAAGTGAATCAACACAAGTATGATGAAGTCAAACCGGATCTCGTATATATATCATGTCAAGTATAAGAGTACAAAGTGATGTCAAATGACATATACAAACTCCTATCAGAGAAAGAATCATATAGGCTATAAAAAATGGGTGTGTTTACAAAAAAATATTTGAGCTACAAAAAGAAATAATCTAACTAGCACCCTTTCCCTCATCGCCTAGTGGAGGAGGAGCCTGATGCCCGGGATCCTGATGAGGTGCCCACGCTCCCTCTGACCATGCCATGTACTATGAGTAGGGTATCACCTGCTGCGCAACCGGAACTGCAACACTATATGCTGCCACATAGTAAGATGCCCTACTAGACTGGTGAAGGACCTCCTGTCGTAGGGGATCTATCTCTGCTCTCAGCATTGCAATCTGACGATCACGCTTAGTCCTCACCTTGGCAATCTGGTGATCATGCTCAGTCCTCATCTCGGCCAGCTACTGGTCTCACTCCGCCAGCTGAGTCTGAGCCACTAAAAAATGTGACTGAACTCTGCAAGATGTGCCCTCATCGACCGTCCAACATCTATCCTCTGCTCTCTCACAGGCTCTCCGCCCCCATCTCCGCCCCCATCTCCACCCCCATCTCCACCTCCACCGCCACCTCCACCCTGCTCCTCTCTCTGCTGTTGCACCTATCTAGGAGCTACTCGCTCCTCCTCCATCCCACCCACTCGCCCTAGAGATCCACTCTCACCCCTCTGCTATCCTCCCTCAACTAGCACCCTGCTACTGCTAGCACCTGGATCACCACTACCTCATCGTGGAGCCTCAACTCTCTATGCCTCACCCTGTCTTTGGCCCCATCCTTGTGCTGGTGCAGGGGTATCATCCTCAACATCCTTAATGTGAGGAGCCTACTCACCTGGAGCTGTAAAATGTGGGAACGGATGCTACTGAAAATGATCTCTATGCTAGGGCAATACCCCCGCATCTGCTACATCATCCAGGTAATCCCACCTCAGGCGGTGTAACCCTGTCAACTCTTGCATCACCAACGCATATGATAACCATGGAGACCATCCCTGTCTCTCCTCATCTACATATCAAGCATATGCTGTATACTCCTGCGAGATCCCCTGGGGTTGACCATACTACCTCATCACTTGCGAAACGATGAATTGCTCCACAACAGTTTGTGACCTCCCAATCAGTGGGCGTGTAATAAATAGGTCCCTGTGAACTAGCCGTTAGTCATCCCACAGCTCCAACCCTCTGTATGGTCTCCATACAATAGCTATTAGGTCATCGAGCTATCATCTCTAGAAGTCTATCTTGCCCAGATGGGGCTGTGTGATATATCTGACATACCTATAAATGATCAGCTGCCCAAGCTCTCTGCTGTCTGCTACTATGGGCCAACAAATAGGAAGGTACTCCCAAGCCCACACCTGTAAAATGTACACACCCATGACCATGCTCCACCCATCTCTGTATACGATCTCATACATCTCCAGATACATGTGGGCCAATAAACAAGAGCCCCAACCAAGCCTCTGAGGGGTCTCTATCAACCTCTCTAGCATCCAGCCCCATCCACTTTGGAAACCCTGCTGCCCCTTGTTCAGCATCAAAAAACACCTGATGAACCCTGCTAGAACACATGCTAGGGGATACTCCTCACTGTATTTGCTCATAAGTATGTCCCAACTCATGGAATGAGTCAAAATGTCAAGATCACTGAAGACATGCCTCAATGCCTGCAGTCCAGGTAACAATGCGGTATCATAATCCACCTTATCCCCAGCAAAAGGGATACGAAGGATCCTATACACATCCTCAAGAGTGATAGTCAACTCCCCAACTGGAAAATGAAATATATTATGCTCTGAATGAAATCGCTCTACCAATGCCGTGAGCATCCCGTGGTTCACACGGATATCAGGTAACCTCAGCAGATGAGTCAAGCCACACATATCAACATGAGCTTGCTCAACCTCAAATAAATCTCAAACTAATGCCATAGTGGGAGGATACACACATCTAAAGAGCATAGGAGGTAAGCGCACCTGCAAAAATCCAACAATGAAGCATCATAAAACATTCCAAATGAGCCTACATGAGAAGCAAAACATCATGCAAATCCAACTCAGTCAAATGCCAAATCAACTTTTCACGTTTACACCCTAAAAAATTCTCACTATCTTTTGTACGACAAAACACAGAGAAGCAGCAACTTGTACGAGTCAAGAATAGGTGTCGTACGACAAAACAACCCCAAATGACAAAATTTTAGACCCCGCACGACAAAATGGTCTTTTTATAGACCTATCGTACGACACCTGGGTGACCCTAGAATGACAAAACTAATGGGCTGAAATGACAAAAGACTTTTTACCAGTTTCTCGTATGAGACATGATCCTGTCTTGCACGACAAACTGAGATACCATACCCAAAACACCTGGAAAACTTGAAAAATGCATAAAAAAATTCAAAATTGGAAACACAAACAGGCTTAAGATCGATCACTTGCAGTTGGCCCATAGTTTCAGGGTCGATTATGTCTCCTCTGGCACTCGAATCGATGCTAACAAGTAGGGACCACCATTTTTTTTACATAAGGCTTTTTGAATTTTCAAACTTGGAGGGTCAAAATGAATTGAAAATGACACTTTTGTCCCATATATAGCCAAAAACCTAATTTTTCAGCTTGCTTCAATGGACACGAAAATTGTACCCTTAGCTAATTTGACCTTCCTGATTCCATTTTTGGGATCAAAATTGAAATTTGAGATCATTTTTCTAGTCAATTTCAGAATTTGGACCACTTAGCGCTTTTCATCAAATGTTCTTTCTTCTAATTGTGCTCAATTTCTTGTTAATCAATGCTGCATCTCAATTTAATTTCTACAAATCAACTTATCATCGCTAAAAATTGCCTAATCATCATGTACCCTCGCTATCTTTCGATTTTGCTCCGGAGGGGGCATACTCGTGACCTTATGACCTCACATTCTTCAATGTCGAGAAAATTTTCAAATCTTCATCGAAAGTTGAGCAAAAAAATCTTTTTCAACTAAAATCAATCAAACAAGACCTCATCGCTAGGGGCATCTCAACTTCATCACTTTATATCAAGTTGAGATTTCTGAATCGAATCAATCACTAGGGGCATATCAGTTTCATCGCTTCATATCAAACTGATATTTGTCTTTTATCTGAATCAATCTCTTAACATTAAGGAGTTTCTTTGATCATGCTAAATCTAAGCAGGTGTTCAGTTTTCATTTCTTGATCAAGCTGAACAATTTATCTTTATCATATCTTGATGAATCAAGTTCAAGATCGATTTTATCATTACTTGCTGTGTCTAGATCAATCAAGTTGTAGATCAGTAAGAATCCGCTTCTTGATCAATCAAGTTCAAGGTCGGTATCTTTTGTTTTCTATCGTTCCTAGTTCAATCAAGTTTAGGATCGGTATCGCTTTAATTAGACTTCATTCAGCTTTGTCACTTCGAATCAAGCTAAACACCTCGCTTTTCATCTAGTTCGTGATCAATCAAGTTCAGAACTGGTATCTCCTAGACATCAAATTTTCTTTGAACTAACGCGTTGCTCACACATTAATTCAAAGAGGGGCAAATGTAATACCCTAAAAATGGTCACCTAAACCATGGGCCCCTAATCTCGACAACATCACCAAGGTCCTAACCAAAGGTAATTAAATCAATCTTGAGCATACAATTAATTCTTTAATCATCAAATGTCACACGGCAAAATCAACCTCAATATTAATTAAATATTTATTTAATTAATTGATCATTCCAAGTAAATCATTTTAAAAAATTATCTTATTTATTTTATTAAATATCTTTCGCATATTTAATTAAATAAATCAGTTTGCCATTAAATCATTTTGAGGAATTAATTTTAATTAAATAAATCAATTGAGCACAAATCTTCAAAAATGGAAACAAATCAAAAATGGAATTAATTGACCACAAAAGAATAAAAAATTGAGAAAAGAAATCAATTGGAGATAATCTTGAAAAACAAATTAAAATTGATAAATGATCTCAAAGAAAACAATTAAAACAATTAAATATCAAAATTGAATGAAAGAGAGAATAAATTAGTTTTTCCTGATTTTAATCTTAATTTTAGTTCAACTTTCCTTTAAAACTGAGAAAAGCATTCAATCAGATCAATTGACTTGGATTGTGCTTCCTCTTGGAAAATCTTGAGTGCTCGTCATCATTTGATTTTAGCCATTGGTTTCTTTCTGAATTTTCTATAAATTCAGGCTCATCTCTCATTCCAAGAAGGCTGGAGAATATATTGTTATTATGTTGTTTTAGCTCTAGGTTCATTGAGATATATTGCATATTTATTATTTCAGATTGATTAAATCATTTAGCTCATTTATTGTTTAAATCTTGTTAGATTAATATTGCATCCATCTAGCATTCATCATGATCAGATAGATAAAATCCTTCGTCTTGATGTTGTCTAGTCACTGGTATTGCTAAATAATCTGAGAGCAATCTTATACTCGCATCTTTTAGAAGGCAATGGGTCGATTTGTTATGGTTTTACTATTCATTGATTATATTTGATTAACCATGCATGCAATGACTTGATTGAAGTGTTGTGTCTTGTAGATACAGATTCTTAGTCCACTTTTCACACACACAGTTTCATCATCTTCTTTTGGTTACAACACTGTTGAACAACTAAAACGAACTACCACTCAAATCTCTTTTCTCAAACTGCTTAAGATCTCTCCTACTCATAGAGGTGTCCTAGACAAATCTTTTCTCGCTACTAATGTCCCTAAAGACTTAGATATGGATTGGTTTCAATCTATGGTGGGTCATCTAACTTCACCTCACTGCCTGACCTTCTCTGAAGAAGACGATAATTCCTTGAACCATTCGTATAATCAACCTTTACACATTGAAGCCATGATCCATAAACACTGTGTCAAACATGTTTTGATAGATGGAGGTGCTAGTTGAACATTTGTACTTACAATTTGCTAATACAATTGGGATTTTCTGAGAATGTTATTGATCCAACAAAGAAGATAAGAGTCAAAGCTTATGATGAAGAAGAGAGAACTTCTAAAGGTTTGGTACTAAAACTGATCAAGGTGGGACTTGTGGAAAGAGATGTTATTTGTCAGGTTCTTGACCTTCCTCTATCCTACAACATCTTGTTGGGAAGATTATGGATTCACGATATGCAAGCAATACCATGCACATACCATCAGTGCTTGAAATTTCCCTATAATGGAGTTGAAGTTATTGTTCCTGCTGATATAAGCTACACCTATAATGCATTATAATAGTGTGCTGATACTCTTGTTCCTCACAAAAGAGAAACCTCTATAGCTGAGAGTTCAGAAGCTATGATGGACTTAGAAAAGAAACTGAAAATTATAGAGGCTGGCATGGGCAGATACAAGATAGAACCTGTACTTTCACTGATGAATCTTCCTCCATCACCTAGACAGTCTGGAAAACCATATGAAGCTATGAAACCATAGACTTCACCTGCAAATGTCATGTATGATGGTACTTTTGTGCAATCCTCTGCTTCTCTTGCAGATGAAATAGAAGAGGCAACTATTCTCGAATGGCTTTTTAGAGTAGAAAATGAAGATAGAGAAGTGCAACATTGTGAAATTTCCCCTGAACAATATGGTCAAGGATATAAGATAATCCAACACATGGGATATTTAGGTATAGGTCCTCTAGGAAAGTGTTAAGAAGGAATTATTGAACCTATCAAGCTACAAACTACGTCTACAAATGACAAAACTAGACTTGGATATAATCTACATGTATCATAAAATCAAAAACAAAATTCTTATCAACAACCTAAGTGGAGGAAAAAGACACTATATCAAGTATCACAAAAAGTAAACAGACATCAAAATCAAGAAGAGTATGAGAAAGAGAAAGAAGAACTAGCAATCAAGAGAGAAAAATAAGCTTATAACCAAGTTCTAGAGGTATTAGCAGGAACAAGACAAGAAGTAGAAATTCCAAAAGAAATGAGAGAATTGGTGGACAGAATCAAATAAATGTTTGCACCATTAAACATTCTTGTCACATTTATGGTAAGAATGCAAGAAGAAGATTCAAAAATAGACTCGAATGAGTATGAATGGGGTACAAATCCTTTATCAGATGCATCTACTGAAGAAAATCCTTAAGAATCTAATGATACTATAGATGAAGCACAAAAGATAGCACACTTGAAGCTACAATGAGAACTAGAGGAAGTTATAATAAAAAGACAAGAAGCTCATGAGAAACAACTAAGATAAGAGAAAACACAAGAAAATCACTCACCTACTGTATCTCCACCTAAAGAGACCAAAAAAATCAGATATGGGAACACAATTGAAGAACTGGAGGCTAGACAAGCAGGACTAGTCATCAGTCCAGAGGAAGCTGAATGGGAAAGAAGATAGAGACTAACAGAGTCATCAAGGCTATGTGAATAGGTATGTCAACTACAAGTGATCACTGAATCATAACAAGAAGGAACTTGCAGCTTAAAAGATGTTGATATTGATACCATACATGATTTTACTGATTCGCTTGAAGAAGAGTCAAATGCTTCATATTCTAACTTTGATCAACCTGAAATAAGATCCATTTATGATATTACCTATTCAACACCAAAATATGACTACTTTGTCATGAATGTTGAAACTCTGTTTGAAGAAGCTATTTTTGTTGAATCACAATACGTAGTGCAGTCTGAAGTAGGAGAAGGTGCTAGTAATAGGTCTGTTAGGTTATATTCTTTAAATGCTAACGTAGGCTTTGATAATTATGTTACGACTCTTTTTCAGTCTCAATATGCTTACGCAAGGTAGTCTTCTAGAACTCAACTTGTTGGTCTGAGGTTGTGATGACAATACTATGAATTTCCTTGAACTCATTGAACCTTTATCCCTGGTACACGCTAAGCTTATTGACCATACTCTACAAGATCAACCCATGGATATCCCTACTTTTGCCAATGACTATACCTTAGTATGTTATCTTAATGTAGTTGAACACATGAACTCTTCCATCAATGAACAAAGTGCGAACATGACAAAAGTGGATGTCAAGTATCTTAGTCTCAAATATCAAAAAAAGAAATTGTTCTGATAGCAAAAACCACACTATGGCAGCATCAAAACTGAAAAAAGTAAAAATAAAAGACGTATTTGATGGTAAAAACCTCTCCGAGGCACCTGAAGGTGAGATACTTGGTATTCTGCCTAATCACTTTCAAGAACAATCATCGGTACTGATTTAACCTACACAATCAGTGAACATTGGAATAGAGGAAACTAAGCATATAATACATGTGGCATAATCCCTATCAGCAGAAGAATTGAAAGAGTTTACTGATTTCTTCATAGAGAAAAAGATCAAATTTGCATGGACATATGCTAATATGCGTGGTTTGGATCCTTACCTTATAATGCACCATCTTTCTATTGCTCTTGGAGTCAAACTTGTCAAGCAAAAACTCCGAAAAATGTATCCTCATGTTGCATTTCTTGTTAAGGCTAAGCTAGAGAAATTAATAAAAGAAGGATTCATCCGAGCAATTGATTATGCTTAGTGGATATCTAACATTGTACCTGTTTCAAAACCAGATAAATCAATCCATGTTTGCATAGATTTTAGAGACTTAAACAAGGCATGTCCAAAAGATGATTTTCCGTTGCCTAACATTGATATGATAGTGGACATGACTACTAGTTATGAAATGTACTCTCTAATGGATGGCTTTTTCGGCTACAATCAAATCAAAATCACACCTGAGGATCAAGAGAAAACAACATTCACATGTACCTGGGGAACTTTCTACTGGAATGTCATGCCCTTTGGCTTAAAGAATGTAGGTGCTACCTATCAAAGAGCTGTAACTACAATCTTCCATGACATTATGCACAAAAACATGGAAGACTATATCGATGATACCTTACTCAAATCTATGAAAAGGTCGACACATCTCTTAGAATTGGGTCTAATATTAGACAAAATGGAAAAGTTTAAACTCAGACTAAATCCTAAGAAATGTGCATTCGGAGTTACATCTGGAAAACTTCTAGGATACATTGTTTCAACAAAAGGGATTGAAGTTGATCCAGAGGAAGTTAAAGCTATAATGGAAATGCCACCTCCAAAGAATGTCAGTCAAATGAGGACTCTACAAGGGCGGCTTCAATCAATAAGACACTTCATTTCTCAACTAGCAGATAAGGCTCAACCATTCACAAAAGAATTATGGAAATGAGTTACATACAAATGGGATGAAGAATGTGAACAACACATGAAGCAGATCAAGGAATATCTTTCTAATCCACCTATCTTGAGGCCATCGATTCAAGTCAAACCTTTGATTCTCTATATATTAGCTACTAACACATCACTGGGGGCACTTTTGGCTCAATGGGATGAGAATAATAAGGGATGAGCTATATACTATATCAGTAGGACGTTGGTGTCCAATGAGATGAAATACACTATCATTGAGAAAGGATGTTTGGCATTGGTCTTCGCTTCACAAAAATGCAGACATTACTTGCTAGCACATTCTATCAAACTGGTTGCTAAAATCAATCCTCTGAAATATCTTCTAAGAAAGGCAACACTTACAGGGAGATTGACTAAATGGGTTATGATACTCATAGAATTTGACATTAAGTATGTAGAACGCAAAGCTATCAAAGGGCAAGTCATTGCAGATCAACTTTCTGATGTTTCACTAGAAGATAATCAACTTCTGAGCATAGAATTTCCAGATGAATCCATCATGCATCTTACTCAGTGATCTTGGAAAATGTTCTTTGATGGATCTTTTACTCAATAAGGTTCTGGTGCTGGAATCCTTTTTATCACTCCTCAGAGATACTCAGTTCTAAAGGCATACAAGATCCTCTTTTCTTGTACCAACAATATTTCAGAATATGAAGCCTTGGTAAATGGAATCAAGCTGTGTTAGACAGTTCAGATAACCAGAAGACAACTAAGAGGAGGGGGGGGTGAATCAATTATCACAGATTACAAGAACATTAGCAATTTAACTTTAATACCAAAACCCAAAACAATAATACCAGAATAGCAGTTAATCCAATTAAGAATAAACAATAATCATAGAATAAAAGCCATTCACACAATACCAAGATTTGTAGTGGAAAACCCAGTAAAGGGAAAAACCACGGTGGGAAGTCTACCTGTAGTCAGATAATACTTCTGCAATAAGTATGTGAATTACAATGAAGGTGCCTGCACTTGTAGGAAGACCAACAACCTAGAGCACATTGCTCATTATAAAAGGAGTCTCAGTGACTACATATAAATCCAAACTATAATCCAAAGAAGTGTTGAACTGCAAAAGATAGCATCTCCTATTCCTGAGTATAGTTCTGGTTAAGCTCAATATCGGAGGACTAAATCCTCTTACATAAAACCAATTCGATCTCCAATGATTGACCAAATCCTTTGCCTGAATGATATTACATTATTTGCACATTACTTTCCTTGACCATGACATCTTACATTAACCATGATGATCTACAATGAGATCTTATATCTTTTTATACAAACCCTTGACCATAAATAATCAGGTCAGCCACCAGACAATAAACTAATTACATAATTACAAACCATGTCAGCCTTAGACGAAACAAGTGATATCAACACATAAGACATCCCGAAAATACATCAATAGGTCCTATCCACATGTTACATTAATGTTGGTCCATAACCTAGATCAATCGGGACCAAGTATAGGTCCATACGCTTCAGCAATGATCTCCAAACGCCAAGTCTCGAACATGATCACCAAAAGCACCCTGAAACTGAATTAGAAGCTGCACCAACACTACTTATGCAATTCATCAAAGATCTCCACCAAAAGCTCTTCCGATGAAACCCTCGCCGGAACCAGAAACCAAGCTTCTAAGCAAGCAGGATAGAATCCAATCTCCATACCAAAACCAACTGACCAAATATGATTATAAGTATCATGAACAAGCCAAATCCATCACTAGACTATACCAGAGCCTACCAGATCATGTCGGATCCAAGTTAACCAAAAACCACTCATCCTATCGGGACCAGAGGGTGTCGGTAAAGCATCCAAACAACTAGTGTTGACATCAATGACAAAACATCAATGCAAAACATAATCAATTCCACCAAATGGCCAACAATCTCCCCCTTTGGCATTGATGGCAACACTAGATGTTAAAAACATCTAAGTACCAAGAAATGCCAAAAGAGTCTCCCCCTCTGGAAGAAAACCAACAATCACCTGCATATAGCTCGTAATATCAATATCTCTATAAAGCTCTAAATTTCTTTATCTTTTTCACTTTTTTTTTCTTTTTCACATCACTATCTCTCCCCCTTTGACATCAATACCAGAAATCTGATAGAAATATCAAAGAGAAAACATAAGCCTCTGAATCTCAAAGATGACTACTCCCCCTGAGTAGTAGCATCCCACATAAGTGCCACAATGAATAGTATCTTAGATAATGTATGCCAGACTGATGCCAAACCTCATCAATCAAGTCTCTACCGAAGGGGCAGAAACTCCCAATCTGTCTCTCAGGTACTAAAATGATTCCTTGGATAACGGTTTAGTAAAAATATCTGCAATCTGTTCTTTAGTGTTCACATAAACCAGTCTAACTTCATTTGCTTCCACCTTCTCCTTCAAAAAGTTATACTTGATAGATATGTGTTTTGTCTTAGAATGAAATACCGGATTCTTTGATATATCAATAGCAACAAAGTTACCACAGTAAATAATTAATGGTGCATCACAATCCACCTTTATATCCTTCAACATTTTCTTCATCCATAGAACTTCTATACAGTTAGTAGTAGTAGCAACATAATCAACTTCAACAGTAGATAAAGAAGTACATGACTGTTTCTTGCTAATCCATGAAACCAACCTCTTTCCAAGAAAGAAAGCTCCACCGGAAGTACTTTTCTAGTTGTCAACATCTCCAGCCCAATCAACATCTGTATATGTACATAAGGTAAAGTTATCATCCTTAGGGTACCATAAGCCATATTTTGATGTACCTTGCAAGTATCTAAATTTTTTTTTCACCGCCATCTCATGATTTTCTCTAGGATCACTCTAAAATATTGAAACAATACAAACAACATTCATAATGTCAGGCCTTGTCTGAGTCAAATAAAATAGACCTCCAATCATAGATTTGTATCTTGTAGGATTTACCGGTGTAGAAACATATTTTCTTGTCAATTTCTCACTTGTAACCATAGGTGTACTTACTGGTTTAGAATCTCGCATAACAAATTTATTCAATAATTCCTTAGCATATTTAGTTTGATAGATAAAAATGCCTTTGCCAGTCTGAGTAATTTGCAAACCTAAAAAAAATTTCATCTCACCAATCATAGACATCTCAAATTCTTAGAAAATTCTATGCATAACTTATCTTCACCTCTAGAAATAATGTCATCAGCAAATACTTCAACAATCAGTATATCATCATCAGGGATTTTATAATATAAATTCTTGTCAACACTGCCCTTAGTAAAGCCAAGCTTCAAAAGATATTTATCTAATCTTGTATACCAAGCTCTAGGTGCTTGTTTCAATCCATATAAAGCTTTCCTTAACTTGCAAACCATATATGTATCATCTGATAGTGAAAAACCATTAGGTTACTCAATATAAACTTCCTCATCAAGATCCCCATTCAAAAATGCACATTTAACATCCATTTGATAAACCTTGTAGTTTTTGTAAGCAACATAGGCAAGAAATAGTCTTACAGCTTCAATCCTAGATACCGGTGCAAAAGTCTCTCCATAATCAATTCCTTCCTTCTGAGAATATCCTTTACAAACCAATCTAGCCTTATTCCTTATAACTTGACCATCCTCATTCAATTTATTCCTAAAAACCCATTTAGTTCCAATAACATTTTTATTTTTAGGTCGAGGAACCAAAGTCCATGTTTTATTTTTCTCAATCTGATCTAATTCTTCTTCCATAGCTTTTAACCAAAATTTATTTTTACATGCCTCAATTACTAATACTGATTCAACTTGTGAAATTAAACATACCTCATTTGTTTCTACTCTTCTTCTTGTCATCACTCCATTGCTCTTAAACCCAATGATTTGATATTTATAATGATTCAAACTCACATACCTAGGAGTCTTCTGACTCTCTGTTCCTCTTCCTTGTTCTTCAGTTATTGTAGAATTCTCTGATGTTTCCAGAGTAACTGGTTCAACTCTCTATTCTGGTAAAGGTGCTACTAGTTCAGATATAATCATTTCCATTGCTAGTTCCTTCTCATAAACTCTGATTTGACTTTTTTTCAGCTCATCTACTTTGACATTAGCACTCTCCACTATTCTCTGCAATCTCTTGTTATACCATCTATATTCTTTGCTTTCATTAGAATAACCAAGAATATGCCTTCATTACATCTAGGATCAAATTTCCCAATAGTATCATCTCTCCTGATATAACATTTACTACCAAAACTTCTAAAATACTTAACTATCGGTGTATTGCCAAACCATAATTCATAAGGTGTCTTACCAGTTTCTCCTTTGATATGCACTCTGTTGAATGTTTAAACCACTATACTCACTGCTTCTCTCTAGTAGATATGAGGTAGATTAGTTTCCATCATCATTGTTCTAGTAGCATCCAAGATAGATATGTTTTTCTTTTCCACAACTCCATTCTACCGAGGTGTCCAGGGAACAGAAAATTGTCTTCTTATACCATGCTTGTCACAAAATTTATTAAACTCATCGGATGTGACTTCTCCACCATGATCTATTCTCAAACATTTAATCTTCATTCCTGTCTCAATTTCCACCTTAGCCTTAAAGATTTTAAACTTTTCAAATGTTTCAGATTTTTCTCTCAAAAAAGCAACCCACACCATTCTAGAATAATCATCAATGATTAGGATGAAATATCTATCTCCATGAAATTTTTTAACTCTAGCAGGGCCAAACAAATCAGTATGAGTAAGATCAAGAACATCATTTGATTTATCTTGTATACTCCTAAAAGAGGTTCTGACCTGTTTACCCATTTGACATTCTTTACATATCGGATTATAGGGCTTCATAATCTTAGGTATATATCTAACAACCTTAGTTGAAATGATCTTCACAATGCAATCAAAATTCACATGACACAACCTTTTATGCCATAGCCAACTCTCATCAATTTGTGTAATCAAACATGTCTTCTCACTGGAGTTCAAATGAAATATATTACCTTTTGGCTGTGTACCAGTTGCAATCTCCAAGCCAGATCTATTAATGATTTTGCATTTTCCATCCTTGAACTGTAATTGAAATCCCTTATCTAATAATTGTCCTACACTCAAAATATTATGCTTCAAACCTTCAACATAATAAACATTGTCATTATTGTTCTTGCCATCCAATGATATAGTTCCCTTTCCTTTGATCATACATGCCTTGTCATCTCCAAATCTAGCTAGTCCACCATCAAATTCTTGCGAAGACAAAAACTTACCTTTATCTCCACTCATATGATGTGAACAACCACTGTCAATTACCCATTCATCCTTGTCATCAATTTTAGTAGCTAGTGCCTTCTCCTCAGATACATTCTCTTCCAGTGCAAGATCATCTTCCTTGATAGCCAAGAATACCCATTCCTTCTCATTTGTGAATCCACTAGTAGAGTCTTCTGTTGGTTCATCATCTGAATTAGTAATACCTTCCTCATCCGCTATGTAACATGATTTGTCTCTATTTTTCTTGAATCTATATTTGTTCTGATATCCAGGGTTAGGTTTAAATGATCTTTTAACTCTTTCTTCAAATCTCAAATTCCTTTCAGGACATCTAGATGCAAAATGACCAATCTTATTGCATGCAAAACATTTAAAAGGTTCTTTTCCTTCATACTTACTTCCTACTGGTCCTTTAGGTACTCTTCTAGCAAATAGTGCTTCAGGTTGCTCAAACTCATCATCTTCTCTCTTCATATCTTCTAATTCTTTTGCATATAAAGCTTTCCAATCTTTCTTACTTGTTGTAGAATGTAGATGCATGAAAAGAAGTGTCTCTATTGACAGATGTATTAGCCATTATTCTCAACTCATTAATAGTAGTGGCCTTCATTTTGTAAGATGGTGGTAGGGCTCTTAGAACTTTAGAAAACATTTTATCTTTGCTCAGAGTTCCACCACAACATTTAATTCCCATAACAATCTCATTTACCCTTTCCATCAATGCAGTAATCCTTTCATCTTCTTCCATCTTCAGGTTTTCATATCTCACCTGGTAACCATCAAGTTTAACAATCTTCACTGGAGGGTCACCTTCATTAAGAGTCTCCAATTTATCACATATAGCCTTTCCAGATTATTTGTCTATTAATCCCATTATTTGATGTTCAGAAAGTGCACACAAGAGGGCTTCTCTTTCTCTACAATCATTCTCAAGCTCCTTGTCCAGGTTTTCTAGAGGAGGATTGCTAGATCCTAGATTAAAGGGTGTGACACCATTCTGTGTGATCTTCCAAATCTCCATTCCAAGACATCTTAGATGAGTCTCCATCTGAATCTTCCATATTGTGTAATTTGTTCCATCAAGCCTCAGAATATCCCTTTGAAAGATAGCTCCAGAAGAACTGGATGAACTTGAACTGTTAGTTGCCATAGGACCTTCCTCAAGCAGTTAAGCTTTCTATAGAGAGGACCAAAGCTTTGATACCAATTGTTAGACAATTCAGATAACCGGAAGACAACTGAGAGGGGGGCGGGTGAATCAATTGTTATAGATTACAAGAACATTAGCAATTTAACTTTAATACCGGAACCCAAAACAATAATACCGGAATAGCAGTTAATTTAATTAAGCATAAACAATAATCACAGAATAAAAGCCATCCACACAATACCAAGATTTGTACGTGGAAAACCCAGTAAAGGGGAAAACCATGGTGGGAAGCCTACCCATAGTCAGATAATACTTCTATAGTAAGTATGTGAATTACAATGAAGGGGCCTACACTTGTAGGAAGGCCAACAAAGTAGAGCACATTGCTCATCACAAAAGGAGTCTCACTGACTACATATAAATCCAGACTACAATCTGGAGAAATGTTGAACTGCAAAAGATAGCATCTCCTATGTCTGAGTACAATTCTGGTTAAGCTCAATATCGGAGGACTAAATCCTCTTACATAAACCCAATTCAATCTCCAATGATTGACTCTCCTCTGCCTGGATGATATTACATCATTCACACATTACATTCCTTGACCATGACCTCTTACATTAACCATGATGATCTACAATGAGATATTACATCTATTTATACAAACCCTCGACCATAAACAATTGGGTCAGCCACCAGACAATAAACCAATTACATAATTACAAACCATGTCGGCCTTAGACCAAACAAGTGATATCAACATATAAGACATCCCAAAAATACATCAATAGTTCCTATCCACACGTTACATTAACACCGGTCCATAACCTAGATCAACCGGGACCAAGTATAGGTCCATATGCTTCATCAATGATCTCCAAATGACAAGTCTCGAAAATGATCACCAACAACATCCTAAAACTCCATCAGAAGCTGCACCAACACCACTTATGCAATTAATCAAAGATCTCCACCAAAATCTCTTCCGATGAAACCATCGTCGAAACTAGAAACCAAGCTTCTAAGCAAGTAGGATAGCATCCAATCTCCAGACCAAAACCAACTGACCAAATATGAGTATAAGTATCATGAACAAGCCAATTCCATCAACAGACTATACTGGAGCCTGTCGGATCATGTTGGATCCAAGTTAACCAAAAACCACTCATCTTACCGGGACCAGAAGGGTGCTGGTAAAGTATCCAAACAGCTAGTGTTGACATCAATGATAAAACATCAATGCAACACATAATCAATTCCACCAAATGGCCAACAAGTAGGCTATTGAATGGAAATTTGTTGAGCTATACATCTATGGTGACTCTCAGTTGATAATCAACCAGATGAATGATATATATCAAACTCAGGATAAAAAACGTATGCCCTATAAAAGAATGGCTGATTATTTGAAGAAATATTTTGTCTTTGTTTCATTTCAGTAGATTCCTAGATCAACAAACAAAGCAACAGATTCTATGGCTACATTGGCGTCTATACCACAACTATAGGAAACAAAGTTCCGCTATGAGTTCTTGGTGGAAGAGCTTCATTATCCTGCTTATGATTCCCCTAATTCCCAGATGGTTTGTTATATCATTGGGCATGACTCATCTTGCTATAAACATATCTACTCCTACTTATGTGACCAAATCATCCTTGATAACCTTACTCACGTTGAGAAAAGAAAACTAATCCGAAATGCTTCATGGCATGTCATCATCGCTAATGATCTATATAGGTGAGGTTTAGATGGTACTTTGCTTAGGTGTCTAGAACTTGAAGAATCCCAACGTGCGTTATCTGAAGTCCATGAAGGTTTTTGTGGACCTCACTCAAACAGTCTAACTCTAGCACAAAAACTACTAAGGGCTAGCTAATATTGGCCAGATATGGAAAAAGGTGCTATGAAATTTTCTAAATTTTTTTCAAAAATGCTAGCTGCATGGGAATCTCATACATGCTCTAACAAGGGAGCTAATAACTTTTTTCACACATTAGACTTTTCAACAATGGGCATTTGACCTCATTGGCTAAATCTATCCTTCATCATCCAATGGACACAAGTTTATCATAACTGCCACCAAGTACTTCATTAAGTGAGTTGAAGTGGTTTTGCTAATCAAAGCAACCAAAAAATAAGTGGCTATGTTCATTCTTAACTACATCATCTGCAGGTATGGCATCCCCTCCTCAATTGTGACTGATAATGGAGGATAGTTCAAAAACAAGGATATAGATGAGCTCTATGACAAGATCAAAATCAAACAACATTGGTCTTCTATATACTACCCTCAAGGTAATGGACAGGCTGAAGCATCTAACAAAACTCTCTTGACTATCTTGCACAAAACGGTCAAAAAATCTCAAAAGGATTGGCATTTGCAACTCAATACGACGTTGCAGGCTTATAGAACAAGGATCAGAACACCTACTGGGGTTACACCTTTTGCTTGGTGTATGGGGTTGAAGCACTCTTGCCTATTGAGGTTGAAATTCCTTCTTTGAGAGTTTCCTTGCAAGGTCTTATTACTGATGAAGATAACAAAATATATAGATTGCAAGAACTCGAGTTGTTGGATGAACGTCGACAAGTGACATTTGATCATCTAAGAGATTACTAAAAGAGAATGTCTAGAGGTTATAACAATAAATTTTGACACAGAGAATTTCAGGGTGGTGACCTGTTGGCATATGCACACTCCAATGAGACATTGTAAGTGATTGAAGGTTTTGTCATTGATGGCAACCTTACAATCCTATGGCACCGGCAAGGCATTATACCGGCAAGGCATTACACAGACAAGTTAGTGCACCGGCATTAGCAGATCACACTCTACATCGGCACTCAGGACACCGGCACCAACACAAAGAAAGGAAGTATACCGACACAAAGGCTAACATGATTTTGTTATATTATATTTTGTTTATTATTGGAAAACTTTGTAAGCCAACCTGGCATCTTGTAAAATGACTCTTATATATAAAAGAGACCATTGTAGACATTTAAAAATAATGTAGTAAGGAAGGAAGTAAGTGAAGAAAATGATGTATGTGAAATATTAAGGCAGACCTATTATGCGAAATATAGGTTGAAGGGTTTATGTAAGAAGCAGAGCAGCAACCGGTACTAGATCAGGCATTATAGATGCTATTGTAATGCAGTACAAAATATTGAATTTGTATAATCCACATTGTAAGTCAGTGAGACTTCCTATTTGAGCAGTGAGCTCTAGGCAGTTGGCCTTCCTGTATCTGTAGGCCCCTATTGTAAGTAATATTCTCTTATTGGCCAGTGAGTGAATATTGTGGGTCACAAATCCCACCGAGGTTTTTACCACACCGGGTTTCTCATTAAATCCTTGTGTTATGGTGTGCTTTTCATGTGGATGTTCTTAATTCTGTTTATTATATTATTTCTTGCATATCGGTACACTATTATAATATGTTTTGCATGTTTTAAGTTAAGAGATTCTAATTACTGGATAGATACTAATTCACCCCCCCCTCTTAGTATTTGTGGGACTCCTAACAATTGGTATCAGAGCAGGGTCCTCTATTCTCTGAAGCCTAACAGCTTGAGGAAGATCTTGACACTGGTAAAGATGGAAAATCTGACGAAGCAACTTGAAGGAGCTCTTTCAGACTATGATACAGAGAAATTGAAAAATATCAAACTAGAAGATGATTTTAGGGCATCTCAGGATATCATTCAGGCACTTCAAGAAAATCTTACTATTGCAAGAAATAAGAGAAGAGAACTTTGTGAAAAATTGCAAAATGAGAATGATGAAAAGGAATCACTTAATGATCAGATAAGCAAGCTGAAACAAGAGAACATGACAACAAAGAATGAGATGCAGGATATGACTATGAGATTTTGTAAAGAGATTGAGGATAGGAAGAAGAATGAAGAAGAATTGACCAGAAGACTAAGTGATGCAGCAAATGAGAACACAAGACTTAGCTATGAAAATGACATGTTGAAGACAGATCTGATGCACACTCAGAATGACTCAAATGAACTGATGAGACAGAAAGAGGTCTTAGAAAGAGAACTAGAAATTGCAAATCAACATAAAGAAAAATTCAAGAAAAACTCAGAGGAACTTGGCACCTTGCTAAAAAATCAAAAACCTAAAGGTGACACTTCTAGAATTGGCTTTGAAGTTGGTGAAATCTCTGATACTGCAAATACTTAGGATCATAGCAAACCGGTAAGACAACCTAATGCTTATAAATTCAATGGAAAATGCTTTAACTGTAATAAGTATGGTCATAGAGAAAATGAATGTAGATCTAGAAATTATCAGAATATCAACACACCCACCGGTCAATGTTCAAAATGCAACAAAGTTGGTCACAACTCCGAAAATTGCAGAATGAATGTGAGATGTTATGTTTGTGGAAGATTTGGACATTTATCTAATCAATGCAGAACACAAACCAGCATAGGTTATGGGAAAGCTATTTAGAAGAATAATGTAACCTGTTATGCATATAACAAGATTGGGCATGTAACCTATTATGCATGTAACAAGGATCACCGGTAGACAACAAAAGTTCTAACTTGAAAGGTAAAGAAAAAGTTGAAGAGGTTAAGCAAGAATTCTCAAAACAATGGATTAGAAAAGCTGATCTAAATATATTGGGAATACCCCTCCACTGGTAGAACCAGTCAATACTCCACTGGTAGAACAGAGTGATGCTTCACTGGTAGGATAGAGCAGTGCTCTACTGGCAGGAAGTTCTTCATCTAATTGAAGAAAGTTTCCTTGAGTGTTTGGCAACCTAATGACACATGTGCTATTATTCCCTCGATTAGAGATAAGAAGTTGGAAATTACTTATTACTGGTAGATAATGTTAAGTGAATACTTAACCATCATGCATTTAATGTGGTAGATGGCAAAAGATACTATAAATTTGAGGTTTTGGCTCCATTTCATTTCACTGAGATTTCAAACTTACAAAGAGCGCGAAGATTTCGAGCTAAGACATTCCAAGCTAAGAGGCAAGAACACTCCAAGCAATCATCCATCCTAAAGATAGTAAAAGGTATTTTATCATGGCATCCACCTCTGCAATTGAATATATAGCAAACCCTACTATTGTTGAAGTGATAAAAAGACCTAGGCCCGTATTTTAATTAGTTCCCGAGGTAGCAAATAAAGATGATACCTTAGGTGCTTTTTCTCAAATTCCTAAGGAAGTTGTTTATGCTGAAGACCCCAAAATTTACATTCACTACAACATTGAGGAACTAAGAGATGAAGAGATTAAAACCATGTTTAAAACTATGATATGTGATGAATCCGGCAATGTAAAAGATGAACACAAGATCATTGAAAACCTAGGATTTACAGAGATCCTTAGCATTCCTGAATTCCCCAAGGATGTGATTAGGATAGTCTTAAGCAGGGTACATGGTGAATTTTTTTTGGCTAGATGCAATCCATAAAATCACTAAGGAAGCTGTGAAAGCTATCACAGGGTTACCGACCATTGGTAAAAGACCAGACAAAACTAAGAAGGTATCCAATGACCTAGTTACAAACCTAACTGGTGCCACATCCGATAAAAGGTCCTTAAGAGTAAATGATGTAACAAACATTAATGTGAGATTTATCAGCATGATATTAGGGTATAAAGCTACTCATGCAAATAGACTTAATTTAGTTTCAAGTTTATGCATTAAGAGTGCTTATGATATGGTCACAGATAATGCAAAGATTGATGTATGTGAGTGGTTAAAGGATTAATTAATTGACAACTTAGGCAAGATTAAGAAGGACAATAAAGGAACTTTCAGGTTTGGAAATCTGCTAGTATGTCTGATGCTACATATAACCAAGTAGGTTCCCAGTATAGGCTACAAAGAACTTGGATATGATATACCGGTAGGTAAACAGTTAACACGACTATTCAATAACATGGGAGAAGAGAAGAAAAACAATATCCATGATTTCTTTCAAGCACTAAAGGCCAAAATGAAGAAAAGAATCAGGTTATCACAAAAGATTGTCGACAAATATAAAGATGAAATATGCTTTGTAATCAAGAAGGATGAGATCTGGATGAAAGCAGTCATCCCTAAGATAGTTTGGGTAACGGAGATGGGCTATGAAATAGATGATCATATAATTGAAACATATGCTAAAGCGCTTCTAGAAGCCCCTAAAGAACCTAAGGAAGAAGTATTTGGTAGTGCAGAAACTATTGAAAGCCAAATACAATATAAGAACAAAGTGAAAAAGGTTGAGGCAGTTGTAAGAAAAGGCTCTAAATAGGCATAGGCCATTAAAGAAGGTGTTAAAACAAACTGGTATAACAGAGGATGAGTTAGCAGCTCCACAACCTGAAACTCACCTATCACCGGTAGGTACTTCTTCAAAGAGTGACATGCCTGCAACTTTCAAAAGAGTTGTAAGGAAAAGAGATCCCTCACCGGCAACCACACCCTCACCTAGGAGGACAAGACAAAAATAACAAGCAGTAAGATCTCCGGTAAGACAGGCTACACCAAAGAAGAAGAAACTGACACCCAAAAAGAAGAAGAGGACAAACAAGGACTTGGCCCCTCTTGATATACTGTTGAATGAAATTACAAAGGAAGGCAAATTGAAGAATATAGAGAAAATATATGACACTCTGACAACTGATGAAAAAGAACAAGTAGAAAACAATGTTTTATTACATATGGATATGTATAAGAAATTTTTGATGGAAGTAGTAAATGAAATTCCAGATGAACTATTTAAGAGACTAGAAGCAAGAAGACAAGCAGTAATAGAACTGGACAAGAAAATAAAGATAGAGAAGCTACTTGTTGTATATCCGGTGAGTTCACCCAAAGAAATTGATGACTTAATTGCTCAAGCCAACCGATCAGTATTTTCTACTGCACACCGGCACATTGCTTTAATGGTTGGAAGAGTTAGTGAGGTGACTGAGGAGACAAAAAATGGATGGGATATATTCTTAGTTGAAAAAGAAAAATAGGAAGAATACAGGAACCCCAAACCTATAAAGGTATATCGGAAAGAAAGAGACAAGGGTAAAGGTAAAGTTGGTGGACCACCTAGTATCAAGGTTAAAGACAACTTACCCCCACCTCCTTTGATTACTCCACCGGTAAAAACAACAGCTATAGAAGATCAACCGGCAGCTGAAAGTATGGATGTAGAAGATGGTAATCCTAAACCTGAAGTCTTATATACTGTGGATGTTGATACTCAAAAGATCAACATTGTGGTAGACAAAGATACAACTGATAAGACTGAAATGGCTAGTGAGCCTCCAGTAGCAGAGCAAACTGATAACACACAGGAGAAACCGGTAGATGACAAAGAGAAAAAGGTAGAGACTCAGACTCAGACTGAGACAAAGCAACAAATAGAGAAACAAACAGAGCAAAAGGCTCCAGAATAGGAACAACAACAAGAACAGGAACAAATTCATAAGGAAACAGTGCCACCGACAATTGGAGAAGTAGAAAAACCATTTCTTAAGGAAATGCAGACACAAACAGACCTACCAGAGGTCAATACAAGCTTGGTTACTTCCACTAACGGTACTCAGAATATAGGTTCATCATAAGGCTACAAATCAACTAATGTGACTGAGGTACTATTAGATTCAATTAAAAAGATAACAGATTGCAGCTCACAAGCTTATAAGGCAATAGATGATACCATACCAATTTTGAAGGTAATTGCTCCTAATTGTAATATAGACAGTAAAGATTCTCTAGGACAACTTGATACCTTGTGTAAATATATCACAAAAAACATTGAGAAAATAAAGGAAGAGACATTGAAGGATAAAGTAGAAATTGAAAAGCATAAATTCTTTGATGAGCAAATAAAGAAGGGTAACAGAGATTTTGACACACTTCTACCGAAATTGTGTAATTTATTGAAAGAGTACAAAAATCTGTACAAAGACACCTGTAAGACAAAATTTTTGACTGTAGATATAGATAAAAAGATGAGCAAGGTACAGGATGAAATCAATAAACTTGCAGATAATTTTGTTAACTCACCTGATACACTATCAATTTTTGAGGAGAAGATAACAAATTTTGAGGAAGATTTACTTAAATTGGAAAGAGAAAAGGAGAGAATAGTGAATAAGGCAAAGCATCTAAGATTAAAACTGAGTCCAAGATTGGACTATCTAGCATCACTGCGGAAGGAAATATCTGAGGCACTAATACAGGGACAGAAAACACCGGCAGAGCATTTGTAGCATCTCACCGGTACAATTAAGAGAACAGAGATAGCAATATGATATAGTAAAAAGTTTATGGAGAGTATAAACTTGATTTTGGCAGATCTATTTCAAATTGTAACTACCCAGTTACAAGGTTGAACCTACAAACTCTACTGAAATCTTGACAACCTTTGTCATTGATACCAAAGGGGGAGTAGTGGGATGAGAAAATTCAACATCACAGGAATCATATGCTCAGGGGGAGCACACACATTTTTGGTAACATTTTTTGGATAATTTTTTTTTTTTTTTGATACACTTTTGAAATTTCTCATGAGTGTTGCCATCAATGCCAAAGGAGGAGATTGTTGGCATATGCACACTCCAATGAGACATTGTAAGTGATTGAAGATTTTGTCATTGATGGCAACCTTACAATCCTATGGCACCGACAAGGCATTATACCGGCAAGGCATTACACAGACAAGTTAGTGCACTGACATCAGCAGATCACACTCTACACCAGCACTCAGGATACCGACACCGACACCGACACAAAGAAAGGAAGTATACTGGCACAGAGGCCGATAGGATTTTATTATATTATATTTTGTTTATTATTGGAAAAATTTGTAAGCCGACTTGGCATGTTGTAAAATGACTCTTATATATAAAAGAGATCATTGTAGACATTTAAAAATAATGTAGTAAGGAAGGAAGTAAGTGAAGAAAATGATGTATGCGAAATATTAAAGCAGACCTATTATGCGAAATATAGGTTGAAGGGTTTATGTAAGAAGCAGAGCAGCAATCGCTACTAGATCAGGCATTATAGATGCTATTATAAAGTAGTACAAGATATTGGATTTGTATAATCCACATTGTAAGTTAGTGAAGCTTCCTATTTGAGTAGTGAGCTCTAGGCAGTTGGCCTTCCTGCATGTGCAGGCCCCTATTGTAAGTAATATTCTCTTATTGGCCAGTGAGTGAATATTGTGGGTCACAAATCCCACCGAGGTTTTTCCCACACCGGGTTTCCTCGTTAAATCCTTGTGTTATGGTGTGCTTTTCATGTGGATGTTCTTAATTCTGTTTATTACATTATTTCTTGCATACCGGTACACTGTTATAATATGTTCTGCATGTTTTAAGTTAAGAAATTCTAATTACCAGATAGATACTGATTCACCCCCCCCCCCCTCAGTATCTGTGGGACTCCTAACATGACCTTGTTTTGAGAGAGAATCCTAAAAATCAACAACATTGAGAACATAAAGGAAAGTTTGAACCCAACTGGTTGGGTCCCTACATTGTTACTACAGTCTTTGGCTCTGGTGCTTATCAACTCTCAACACCAGAAGGAGAATAGCTCCATGAACCGATCAACACCATCCACTTGAAGAAATTCTACACTTAGCATTCTCTGCTCCATCAAGTACAACTAAAAAGTCTTGGAAAAAAAAGAAAGAGAATCTCTGCCAAGAAGGTGAAAACCTGTTAAACAGATGCCTCTTGTACTGAAGTTCTCCATCTATGAACATAAATTTGACATTTCCTATTTTATTTCCTGCTTTCCTGCATCTTTTCTTCAGCTTGTGCATATCCTTCAATCGCTTTTGTGACATCTTGATTCTTTTTGGAACCCTCATGGCTTGAAACCAATCAACGTCCTAGTCTTGGGGTAATCGACTGATCAATCTAAATGTCCTAAGCAGTTCAACCAAGTCATTTCTGTCAGTAGTACTAGGTCATCCAATCCAAGTCAGTTACCTGTCTCCTAACCACTGTAGGGTTTTACCACTGAGTAAGTAGACAAAACAAGAACAATGAAAACAATCACTGAAACTGTTTGAGATATGATTGAAATTTTCTTTGTATGTTGTATTTTAATTTTTTTTCGTTTATTATTTCCTTTGATTAACTCAAACAAGTCTATCTTGACTAAGAGGAGCAAGGACCTTTATTGAATTCAAGCTTCATCAAATACTTATCCAATCTTGCATACCGGGCTCTGGGGGCTTGCTTCAACCCATATAGTGCTTTCATTGTTGGATATTGTTGAAGAAGTTTGTTGGAATACTATTTTGTCATTCATGTCAACATATTCTTATGTGTGTTCCAGTGTTGCATTTAAATTATGTGAGCTGGTTTGGTCAGTGTGTTGCAGATGATCTATTGGGGTTTAATGGGTTTTTTGGTGATTATCTTTAGGTGATTGAGCAGAAGTTTCAGTGATTCACTTATTGATTTGATCAACTTGTGAAGTCTGGTATTATGGTTGTTATTTAGTGATCCAAGCCTAAGCCTAAACATTACATCACCTTTCACTCAAGAGAGACCATTGATGCATTTGATGGACCATTATATATTACTGCAAAAATTAAAGGAAAGCTCTCGCGGGGAATGTTCATTGATTCAATATGTATGGTGAATGTTATTATAGAAGAACATCTTTATACTTATGACAAATTTGATGTTATGATTAATGCGTATAATGGAAATACTTTTTTCAACTATAGGTTCCATCACTCTTCTCATTGAGGGTTATAGTAAGTTCTTAGATGTTACCTTTTCTATTATCCCTTCCTCTGACCAATTTTGTATGAAGTTGGGGTATCCTTGACTCAATTCCATGAAAGTTATCCCTTCTACCATCCACAAATGTTTAAAGTTTCCTCATGATGGATGTATTCTTATGATGAATTGTAGTCTTTTAGTCCTTAGAAAGATGTGAAAACTTCACCCTAAAATGCTTTTGGGTTCAAAAACCTGAACCTTTGAAACCCTAAGAAGATCTCCTTTTCCTTTCTTATAAAAAATTTAAACATGAAAGGCTATTGACCTTGAGTAAACCTAAGTATCCTTCACCTATGGATATCCCTCCTTATCCTAGACATAGAATCCTTCCCACCTCTTTTATTCTTCCCATATATAATGTGGTCCCACCTCCTACATCCTAAAGGAAAGCACCCAACATCTTGCATCTCTCAACCTAGCGGGGTTTCTTTAGCTCCTCCCCCTACAAGGGAAGAAAAGTGGTGTAAGAGCACCTTGATAGCATGTTAGAATCGATAAGGGAAGGCTCAAAGGACCTCATGATGGTTCATAAGTCATCCTCAATGTAATAAGGTCCATAGGACCATTTTGTGTTGATTAAGATTACTTTGGACCCATTTGTAAGACCATTGACCTTGATTGGCATGTATAAGCCATCATGGTCAAATCTGTTTCAAGGGTTAGTAGGATGTCTAGGATGGATTAGGTATGTCCTTTAGGATGATTTTATATGTCATTCATCATTAGAAGGAATCTATGTATTGGTTTGTTGGCCAAATGTAAATATTGCTAATGTTGTCAAAGTTGTCATTAGGGTGACAACATGTATTTGGGCAAACAACTCGCCTCCAATGGTCACTTACTTTGACTATTGGTTGGATGGAAGTTGTGAATGACCATATATGTCTTTGATGGTTGAGGAGGAGGGGTTGATGTTGGTTGTTGGTGTTGTGGTGAAGTTTTGAATGTGAATGAATACAAATAAACCAAATTTCTTGTCATTTCACTGTTCTGACCCTCATAACCTGATTGTATAGATTGATCAAGGAGTGTAATGATTTTGTGTGGATAGAATAGTGAGTTATCTTTCATTTTCTTCTAGTTTGGTGCAACGTGGTGCTAAATTCTGTGAGATCCACCTGATTTTGTAGAAATAGTTCAGAAACCCTCGCCTACCTAGGGTTTTGGCTTCACATGGATTTATCCCAACTTTCCATCCATGGAATCTCACGGCCTTTGATGGGAATTCAAGGACATGTGTGTATCATAGGATTGTAGAGGATTTTGGTAGGGAAAGTGTTGGAGGAGGAGGAATGGTCATTGAAGAACCAGGCATCCTCATGTGACTAGTTTCGGGTGAATGGAAAACAAGTTGGAAGGAAGGGTATGTGGATGGACTAGGCCAAGAAATGGTGGATTTGGTGTTTAGGGATGTGTGCAGACCCAAAACAACCATTGGATTAGCAGGATCAATCCAATTTAGTGTAGTTGCTGTGTAAAAGTGGCCTAATTGCCACATTTGGTCTAATAGGACAATCAATGTTGTTGACCCTGGTTTGTAGGAAAAGAAACTAATTTTGACATATGTTATGTGAGCCCAAAAAGGGTACTCAAAACTACAATTCATTCCTTAGGTTGTTTGGGAAGATTGGGAGTTAAGGGAGGAAAACTGAAAACCTAGGGCTAATAGCCAAATTAGGTCCTAATTGGGAAAATCACCCTTGGGATTGTGTCTATCACAAATTAATGTTGGATTTGAGTTGGTTTGGGTTCTTAGGGTCATAGGATGGTGGAAAAGGGTCCCTAGTCCATCCCAAATGTGTTTGGAAGGTTGGAGGCTCATAGATGAAGGATTGTGATCAATGGGAGGAAGTTCAAGTTGGACATTTGAGAAGTTGTAATAAGGACACAGTCACACTCTCTTTTTGTCATGCATTATTAATTTTATCTTGACATTATATTGATAAGATCCTAGGTCCCTAGGGGCTTGGTGTGTCTTGCCTCTTTAATATCTTGATGTAGAGGTGGAAAAATTAGGGTTAGGGTTAAATTAAGATTTTAAAACCACTAAATGACCTAATTCACCAATACGTTTTGAAGGAGATGGAATGTAATAGATCCATCCTCAAAAGACTGAGATTTTGATCAGATTCCAGGCTCTTTGGACAAGGCCTTTCTCCTTCGTAGATTGAATTGATTTGAATTGTTAAATATTAGGGAAAGATAGTGAACTATTGAAATAATTTGACAGAAATAGTAAGCTACATATGTCGTACGGACCCACCAACTTGGATTTGAGAAAAATAATATGTTTCAAATACATTCTCAAAAGTTTAGGTTGATTTTTTAGGAACAAGTAGTATTAATTTGTCATGGTCCTCTAAATTTCTTGTAGTCAAAAGTTGAACCTATTTGTCTATGTGAATTTTGTTGATCCTCTTGATTACATCTCTGTATCTATTCTTGCACACAAAGAAAAGGGGAATATGTTGGGAATAGGGGTTTGCCTTTGGGAGAACCCTAGTTTTGGAATTAACCATGAAATTAAATTGAAAAATGTAAATAAAAGATTGTAATAAAATACTTTCCTTTTGAGGTAAAGGTTGAAAATGATTGAAAAACTAATGATATACCTCAACGAAGTTTTGTTTGTCTCCACAAAAGAATTAGGGTTTCATGTAGGCTGTCTTCATAAAATATGGATCATGAATGTCATCTCCAATGCTTGATGAAAGACTAATTGCTTGCTCACTTGAATTTAAGATATCAATTTTTTATTTCTTGAGTTGATTAGGAATTAAATTAGGGTTAAAATGAGAGGGCTAGACCTCCTTTTATACTTGTTTGTCAAAAATCAAATTAAATTTCTGCAATAGGCCAACATGGGGCTACTTTTCCCGCTCACCAATGATGATCATTAGAGGGTGCCAATTTGGGTCCAATTTAAGAGGCCTAGGGTTTATATGCCCTAATCCTGATTTAGGAATAGGGTGTGGTACATCTTGGTCTTGATTTGGGACTAGGGCATGGTATGTCCTGATCTTAGAAATCAAGACTCCAAACTGGGGGCTAGGTGGAAAATTGATGAAAATGTGACATAGATGGGTGGTGTGAGCAGAATCAATATTACAATTATGCCTTGGCTGATAGAACGCCAAAGTGAGAACAAAATTGTAGGTGAGTACAATTTAGGATGCTACACTTGATAAAAAAATTTCAATGCTATTTTGTATATTAGCAAGAATATGAACATAGGCTCATACTCCCACTAAAGTGGGGGCTAAATGTAGCATTGTAAATTGTATCCCTATAAAAATTCATCCTCACTTAGGCCTTACTTTTGCATTTTGGTCTTTTGTGGTTTGATCATGTTTGATTCTACTCACACTGGCTTCAAATTTAAATCTTCACCGGACACTTGGTTTAGTTGTCCTTTGTTCAACCCTAATAGGCTAGACAATAGCACCCTATATGCCCTTGTCCAGCTTAAAGGGGCCCAATTTGGAAACCTCCAATAGTTAAGAAATATGGGTGAAAATTCTCTTCCCGTGTTGGCTTGCTTTAAAATTTTACACACATTTCATGAGGGGAGGTATAAAAACAAGCCTTACCCCCTCATTTGAAACAAGTCCATCATCCATCTTACATCTATTCACTCAATTATTTTAATTCAAGTTAGCAAGCAATCAAGCATTACCAAAGCAGTGAAGGAGAGGTCAAGTATTTAGATTTCAAGCATTCGACATGGCATCCATGATCAAGTTGCCACAAATATATTACTACATTCCTACATGACAACATCAACCTTTGCATGAAGACTTCAAATCAAGACTCATTAAGGTATCACATTCCAATTTTAGCATTTCAATTTAGATCTAGCCTTTGACCTTTTTAAGGCATGCTTTCTAGTTCAATTTCATTTATATTTCAATTCAATTATAGGATTAATTCTAAACCCAGGGTTTGACCTAAGAAAACCCCTATCAACAACACAATTTCTCTTCCACTGTGTGTAGGTGATAGGTTTAGAAGACAAAATTGCAGATTCAGGAAGAGCAACCAAAGACAATTAGATCCAACTTTTGTAGAGGCAAAAAGTGGAGGACAAGGTCACCCCACACACCTATGTTTGATAATTTTTTGGTGAAACTTTAGGAGAATGCTTAGTACTGCATTTTAATTTTGAAAAGATGCATGTTATTTGCATCCGACACTCTGAGGACAAGGTTGCCCCAAGCACCATTGTCTTGCAATTTTAGGTCTTGATTTTAGACACAGGTTCCTCTTAGCTTCCTAATTCAAAATTTGTATGTATGTCTGTATATCAAATCTAAAACTGTATGTGTATGTTGATTCTTGTCAATTTTACACCTTTTGCCCTAGATCTTGCATTCAATTTACATCTTTCCATAGCCCATTTTTAACAAATTCAAAGAGGCATGAATATGCTTTGCGCTCAGTTTGTTTCACTCAGATTTGTGATTGAGCCAATTGAATTCATTCCCCTCCTTAAATGCAGTCATTACAAAAATAGGTCCTAGTTCTTAATTTCCCTGCATAAGCTTGTGAACCCCATTTCCCAACATTACAATAAAATACAAATTTAAAACTGAAACTTCTTTGAATAGATCTCATATTTTGAATATTTGAGCCTATCTTACATACAAGTCCACCTATATTTTTAAAAAGTTCCCATAAATCTTTTCCCCTTTATTTGCCAAGGTCCATGTTTTGAAATTGATATTATATCCAAAATCTAGCTTTACCTAGTTGTAGTTATCTGAAACTCCATAAACACAACAACAAAACAATTAGAAATTCTCTACCCTATAAAATGGATAAACCCCACTCAACTTCAAATGCATATCCATGCGCACATTTATCTTCTAGAGAACGTCATCCACCACCATTTGAATTGCTTCGTTTTCATCAGATTGCAATTTGGTATAAAGTCCCTCAATGCTATGGCTGGTGACTTGACCATAGCCACAGTCTATAATAACCATGATATGTTACAGCTGTTTAAATTATGATGATTTTTTTTAATTTTCTTTATATATGATTTAAGTGCTGATAGCTATTGTTTTGTCTTTTGAATAATTACAACAGATGTACTGAAATTTGTCGTACACACAAGAATTACCCATTAACTGTTCACTTAACATTTAAATTCTCCATATTTTTAAATGCTACAAAATTCCTAATATCTTATCAATCATTCATTCTTGTCAATTTCATTATATATTGCGAGTCACTGGCTTTATTCAATATCTTTTCATTCATTCTTGTCCGTCACTCTTTAACTCTCCTGTCGATTAAAGTTAATATATGGGTTTGCAAGACAGCCGTGTTCCCTCTGTCTCATTGTATTATTCAGGACTCTTCCCAACCACCCAAAAGTTTCAGATTGAAATTTAGCTCTATATTAATCAATGTTCCTGTCTATATCACATTAATTTGCATTGGGGCCTACTCACCAAAGTTGATAAATGTAATAGTGATAGATTTTGCATTGACTCAAGTTAAAGCAGATCTGAACATCTGTTATTTGCATTATTTGTTTTTCTATACTGACATTTCATATGAGTTTTGTTTTCTTTGCCCACATTTCAATGAGATTGAGACACCTCTCACAATAATAAGAAAGAAAGAAAGAGTGGCTGCCAATTGATCATTACTCCAAATGGGCTGTCCATATTACAGAATAGTAATGTCAATAAATGTAATAGTGTAATTTGAGTGCTGAACAGAGGGGGAAAAAGAAAGTACGTTCATTTGAAAGGCCACCATTCATGTTTGTAACAGACGTTCACTATTGCTTTAACTTCAGTCAAAGTAAAAGATATCACATTTTTGGCAGCATGCTGTGCTACTGTACTTTTTCCTTTATTATTGGGTAGACAGAGCTTGGCTACTTGAAGGAGATGTGGGGATTATCTTGGTTGTAATGTGCTTTAATTATGTTTTAGATTATGTTTAGATTTTTAGGGAGGTCTTTATTTCTTGAGTTATTAGTCTTTTCATGAAACTTTAGCATTTGAATCTTATTTCGAGAGTGGAATTCTTTTCTAAGGTTTTAGTTTGGATCCATGTATTTGTTTTTTCATTGATTTAATAAATATAAATGTTTGGAAGTTCTAAGTGATTCATTGGGTTTCTATTTGAGTAATCTATTAATTATTAGTGGGTCTTTTTTAGTTATGTTCAAATCTTTATTAAATCAGATTTGAATAATCTTTTGTCACGAGCTTTTAATATTCAGATAGGATATTTTGTGTGGCATCAAATCATGGATCATGAAGCCATTCCTTTTCAATATAAGGGATGCCATCATTATAGACATCTATTTTAGGACTGTCTCTAACGTAAATCATATGATTTAATTAGATTATGAAGCCATTCTTTTTAGATTTAGATATCAAATTGGATATAAGCCACATGAAGATGCAGATTGGTGTTTTCTCTTGAAAGTCATGTTAGAATTCAGTTTTTTTGCAAAAGATGGCTAGATTGGATTTTTAGCTATTCATCCATACTTAGATACTTTGTGTTGGTTAGTGAGAGCCATTGTAGTTTATTTAAATCATCAAGGGATTTGAGACATTGTGATCCTATCTCCCCATTTCTTTTCATCATAATTGTAGAGGCCCTTGGGCATGTTATCAAGGATACCCACACTAATGGGCAATGATTATGAATATGCATTTCATAGAGTGCACCCCTATCTCTCATAAAAAAATTGTTATGACATCTTTCTTTTCCAAGTCTCTAATGATGAGGAGTTGAGAACAATGA
Source organism: Cryptomeria japonica (assembly GCF_030272615.1). Lineage (NCBI taxonomy): Eukaryota > Viridiplantae > Streptophyta > Pinopsida > Cupressales > Cupressaceae > Cryptomeria > Cryptomeria japonica. Next base: position 90,563,874 of record NC_081412.1, read on the forward strand.
AAGCCACATTGGAAACATACTCAAAAGCCTTAAGACAAATAATCAAAATGTCAAAATCATTAATTTTCTCCTTTATTACTAGTTTGAAGAAACAAAGAGAGTTCACAAATGTTCTAGTCTTCAAGATTAAATATTTACGTAGAAAATACATGGGAATCCCCCTGTCCAAAGGGAAATATATGATTTTTTTGTGGGGGACCTCTCTCAATGCTTGGACCACTAAAATGGCCTCATGGAGAGAAAATGGTTTTCCATGATTGATGAGATCTTTATGATAAAGTAGTCATATTGACAGTTCCAATCTTCCTCATATCATGTTTAAAGAGACCACAAAGAATTGTGGAGACTCTTAATTAGAAAATGTGATATTTCTTCTTGAAGGAAAAATTACAAGGTAAAAAGTTTTCTCTAATTGGATAGGATAATTTTTACAATACCAAAGATGTTAGTAGTGTAGAGCTTAAATATTGATCTATCTTAAAAAAGGCATTGAAAAAAAAATTGATTCATGGCATGAATATAAATCCTCACCTCATGTAGGTTAATATTTTTCAACACAAACATTTGGACTTGGAAGAGTCGTCTAGAATCCCAACTATATGTTGAAAATTGCACAGATTGCAGTTTTACACTTATGCATTGTGCCTGTACTGATATTAGCATTAATGATAAAATATACATCTTGATTTTAAATTTTTTGACCTTGTGAGTAGGAACAATGAAGCATTACTAGCTTCTAGTTTGAAAATCAACAAAATTCTCCTAGACTACAACATTGTGCAACATGATAGTTTCCCTAGAATTTTTGAGATTTAAAAGTGCATCTTCCACATGTGGGTTGTGTATGATGTCTGTCATAATGTCTAGGTGGAAGAGTATGACTCTTTTTTCTCATGCAACCAAACAATTCCCTTGCATCTTCCATTTTGTCTATAAGTTTTGCATTCACAAGCCAAGAAAGCTCTCTCTCACTCTCAAGCTATAGAAACTCCATAGAAATACTCTCATCCATCAAGAGTTCAATTTGAAGCTCTCACTCACACTCATGTTGGAAACAATCTAGACATCTCCACTCATAAATATATCAATTTCATTTCAAAAGGAGATTGGACACAACTAGTAACATTGTTTGTATTTAGTACTATGTATTGCAATCTTTCTACAATCTATTGTATATTATTTCACTAATCAATATCTTAGTCAAGTAGTGGATTTCATCCATTAGTGGGCTTGGCTCTACTATATCAAATAGTGGCTTTCCCTCAATAGCGAGTTTGATTCTACCAATATATATCTATCTAGTAATGGCCTTCCCTCACGAGCAAGGTTGATTCTATCATGTAGAGTAGTGGCTTTCTTCCATTAGCGCAATTGGCTCTACCAAATCCTTTTAATTTTATACTATTTATTTATCATTATTTTATTTATCTTGCCATCCATAGAAGTCAAAATACCAAAAGTGGGTGTTTGACTAAGGAAAGTCCCTAAATATCTGCCCAACATTTTCCCTCTATCTTCTTATGTATAGGTTGGAAGGCTTCAAGGTATCAAAACACACAATCATGGAAAGACAAGATACTTATATTGGTATGAGAACAAAGGTGCGTTGTAGTCCAAACAATTCACCAACGTCCAAGGTTGAGGGCCTCTCTACTCAACGGTAGGTTCCTCTCAATTTCTAAAGCTCATTTTATAGATATTAGATTTTAGTTTCTCTTTAATTATATATCTTTCAATTATCTTATCATTCTTTTTCTCAAGTAATTTGACAAAGGTGTATCTTTTTATATAGATAAATAATCACTTTACTTTCCAGTTATTTTATTTTGAGTATAGTAATCAAATTTGTCTTATTTGAGGTAAATAAGGGCTATTTGCTATTTTAAGTTGTATTTATCTTAAGAAATCAAATCTCTCCCATTACATTTTGGTGAACCTAATTCTTTTTCACACTTCTAAGTTGTTGTGGTTCCCTTGTATTGGGTGATTCACTTTCTTTTAGTTATTTTTTTGGGGAATTTTTTCTATCTAATGATTTTAGATCTTTTCTTTCATAGTTTTAATTCCTCTAATAATGTATTTTCTAAAGAAGATCTTGATATGTTAGGTACTTCTCTTGATGAATTTTTAGACAAATCCCCAAGTTCTATTTAAAAATCTTTCCAAAATTAATTTTTTGATATTTATTCTTAAAATAATCAAAACTTTGTTAATGTAATTGTTGTCTCTAGTGTTCTTGGTAGGACTAAGAGACTAATTATCTATTTAAATGAAGAAAATACAAGATTAAAGAAAGTGATAATTCTTTTTGTCGATCCTTCCACAACTTTTCATTTGAGTTATTAATTGAAATTTGTTGAATCTAGCACTTCTAAGAAGCATGCAGCTACCAATTATAATTCTATAGCACCACACCTACAATAGTAATAGAAATAATAATAATATTATGTTCCAACTTCTTGTACACCGTCTCAACATGTTCTTCCTCAAGAACCTCAAATGGCCTTTAAGAACTTGAGTGAGCATGATTTTATTGAGCAACTAAATGTTACTCCCATTAGGATCTCACTTTGATATTTGCTTCAAATTTACCTAGTTTACCATGGTGTGCTTCAAGAAGCTTTAAAAAAATTACTTTTCATATTTTGTTAGATCTAAAGGAGTTGAGAAAATACAACACCACAGGAGCCCAAATGATTTATGCAAGCTGAAAAACCTATTACAACGAGAATCAAGGAAGCAAATACAGAAAAAACAAATACACAGAGAATATGCTCAAAAAGAGAGAGCTCAATATTCACAAAAATATGTAATGTGATTCTTACAATGAAAATATTGAACTCAACCTTTAATAGGTCAAGAAACCCTAAAAGGGAAAACCTAGGTTTGCACATAATAATTAATAAAAGAATTAATTATTATGCACCTAAAGTTAGCTTAAGTGTAAAAGAGATAAAGAGAACTTAAATAATTAAACAAATATTGTTTAATTAATCAAGTAAATACCCAAATACTCTAACACCCCCCCTTAAGCTAGACCTAGGGAGAAGCTAAAACCTAGAACAACTACTGAAAGCAAGAAAGATGGGTCCCAACAACAAGGCCTGATCAGGTACCCAAATACAATAAAATCTCTATGAACTAGAGAAATAGAGAAAACCACGTGGGAACAAAACTCTACTCAAAAAAGAGATGGAAAAGAACACCACTAAAGCATGAAGAACCCGCAAACTCTATCGAAGAATAACTACTGATCTGGAGAACCTCCACTGAAATAGAACATGACCAGGTAGAGAAGACTGTAATCTGTATGAGTGCCCTCAAATGACACTACTCAAATCAGATGGCAAATAAGGCAAACACTGATCTCGAAGATACAGATGGCATGAGAAACCAAAGCCTAAAGAGCTGATCAATCGAACCACGGAAGCATTAGAACCAACATGATAAACCTCCCCATAATGCTGAAGAGGGAGAGGGACAGGTACCCTAAAAAGAACAGCCAACAAGAACTGCATGACAAAGAACCAGGAACATCAAAGGTGCTGAGAAAAATACATGGTGTCATGGAAGGAACACTCACTTGACACACATCATGAGGTGAATGTTGTGGAAGGAACACTCACTAGACAAAGGTAGATGGAAAACAAGGAAACATCAACCCCCTAATGGAACTTTATCAATAGTGCATGTACAAAAAGACACAAGAGGTGCAAGATTCCAAGTAAACAATGCATGATGGAACTTTATCTCAGTGCGTTTGCATAAATAGAAGCTACAATGATAAGAAGACTGGAAATAGAAACGTGAACCAAAATAGAGACACCCTACTCAGAGAAGAGATACCAAGACCTGAAACAACCACAGTATCCACTAGAGTGCTGAAAAGAAAAAAACTAAATAAAATATGCATGGAGCAGAATCTGCAAATATACATCATATGGCTGGAAAGTACATAGCACACGCTTTTCAAAAATATAAAGTTTTTGAAAAACGGAGGTCAGATGCTCATTCTACGTCTCCTGGAGTGCAAAAAAGAGACCTCACTTTGACTGGAAAAAAACATAGTCAAACAACAAAATTGGAAAAAATTACCAACACCATGAGGTCCGGCTCGGAACCAGCTTTCCGACACCTATTTGTTTTAAAAAAAAAGACTCTATATGCCCAAGATAGGGCGAAAAAACCAAACCCCCCCTGAAAGAGGCAAAAAAGGTAGTCTGGTGGCTCTAGCGAGCAGAGGTGGCTAGTGAGCAGTGCACTGGTGGCGGGCTAGTGGCGCTCCGGTGGCGGTCGGGTGGACCTCTGGTGGCTAGTGGTTTCCTGATGGTGCAACAGGCTGCGGGAGGTGGCCGGAGCGGTTCCCGGTGGCGGCAGCTACAAGCGACGGTTTTCAGTAGGCGGCAGCGGCCGGAGGGAAGCGGTTGCAAGCTGACTGCGGGCGACAGGGGCCAAGGAGGAGGCCGCAGGCGGGAAGACCAACGACGATGACAAGGGTCAGGTGGGGAGCAAGGTGTCAACGGGGAGGAAGCGCAATGGCTAGGGTTTGCAGCGGTAGCGGGCGGTGGGCCAGGGGCCGCAGGGAGGCTGCAGGTGTTGCAGCACGGAGGAGGCCGTAGGGGTGGCGATGGCCGTAGGGACGGCGGTGGCCACAAGGAGGTGTCGGCAGGGGCTGGAGGCCGGTGTCGGTGGGGGTCGGGCTGGTGGGTGGCGCGGGGGTTGGAGCTAAGGACGGCGAGGGCCGGAAGCCGAAGATGGCGGGGCCCGAGGCCTGACAGGTTTGCAGTAGCGGCAGGGGGCCCCATGGTAAAAAAAAATTTTTGTAAAAAAATAACTATCGCCTTTTGATTTTTTTTTTCAACTTTTTTACAAAAAAATCAAATTTTAGCCTGCATGCCGTAAAAAGGCAAAAAAAAATTATTTTTTATTTTTTGAAATTTTTTCTTGATTTGCATGTCAAGGTCGTACGACCTGGATCTGAGAAAAAAATACTCCTAGAGGCTCAGGAACCAAAATAGGTCAAATTTTATATGACCATAGGGGTTTTCGGGCCTTCTGAGCACAATGGTGATGTCCATTTAGGCCCAAAGTGCTCAAAAAAAAAATCCTATACCTAGGTGCATAAAAAAACTTTCTGAAACCCCAAATCTACTTCCAAAGCAAAAATTCTCAAAACAAGAATAGGTAGCTGCAGATCTGAAGCTCTGATACCATGTAGGAGTTGAGAAAATACAACACCACAGGAGCCCAAATGATCTGCAAGCTGAAAAACTTGTTACAAGGAGAAGCAAGGAAGCAAATCATAGAAGGAACAAAAACACAGGAAAAATATGCTCCAAAAGATGAGAGCTCAATAATCTCCAAAAATGTATTGTCAATAATAATCCTTCTTCATACAATAAAAAGAAAGAATTCAACCTTTAATAGGTCAAGAAACCCTAAAAGGGAAAACCTAGGTTTGCACATAATAATTAATAAAAGAATTAATTATTATGCACCTAAAGTTAGCTTAAGTGTAAAATAGATAAAGAGAACTTAAATAATTAAACAACTATTGTTTAATTAATCAAGTAAATACCCTAATGCTCTAACAAGATAAATGAATGTAAATATGCTGATAGAATGCATTTTATCTAATACACTGAATATTATATTCTATCCACAAGATATTACATCTTGTGAGGAGGATGAAGTTATAATGATGTTGGCTAATGCATAAAACACGAATTAAAGAAAATAACACAATAAATTATACCTTCATATCTCCATGGTTGGACCAAAGTGAGGCACCCATCTCACTTGATTTGATCTTTTATGATCATGGAAATGTGGATTTCTCTCCAAAATAACATAACAATATGATTTCAAGAATATTTGAGCATAGTAGAGGTATGATTCTCAAGTGATAATTAGTGAATGGAGAAGAATCCAATCTATAGAATTTTTTATGGAAGAATGGAGGGCCAAGATGCATAGTGACATGAAGGGATGAGATTGCACGAGAGGAAGTGACATGGATTGAAGACTTAGCCTTGTAATAAGTGTCACAAGGTGGAGGCATTAGGAAGAACACTTGTCATGGGGAAGAGGGCAAGGTGTGCTCACACATGTGTAAGCACATCTTGGGAAGAATAAGGAGATGACAAGAGTAAACAAAAGTGGCAAATAGGTGTAAGAGAGGAAATATGACAAATGGAGAAAAGTGGAAAGGGTTTTGGGAAGAACAATCTCATGCATGTAAAAGTACCAAATAATAGATTTGGTCAAAAGGTGACTTGGAAGTGGGAAAGTGACATGTGCATGCAAGCATTTATGAAGGCTTGGATAGCACTTTTTACATGCAAATTTAAGAGATTTGGGGTGAATTTAAAATTAGAAGAAATGTTAATGAGGTTAGGAATAGAGGGATTAATTAATTGATTAAAGAATTAATTATCTCATCAGGATTGAATGAATTTGGAAACTTTGGCTAAGGTTAAGTTTGATTAATTAAAATTAATCAAAATTTAGAAGAATAGTTAGAAACATAATTAATTATGGAGAATGTAATAATTAATAAAATATAATTAAATTAATTATTATGGCGAGGAGAATAAAAGGATAAGATGAACTCAAATTAAATAAAAACTTTTATTGAATAAATTTGAGTAGTCAAATTTAGGGTACATTTTGCCCCTCTTTGACATAGTGTTTGAAAATGACATCTGATCGAAGAAAAATATAGATTCTCCAGTAAAGAGAGGTTAAGAGGTTATTCCCCCTTGAGAAGTTCCCAAGAAAATGAGGTTTTGGGGCAAGTTCTAAAAAATAGAAGAAAATTAGGGGAGGAAGAAAGGAGAGAATGCGTTAATTTGGGAAAGGAACAAAGGGAAAATGCAGAGACTCGTGCAAATGGCAGAAGCATGAAGTTGAGAGGGAGCATGGGCAATTGAAAGGGGAAAAAATAGGAGGAAAAGGGGATATAAATATGCTATAGGAGGCCTATTAGGGCTCATTTTCACTCACTTGTTTAGAAAATTAGGAGCCTTGAGGTGGATAGGAGTGAAGATGGTGAACATTCTGCATCACGAGCACCATGCAAGTACATATTTTAGTATCAATGACCACCAAAGAAAGGGGCACCAATAAGAGATCTAACCCCTTGTGATTTTGTAATTTTGTTGCATTTATGGCTAGTTTAATAGGGCAAGAAAAGGATCAAAGCACATGTGTCAAAACATGAATCGATGCCTATGCTTGAGGACCACCATATGCAACTAATATTAAGTATGAGTGCATGCACGGGAAATAAAATTGGTGCATGGGCCTAAAAGGCCGCATGTGCTTAGGGTAGGGTATGAGAAAATTGCTTATAAACCTAATCAGTGCAGGAGCAGGAAAAAAAGAGGTGCACGTTTCATTCAATGCAAGAACTTGGGGAGTGATGTAGGTGTTGTTTGATGCATGGGTAGGACTGAATCTGTGCATGCACCAAGTAAAAAAAGGAGATGCTAATAAATTAGGCAAAAATGGGTGTGCAAGATAGGTTGCGATTGATTGATTCATAGGAGAATTGCACTATAATGATGCAAACAAGGATAAAAATCTTAGACATGGACTGACAATTTTGGGTTGATAGATAGTATCATGCATGTTTGCACAATGCAATGATGATGTCATTGGTTGAGTGGTGGCAGAGTGATACTAGTAGTTTTCACCTGCCGATAGAGGAGGTGAGTATTACTTTAGAAAGATGTATGGAGGATTTTATGTGTTCCCATTAATGGAGTACTACTAGAGTATATCTTAGATGGGGGAGAATTCTATATGCAAATGATACATCTACGGTGTAGGCTATTGATTAGAGGATGTAGATCGTATTAGAGACATCAATGTGGAGAGGAATGCTAGCATTTCCACTATATGTAACTTAGGACTTATTAGTGGGTGACTATGTCCAGACTTAGGAGGACATAGGTTTTCTATTGGATGGCCTAGAGTCTTGTATAGGGTGCTAGATTACACACATGGTACTGCATATTAAAGAAGTTGTACAAAGATCTTTGCATATGTGTGTACCAAGGTCATCATAACCTTAGATGTAGGTGTTTAGGATTGAAAAGGGGAATGCGTAAGACTAAGACTCTCTTACAACTAAATATTGGAATACAAAGCCACTAAATAAAAAATAGGATTGACTAAAATTTTATCCAAGAGGGTCAATCGATCCCTTAGGGTTTTTATTCCTTTGTTGCTCTAAAGGTTCTTTTGAATGATTTGGAATGTAAAGTGACTAAGATCTAAAAATGCACGAATTAATAATTGAACTACTGAAACTATTTGATATAAAAATAGAAACGTTAAAATATTTATAGAAATGAAGTGAGAACTTGGTGAAGAAAATGTGCTTGAAAACTAAGTTGGAACTACGATGGTAATGACACCCAAAATGCCCTTGCCTAACTGATGAATTTTTGCACAATGATCCAGATCTAAATCTTTAAACACTACAATGGAACTATGTCAAATCTAAGACATAATTGAGAGTACAAGAATTCCCCAAGAACCCTTGTCCAGGACAATGGAACCTAAATACCTTTGTCCAGGTGTTTTTTGATGAGATTTTAAAGGGTCCTCTTTCTCTAGGTCTTCAACACTTTTTCATCTTCGATCTTTGTCGGAGCCTATACCTAATGTAAATCTACACGTAAGAGGAGAAAAATGTTATTTGTTGTTGTATAGGGGTTTTCCTAAGTTAAACTTTGGTTTGGGACTCAATCCTACAACAATGATGAATTGGAATTTGATGTTTGAATTGAAATATTGAAGTAGAAATTCTTGATTGAAATGAATGTACTTTCAATTTATGATGCAATGATCTTAGGGTAAGTCCTCTATGTGTTGATGCAATAACATGAAAAATTATCAAAAAATCCATAATAAAGCCATAATTGACTACATAATTGAAGATGCATTGATGTAGCTTGTTGCTCCTTAGACTCAAATCTACTCTTGAATTCAAATGATAATAATGAGATAGAATGTGACAATGAGAGATGATAAAATAAATTAGGAGGGATGACTTTGTAAAGTGGAAAATTGGACCCTAGTGATTCCCCACCTAGGAGAGAGAAAGTAAATCACTAGGATGATTTTCACTTGGGAGATAATTTACATTCAAAAGAGGGGTTGAATGCACTAGATCCAAACCCTAGAGTGAATAAGGATCTGAATACCAAGTGAATTGCAAGGGTGCAATGCAATTTACCCTCTTTTGTAAGTAGAAGAGTTGACTTGCTGATTATGTAGAAAATGAAGACAAAATGGTGAAATAAGGAGCTAACGATTCGAGATCACGTTGTAACTTCAGATTTGAGGTATTTAAACTGATATGGACCTATCCTGCAAATTTGGAGAAAAGTCATCGGGATTGCGCATAAGTTATGCATGATCCTCCAAAAAATATGCGAGTCGAAAAGGGTTTTTCCATCTCTGCAAATGAATCCTAAATCTACAATTAAAGTCATGCACGTACAAACTACACACATAAAATAGGGGAATAAGGGTTGTGGATAGGGGTTTGCATTAGTCAAACCCCAGTTAAGGAATCAACCTTGAAAGAAAGTAATTGCAAATTCTTAAATGTAAATAATGGAAATGTATACCTCGTAGATATGCAATTAGTTGATGATGGTTGCTTTGCTTCTTAATCTAATCACAAGTGTTGCATGAAATGGCATGTAACATGATAAAACTATAACACACACACATGCTTGCAAATGAATGTTGTAATGTTGCTCCAATGGATGAATGAAGAAGAAGAAGATTTGATGGATGCTTGAAGACTTGAACACTTGAACGCTTGATGATGATAATGGAGACCTTCCACTTGTTTTCCCAATTTTTTCTTATGAAAATGAGAGGACTACATCCCCTTTTTATACTTACCTTGGAGGGCTAATTATCCCTTCACCAAAGGCCAACATAGGGGGGGAATTAAATCTTGAAGAGGAAATTAGGTCCAAGGGGTCAGATGGACCCATTTTGGGGCCACACAAAGAGGGAGAACAAGAGCGCCACACCCTTGTCCTAAGGAGGACAAGGGTTCCATGCCCCTATCCTAAAGGGGACATGGGTGCCACACTATGGTCCTCGCATTTTTAGGGCCTGAAACAAGTTGTAAAGTGTGGAAACGAGGTCTAGTTCCATGGTGGAGGCATAGATGGATCCTGATCAAGCATGGGAGATGATATTGCCAAGGTAAGGGACCTAAAACATGATCAAAATTTCAAGGAGTGCCCCACTTTAGTGGGAGTATGGCTTATGCCAATACTGTCGGTAAAGTAGAAGAAAGAGAGATGAAGATGAGAGATGTGGAGCAAGATCACAAGGAGTATAAGACATTATTAATCTCAAGGAACCAAGTCCCCAATCTTAGGATCTTAACACACTCAAACATATACAAGTGCACATCAAAAGGCATGCAACAAAAGCTAATATCTTAAGACCTCTAGTCAACTAGCTGAAGAGACCTTGATATTAATGTCTCAATCAACTAATATCATTCTTAAAACATAAAATGTCATTTCATGAACACATATAATCACATAAAAGAGAAAAGATGACATCATCCATGAACCATCAATAGTAAAACTATGAGTTCATGAGGAAGAAGAGAGAGAAGATGAATACACACTTTGGTGATCCATGAGAAGAAAGGCAAACAAAAGGAACCATGGACATCTTGCCCCTAGAACTAGGTGATCCATGGAGAAAAAAGGACATGGAAAACTAGCCCCTAGATTTTGTCTAAGTGATCCATGTAAGGGAGGAGAGTGAGAACACCGTTAGTTCCACTCAACCTCATGCATGTGTGTGCAAGTGAGGTTCAAAGCACCTCATATGAGTTTATGCCCAAGTATGCTACAACCTATATAAGATGTATAGTACAAAATCAAGAAAGGTGTGCCATCTCACTCTAAGATACTATGCTCTGGTTGTGAGAATAATCACCCTACATAAGAGAAAAGTGGTGATTGATGAATACTAAGAGGGGGGTGAATTAGTATACCAAAAAATACTGTAAACAAACTCTTAAATAGTTTAGCAGATAACCGGTAGAACATATTCACTAATAAACTGGTTAAGATAAATGCAAACCAAATAGCAAACAAAGAATTCACCCATAAGAGCACAATCACCATAACACAAGATGTTTGATGTGGAAACCCAAATGGGAAAAACCACGGTGAGAAAAAACTCACAAGTAACTATCTGCAGAATAGAAACCAGACCGATTAAGGTCATACAATGTTCTTTGCCAGAATAGATCCTATTAGGAATCTAGATCTCTGTTAGGAGATAAGTCCTATTAAAGACTACTTTGTCAGAGGATTTCAGATCCATAGTTGTGAACCACCTTATTAGAGGATTTACAAAGGCTTTGCTGGGCCTACCCGGTTAAGGGTTTTAGACTTGTCGAAGATGTGAGTAATCAACAAGTGAGTGATCTAGCTAATAGCACAATCTTCTTAAATTAGATCCTTGATGGCTCATTGTTAATGCATTTCAACATTACTTTAGTCTTCAATATCTCCACACTCTAACTCTTCACACAGACCTAATCTGATCTACAATGATCGCAAATAACCTTTTCAATCACACATATCTCTCTTTCTCATACATACAAACCCTAGACATGATGTCCTTATAAAGGAATTTAATTTCATGTCGGTCCAATAGGATTAGATTACAAGTTCCTAGGTTCAATGCATCTGGACACGTTTGGTAACACAACACAAGATCATGGCCAAAGTGTTGGTGGATGATAACTCATCACACATTATAGAAATACCAGTTGGTAACTCATCATAGAGTAATATTGGTTAAAACAATATATCGATTATCGATTGACACAAATGAAGACTAGTAGATCAAAGTGTTTTGATCAAAAGTTAACTATCGCTTGGGTCCTTCGTACCACTTGTGATCCTCAAACCGCTTGTGATCCTCGAACCGTTTGTGATCCTCGAACCGCTTGGGGTCTCCATACCACTTGAGCTCTTCAGTCAATCTGTGACCGGTAAACATCTTCTACAAAATACCAATAGTCTAAAGACTATACATTACATAATACACAATATCGGTTGGAACAATTACCGGTTGAGTCATAACTCATACATCAATAAAGTGTGTGTCCATCAATGACAATCAAAACATCATCAAAATGCCAACAAACTCCCCTTTGGCATTGATGGCAACACTTAGGAAAATTTTGACATCTAAGTGTTTTTACAACAAAAAATGTCATAATCAAAATTACTCCCCCTAAGCATATACACTATCCCTTATTTTTGTAGAAATTACAATATACACTACTCCCCCAAAATGGTAACATGAAAGTATACATGAAATGGTAACATTCACCAAAATTTTAAATACTACTCCCCCTTTGCCAACAATGACAAAGTAATGTAGAATAACCCCTGTTTCCTTATATATTAAAATAGAGTAAATGTTTATGACAATAAGGAATGAAACATCAAAAATAGATTTAAAGTCGTACATAAAAGTTTTCATGGCTAGTGCCCATGACTCAAGTAATGAGGTAGCAACCTCACTTTCAGTCTGCATCTGGAATACCAGTTCTTCCATGGCATCAATGGTATTCATCTCTTGAGTTACCGTTATGGCTTCCAGATTAAGAAAACATTTTTGAAGAATCTGTAGTCTTGGCAATAAGATCAGTTGTAGCTCCTGCAAATATTTGGTCTAGTTGCAGATTTCTGATTCCATCTTGGTAGTCTGAAGCTGATAATGATAATTGTTTGCCCGTATGTAGTGAAGGAATCATATGGCATCTTGAAGTTTCTTATATATGCCTGTAACTCCGATTGGAGTTTACCTTTTTGTTTAAGCACATCATCACAAAACAAATGGGGTTGGCAGATTTTACTCAACAGTAGTTTGCCCTCATCCATAGCAACACTGATATCCTTCTACTACTTCAAAGGTTGTGATCAGAGCTCATTTATTTTCTTGACTAAGGCAGTGTTGAGTGCCTTTTCATGATTCTCCTTCACAGTGGCTGCAACAACATCTTCCAAGTATTGTACCTAGTCCTCCACTACGATACAAAGAAGTTTGAGCTTGGAGAGAGAGGAATCAGTACTTGGGAGGTTAGTACCGGGAATCAGACTGGTAAGGGTGTCAACCATAGTTTGAATGACATCCTGTTCCTTCTTCCTCCACAATGCTTCCAATCTCTCCTGTGCAAGTTTTATGCTTTGAAGCATCTCAAACTCATCTACAGATTGAAGATCAATAGGACTAGTGGTGTCAACCTATTTGGTTTGATCACCGATTGCCTTAGGATTCTCCGCTTGTTTGTTCTTTTCTATTTCCTTCTCCTCTTCTGCTCTTTTCTTTTCCTCTTCTGCTCTTTTCTTTTCCTCTTCTTTCTTCTTTTGCTCCTCTTTCTTCTTCTCCATTTCTTCTTTCTTCTTGCCTTCTTCCTTCTTTTTCTTCTCTTCCTCCTTCTTTTTCTCTTCTTCTTTCCTTTTCTCCTCTTCTTTCCTTTTCTCCTCTTCTTTCCTCTTTCCTTTTCTCTTGTTTTCTTTGTTTGAACCTCTGGTTCAGTGTCCTCTGACTCCAGTGAGTTGGTTTTGTTTTTCCACTTCCTCTCAAAGAGTTTAGCTGGAATAACCTTAGGCTTCTTCTTAGTAGGTGACCGCTTGGTCACTTTCAGACTAGCAGAGGTAACCGGTGCAAATACCGATGACACTGCCTTGCCCTTTTTCTATGTAGGTTCTTCAATCGGTGTGACCCTCTCCAAATAGGCGCTGGTTTGCTTTTTCTTAGCATCTATTGGTGAGGCAAGTAGGGTAGAGGAATACCTGATCAATAGGTCATTCACCACTTCATAACCCATAGGTTCAACTGCTTCATTTCTCAGTTCCACCGCTTCCATTATGCATTCATCTACCTTTATTGTGAAGTAGATGTCATCTTTATAATCCTTCACAATACCATCAAATATCCTCATTCTCTGGTTCATTTTCCACCTTAATTCATCAAAATATTTATTAAGAACCTCAGGATAGGTAGTTCCAACTACTTGAAGGCTCTCCTTTATCTGTCTGATAACTGGTAGGTTAGTAGACCATTGAACATCACCTACTCTAGGGAAATCACCTTGAAAGTAGAAGAATAAGCCGACTAGAAGTTGCCCAAACCTGTACCTAAGAGAATTGTCTTGTTTGATGGACTTTAGATTCAATAGCAATTGCTTCTGAAAAATGGTACATAGGTAAAATGTAGCGTTTTCCTTGATCATTCTATAAGTAGCATTTACTACAGCAGCAGAGACAGAGTTCATTCTGCTGGCATAAAATATCTGGTAGCCAATCACCATGAAAGCATATTTAACCAAATCATCTTTGATGGTGTTGACGATCATCGCCCATTGGTCACTCACAGAACCGGTGAGCTTAGTCATTTCAATCTTGGTGACCTTCCTTAGAGCTGGTACCTCTCCAATGTTGCAGAAATCAGTGACGGCATGAATTACTTTTGGTGTAATGTCATGCGCCCTCTCGAGATACATTTTATCACCATGTACTCTACTCAGGATGATGCGAATGTGTTCTCTGTGAATTCTTCCAGAAAATATACCGCATTGTACAGTTTCTTCTTCTCAAGGATATTAAATTCAAGTTTGATCTTCTTATCATCCCCATAGAACAGACCTAGCTGGGAATGAATCACTAGGGATCCTAGGTCTTCCAATTTACAATCTATGTACCCCAAAATATCTCCCTCTATAATAACTTTGGTGGGTATTTAAGATAGGGCATTGTATTTTACTTTCATTTGAAGGAATTCAACTGAATCTATAGGTGCACTAGAACTAGAGTGGGATGCAGAAGCCATGATAAGAAAGAATTTTGAGAAATACCTTCACAATCCAATATTTAGGGTTCGCCAATGTCGCCCACAATACACCACTTCGATTTCTCGATTACTGCTTAGTGATCTTCATTGATAGATTGAAAAAGATCTTTGGATTCTTTTGCAAGATTTTTGAATTCACTCTGAATCGCAAGCCGAATCGCTCTTTGTCGCTTTGCTCTTGAAACAATTTTCACTTGAAAACTGATAAGTGAAAATGACATCGAAAATCCCTTTTAAACAAATTCTCATCTACCATAATAAATGCATCACTGGTAGGGCATAAACCCTAATTTTGCCTTTTACTACTTCAAATCTTTTTCCGATTGACAAGTAACATATATCAGTTAAGGTCTTTACCAATATAAATTGGGGGTTCGAAATATTTCACCGATATGTTCCCCCTAAGCTTTTGTGAAGCTCAGTTTGGTGGTTCAAAGACTTCCACACTAGGTGCAGAAACCGGTTCATCCTGTGACACTTCTTTTGGTTTCTTTTTCCAAGTTTTATTCATTCCTGCTTGAATGGTTTCAACATCAATCTTCCCTTCTGGAGTGATTGGTATATCATCTGATAGGTTCTTTCTCAGTCTACAAGTTCTGGCAGTGTGTCCCAGTTTGTTGCAATGATAGCATATCATTCCAAGTGTTCTCCATGGTCCATTATTCATACTACCATTCTTCCTTCTACATGTTGCAGCAGTGTGACCGCTACCATGACAGATCAAATAGGTTGCTCTCCAACTAGTTGCCGCTTGATAACCACCTGACCGATGGTCATAGGTATTGTACCAGTTGGGATTCCGGTTCACAGAGGGTTCCGGGATAACTCCTTGAGTCCTTGGAGGATATCTCTCAGTGTTGTGCAAAATTGACTTGCATTTAAATGCTCTATGCCCAAACTTGTTACATGCATAACAGTTTCCATTGAATCTATTGGATCTAGGATTATTGTTTAGAAGATAAGGAAAATTGTTGTAGGCCTTGCTTCTACACACATTAGCAGTATGTCCTTCTTTGAGACAATTAAAGCAAACAGGTTTAAATTTTTGCTTACCTTTATCCTTGGATGTCAGTTGCTTCTTTGATACTTCAGCTTTTGTTCCAGAGGTCTCACCTTCCTCATACCTAGAGAAACCAAGTCCAGTGGTATTCTTTACCAGTTTTGCCAATTCTAACTTTCGTTCTAACTTAGCAGTACTCTGATTGAATTTGGCAAGTATCTCCTTTGACTCAGTAAGTTCCTTGGAAATAGAAGCATTGGATTCCTTCAAGGTTGCATTCTCAAAAATAGCCATGTTTAGTTCACTTTTTATTTCTTCTTTTTCCACTTTACTCTCTTGGAGATGAGCGGTAAGGGTACTGATTTCTTGCTTCAGCTTGGAGATCTCATGATCTTTGTCTTTTACCAGATCTTCAACTTTCCTTCTGTTCTCAAGCTCTTGACACATTCTGATAGTCAGTACTTCTAACTCCCTTCTCAGGTTGGCATTAGATTCATTCAGTTTTTCAACTTCTTTAACTAGGGAATCCATATTTGCTTCATCAAAAGAGCTATTTTCAGTAAGTTCCATCAGTTTCTCAGCATGCTCTCTTATTTTGGCCAAAGAGGCTTTATACTTGACTTTGAGTTCATCATAGGCTCTCTCAGTCTAAGTGAGATGATGAGTAAGTTCCCTCACACTGTATTCCCCCATATCTCCTTCCAAGTGGTTAGACTTATAGAAAGGTTGGCTCTGATACCAATTGATGAATACTAAGAGGGGGGAGTGAATTAGTATAACAAAAAATACTGTAAACAAACTCTTAAACAATTTAGCAGATAACCGATACAACAGATTCATTAATAAACCGGTTAAGATAAATGCAAACCAAATAGAAAAAAAAGCATTCACCATAACACAAGATGTTTGACATGGAAACCCAAATGGGAAAAACCACGGTGAGTAGAAACTCACAAGTAACTATCTGCAGAATAGAAACCAAACCGGTTAAGGTCATACAATGTTCTTCACCAGAACAGATCCTGTTAGGAATCTAGATCTCTGTTAGGAGATAAGTCCTGTTAAAGACTACCTTGTTAGAGGATTTCAGATCCGCAGTTGTGAACCACCTTGTTAGAGGATTTACAAAGGCTTTGCTGGGCCTACCAGGTTAAGGGTTTAATACTTGTCGAATATGTGAGTAATCAACAAGTGAGTGATCTAGCTAATAGCACAATCTACTTAATTAGATCCTTGATGGCTCATTGTTAATGCATTTTAGCATTACTTCAGTCTTCAATATCTCCACACTCTAACTCTTCACACAGACCTAATCTAATCTACAATGATCGCACATAACCTTTTCAGTCACACATATCTCTCTCTCATACATACAAACCCTAGACATGATGTCCTTATAAAGGAATCTGATTTCATGTCGGTCCAATAGGATTAGATTACAAGTTCCTAGGTTTAGTGCATCTCGACACGTTTGGTAACACAACACAAGATCACCGCCAAAGTGTCAGTAGATGATAGCTCATCACACATTATAGAAATACCGGTTGGTAACTCATCACAGAGTAATACCAGTTAACACAATATACCGATTATCGATTGACAAAAATGAAGACTGGTAGATCAAAGTGTTCTGATCAAAATTCAACTACCGCTTGGGTCCTTCGTACTGCTTGTGATCCTCAAACCACTTGTGATCCTCTAATTGCTTGTGATCCTCGAACTGCTTGGGGTCTCCATACCGCTTGAGCTCTTCAGTCAATCTGTGACTGATAAACATCTTATGCAAAATACCGATAGTCTAAAGACTATACATTACACAATACACAATATTGGTTGGAACAATTACCAGTTGAGTCATAACTCATACATCAAGAAAGTGTGTGTCCATCAATGACAATCAAAACATCATCAAAATGCCAATAGTGACATCTCACTCCAAGAGGCTGTCCTCTGGTTCTAAGAATGACCCACTATATAAGAGAAAAGTGGTGACATCTCGCTCTAAGAGGCTTCCCTCTAGTTTTGAGAATGACCCACTGTATAAGAGAAAATTGGCGACATCTCGCTCTAAGAGGCTTCCCTTTGGTTCTGAGAATGACCCATTGTATAAGAGATTGATGCAGGAGCATCTGATGGTGTAAGGGAAATCCCGCATCACCCAAAAAGATTTTTATTTTCTGTTGTAGTTTTTAGATTTTCCCTTTCTTATTTTTGCAATTTATTCTTAGTCAATTTTGAATCCCTTAGAGGCTCCGGATGAGCCCAAAAATTGGTGGAAATCCAAAGTAGTTGGCCTTTAGGCCCTATCTTTTCAAAAGCTTTCCGAAAAGGTATTATAATTGAAATTCTGACAGCTAGATCAAAAGTTATGGCTGCCAAAAGTTGGACAATTATTTTTCTGAAAGTTTCCAGTTATCGAATTTGGCTTCAATGAAATTAGGCAGTTTCTTGTTCTAGTGCTAGTCCACCAAGTTTCTATTGCAAATGTAATCTTAGCTCCTAAAGAAAGAAAGTCTATCTAAGACTCATCTTTGAGGAAAATAGTTTAGTTTTTGGAGTTGAGTTTTTGAGAGCTTTAGAGTTGGGAGATTGTATTGTGGGAAGGGTATTTTCCAAAATCTATAAGCTACATGTGTGGCAGCCTGTGAGGTTTTAGTCCTCTGAAATTGTAATGCATGTAGTGCATGTTGGTTGCAAATAATAATAAAATTTCTCTTTTGTTTTTGAATTGTTGTGTTTTTCTATTTCTCGGGTTGTCCCTTCATCAGAGATACAATGCGCGAGAGAAATATAATACAAAAGGAGTAGTGTGGGTGCCCCCCACTTAAGATTTCAACGTAGTTTAATGTTGATATCTTAAGGAAAGTAGAACAAGGATACCTACCTTCGACACCGAGAAGATATCCATCATGCAACAATGTCATAAATCCAAGCAAGAGAGGGAATACTCTTCAAGCAAGGATAAGATAGTTGAAAAGAGATATCTTGCTATAAGTGTAAAGGAGATCCTTGGAGGAAAATAGATCTTTTCTCAAAAGACGTCTACCTCCAAGAGTTGTCTTAGACAAATATAACATCTTCTAGAATAAAGCAAAGAAGAGAGAAAGAATTCAATCCTTCCTCCTATTGCTAAGTGAAAAGGATTCTTGACGAAGGATGACTTACTTTTATCCCAATGGGGATGGGTGAATTTATTATAGATGTACATTACCAAGTGTGAAAGAGATTGTAGTCAATGAATTACACCCCTTGTATTAGAGAGAACCCTTGGGAAAACAACAACAACTTCACACAAGGAATGACATCAAGTAATAAAACTCACACCATCCGCAAAATAGGAAAGAGTGGATCCTTAGAGAAAGAGAGAGGGAGAGATATCATTTCCCCCCCAAGTGTAGGACAATGAGAAGAATTAAACAACTTCTAGAGAGAGATTACTCATAAGAGATGTACTGTTTCAAGCAAGGAATACATCCTAACCAAGGAACAGACATGCGCTCGCATGAAGGATAACTCCATCCAAGAAAGGATATCAAGTTATGAATAATACAATAGAAGAGGTAATTTTCAAAAAGAGGGAAAGAAGAAAAAATTTCTCTAAGGAGAGATTGTTCATAATAGATGTACCGTTTAAAGTAAGGAAAAGGTCCCACTCACGGAACAAACATGCGCTCACATGAAGGAGAACTCCATGCAAGAAATGACATCAAGTTTATGAATAATATATTCCATTAAGAAAATAATGAAACCTTAGAAAGAGGAAAATGAATATTCTTGCCCCCCAAGCATAGAGGCAAGAATAAATAGACTAGTCAGCATTAGCAAAAGAAATGAAAACAAATGTATTTTTCCTGATTTCATTTTTCCAAATAGATGACATACATATGCAGTGCATAAAAAAAGAAAAAAAGAAATTTTGATGTATATTTTCCTCGTAATAACATTTTAAAGTCCAACATAGCTGAATTTGATAGTTTTCTTTTGACGCCACTTTTTCCTATTAAGTATATCATTATCAAAAAACAAATTATACCCTTTTGAAGAAGATTCTCTCCTCTAGTGAAAAATATATTTTGTAAAATATTTGATATGATTTAATATATTTTTTTAAATTTCAAATCAGCCTCTTCTCAAATTTAAAAAACCTACTTGCAATATTTAAAAAATAAATCATCTTAAATTAATCAAAACATTAAAAAAATTATATGTCTAGATTCTTTACTTTGAGTTCTACAAAAGGGTATTTTTAGATTTTTTATTTTTTTATATTTTGACTCTACTAGAAAAATACAGTAGAAGTGAAAAGTTTTAGAATTCATTAAAAAATGATGATATGGCTGCCACTTAGGATGCCAAATATACAGTTTCGACCAAAACCCTTTCTGTCAATGCCACAATAATTTTTTTCATCCACCAAAATTCTACTAAGGAAAAAAATTAAATTTGTGTTCAATTTTATAGTAAAGGGTTTCAGCTGAAATAATTTTGATTGAAACAATAGTGCTACTTTGATGCCATGTCTCTACCCTTAGTATTGGTCGAAACACTTCTAAACCAAAACATTTTCAGCTGAAATTATCTAGTTGGCCCGAAATGCAACACATGTTTGTGCTTTTACCCTAGGGAGACTCCAATAAACCCATTATGGGCAAGGTCTAGTTGGACAAACATGGAGATGATATTATGGGATCTATGAGTAGATATAGAGGATGTGAAAGTGACACTTGCTTATGTAGCATAGTGGGTAGGGTGATATCTAATGTAGTTGACTATTCCTGGAGTGGTAGCTAAGGATTAGGGAGAGGAGGTAAATGATAGAGTTATTGGAGGAGATGATGGGGTGGATGGAGGAGGAGGGGATGGAGGGGGAGGTGATTGGGGATGTGATGGACATTATATATAGATGGCACATGTAGGAAGGAAGGAGTGGGGAGCTACATAGTAATAGGTGTAGAGACATGTATAGGTACATGTATAAGTACCAACACTACACATGGAGAGAGAGGAGCATAGGGTGGGGCCTAGAAAAAGGATGAGGAGAGGACAAGTGACACATGAGATGTATGATTCTCTTCTTTAGGAGAGGGATGCTAGATATTAGAGTTGTTGGGATATGTTGTTGTCATTGATACCAGCATATTCATGTATTACAATGAATTGGTATGTTGCAGAGAGTTGTTTGGTGATTTGTTGTAGATGTTTTGATGCAGTTTATAGGGTTTTGAGATATTTATCTCTAGTTGATTTAGTATGAATTTAATGATGCTATGAGGTTATTTGGTCGAGTTATGTGGTCCAATATACAAACTAGTTTTTCAGTATTCTGTGTTGCAAAATTATAGTATTTGATCTATATTGGTCTGAAATGATTATATGTTGAGTTGTAGATTTTGGAGAATGTTTGGGATGTTCATGTGTGTCCTTTGATGGGATGGTTCATGATTTGGAACTTTGCAAGCATATCTTTCAATTTGTTAGTCGGTGTTCTTGTGCTCCAGTGATGATGTTAATGATGATTCTTGTTATCTGAGTTGTTGCGGTGATTGCAGTGAAATTCACGTTGCTTGTTGATGTTCTATGATCATGTGCTATACGTTTTAGTGGTCCTCATTGATCGTGGTGTGCGTTAATGAAGATATTATTGGTTTTTTGGTATTCTTCGTGTTATGCAACATATTCAGTGGTGTAACGTGTTGCGGATGATCTTGGCAAATTATTTGATGATGTAGCATTTTAAACGATTTGATTTGGGTCCTTGATATGTCGGCAATGATATTTTAATGGTTTGGTTATGCATTTATGTATCTTGTGATGTAATTTTGTAATTAGGTCTTATGTGTTGAGCCGACCTTAAGGTTAAGGTTGATGAATTGTATAAATAGGCATTGTAATCATGTTAGTTGAGTGTCTGCAAGTGTCTGCGATTGTGTTTATGATCTGAGAGTATATTGTATGTGTGAACAAGAAAATTTATCATTCGAAAGTGTGGAGGAGCAAAGAAGAGTTGTTGTGCAGACAATGTGCTTAATCGGAATTGCAATCAGACATTTGGAGATGCTAATCTTTTAGTTCATGTAATCCAGATTGTTGTCCAATCTCTGTAAGGTAGCGAGCCCTCCTTAGGGTTGTATCCCTTCTTGTTTTTGAGAAATGAGCTCTAGGTAGTGTTCTTGAATGCATGTGCATTCCTCATTGTAATACTAGCACATACTATTGTAGAGTATCATCCTATTGTGGGTAGGTTCCCACCATGGTTTTTCCCTTAACTAGGTTTTCCACGTCAAAAATACTTGTGTTATGTGTGTTTATCTTTTCTATTGCTGTTATTGATCAGATCTAAAGTTGTGATTACTTTGGTTGAGATTGGTGAAAACTGATTCACCTCCCCCTCTCAGTTTTCTTGCATTGTTGTTGCCCTGCTATCAACAAGGGATTTACTATTCGGGAGAAGGGATGGGGAGAGGGATAGAGACACAATGTTGTAGATTGAGAGGGATGATGAGAGAGCTCAAGCCAATAGCTTACAAATGGATTAAGACTTAGCCACAATATAGAGGGATTCTTAAAGGGCCAAGTGAGACCTACTATAGGAGAGTATAGAGGATATGGAGGGGTGAGAGGTAGCCAAGGAGATAGAGGTGATGAGAGAAAAGGTGTATAAAGCCCAATAATTATAAACTAGGGTAGAGGCACAGGTAAGCCACTTGATGGGGAAGTAAGATTTAGCTAGGGGGTGACATAGGTTTGCACTTTCACCTTGACATTTTGGATTGATTGAGTGGAACAAATTAATTACTAAAGATCAACCTAAAGAGTTGTAAAGCAGAAAATCGAACCCTAGGTGTTCCACCCACTCCAAAGAGAGAGAAAGGAGGTCACTAGGATTGACGATTTTCACTTAGGAGAGACTTTACATTCAAAAGAGGGGTTGAAACTCACAAGATCCAATCCCACACGATGCAAGATTGAATTCTAAATGAGTTTCAAGGGTTGAGACAACAAGGATACCCTCTTTTGTAAAGAATGTAGATAGAAGGATTGAACTAGGAGTACATGTAAAAGTAAGAAAGATTCACTTGTATACGGAGATAGGGACACGGGATGAAGCTACGAACCTGAAATTAGTAGTAAAATGTCGAGACGATGTTGTCCTGCAAGTTTGAGTGAAAGTTGACGGGATGATGGCGCCCGGAGTGCACACGGTCCTCCGAAAAATCCGTGAAACGAAGGGGGATCTGTTCATCTCTGCACAAGGATTCTATATCTTCAATTACAGCCGCGTACCTTCAACCTACACACAGAAAAGAGAGGACGATTGGGGGTTTAGGGATTAGGGGTTTGCCTTCAGGTCAAACCCCGGTTTTGGAATTAACCAAGAAATGAGAATGTTGTAAATGTAAATGTTTGTAATGTAATCAAGTATTGATACCTTGTTGTAAGAATGTTTGTATTCTTACATGCGAAGGTGTAATGATGTTGTATGTTGTATGTGATCTCCTCTTCAATGGTTGAATCCTTGTCTTGAATGCAACACCTAGCCTTGAATGGAGACTTAGAATGCTCAATTGCTTGAAGGAATGCTTGAATGCTTGAATGTTTGAATGTTTGATTATTGCTTCCGCCTCTTGCATACCTATGTTTTTCTTCTCCTTTTTCCTTGCCTTCTCAAATGGGAGGGGAAATGTAGTTTATATACTTGTCAATTAGGGTTAGGAGACTGATTTTTCGGACCTTAGGCCGACCTAGGAGCATTATTTTCCAAATTGCAAACTTGAAGACTTGATGCCCAACAAGAGACCGGGCCCAAAATAGGGCCAGGGACCGGGGCGCTGGGCGCCATGGTCCCACCTCCCGGGACAGCAGGGTGCAAGGAGGATTAGGCCAAGGTGCAGAAAGATGCAGTTTTTGATGTCGTAAATAGGTTTCGGGGTCTCCATTCAGGTTCAACGTTGCACCGCCATCGTGAAGACCCAAATGCAGTCGAAATTGCAAGTGTCACAATTTTACGATGCTACAAGAGTAAATATAATCAAATAAAGATGAGAGAAGGAGATGAGTGAAAGACTACATTTAAGAGAAATGAAGGCTTGTATGAGTGGTTAGCCATGCCCTTAGGCTAACCAATGCAACAAGTACATTTATGTGTATGATGAATGAAGTATTCAATAAATTATTAAGTAAGTTTATCATTTTTTACTTGGATGATGTTTTATGTTTTAGTAGAATCAAATAGGAACATTTGAGGCACATTAGGCAAGTATTTCAAAAATTGAGAGAAAAGAACTTGTTGACAAACATAAATAAATATAGTTTTATGAAATTTTAGTATCATTTGAACCAATAGAAAAATAATTTAGGGAGAATGGAATGAGTTTAGGTGGACATTAGGAGTACAAAAAAATTTTGAACTACTGAAGTAAAAGGTAATAGGCAAACTAGTTTTAGCATTACTTAATTTTTATTGAGTATTTAAGGTTGATTGCGATACTAGTGGAAATGTAATAGGAGCAATATTAAGTCAAGAAGTAAGAACAATATCACATTTTAATGAAAATTTGATAGATGCAAGGAAGAGATACACAATCTATAATCATGAGTTATATGTCATAATCCAATATTTTAAGAAGTGGAGACGTTGCCTATTTTTTAATGAGTTTGTGTTGTACATTGATCATTGAAAACCTTGCAATATTTATGAAATCAAAGAGAGTTGAATCAAAGACACATGAGGATGGTATTCTTCATGTACAGTAACACATTTATGTCGAACTATAAGAGCAAAAAGTATAAGAAGGTTACAAATGCATTGAGTAGAAGGAACTTATTGATAGAAATGAAAGTAGTAATGGATTTTAAAAAACTCAAACACATGTAGGAAGATGACTTAGGCTTTGTAGGAACCTAGAAAATAAATAGGGTACGAGTTACTATAGAAATATTGATGTAGGAGCATCCATGGGTGTATAACAATCTTGCATTAAACCAAAAATATTTTATCTTATTTTTTCCTTTGTGGTTTTTAGTTGCAAACAATTGTCGAGCACTTGGTTCAAGCACCCTCTAAGCATAAGAAAACTTACTTATTCATTTGGTTGAGTAATTTATGGTTCTAATGGTATCCTAAGGTGATGAATAGAGCTAAATATATGTAACTAATATTTTAATTATTGGCCTAAATTTTGCATTTTGGTGACTTAAAAATATAGATTTTAATGTGCTGAAAATGCCAAAATATAAATAAATTGAAACCAAATCCAAAAATAAATATTGGAATGATATTTATTCATTTAGGAGATTTATACCATGTCCCACCCATATTAGGGTTTGAATTGGACACCATAGGAATTATTGGAATGATAACAAGAACTATTATAGAGCCTGAGAGTTACAAAAATTGAATGTAATCGAGGAGTTACATTTTTAGATTTGAATCTTTGTAGGAAGTGGATTAGAGGAGGATTCTTATGCCTCATTTAGTAATTAAAATTTCATACAAAAATAGAATAATCCAATGCCTAAGTGCTACGACAAAGAAAATTAGAAGAAGGGTTTCAATGATGAGGTTGCATGGAGAGATTGTAGAGGAAGATATCAATGCCAAAATTGAGGGTTGCAAAGGATTTAGAGGTGCATTTTAAAATGTTTGTAGTTTATTTGGAGTTCTTTGGTCAGATTTTAGCTTGAGGATTAATGATTGAGAAGTTTTCTTTGTTTGGCAGATGGCTTGTAATTGCCTCCTATAGCTTGTTCTGACTGTATTAATTTGAGATCAAATTTTGATGCAGGTAATTCCAATAAGCATTTTTTTAAATTTAAATTATTTTTCATGAAATATTATTCTTATTTTAGATTTAAGCAATAAAATTTTAAAAAGTTTGAGGAGTTTGATTTTTCTTTGTTGCAACAATTGACAACCCTTTCTAGATTCTTAGCTGTTGAGTTGCATCAAATGGTATCATAGTAGGTTTTTTGTTGGGAGATATGTTGAGATTAAGAGCGTGAACAAGTTTTTAACAAAATTTTAGGAAATGAAGAAAAAATTTTATGATATGTAAAGTATTTTTGAAGCCATAGAAAGAGAAGCAGAAGCCCATCTAGAAAAGCAATTCATTTCATACCATATGAAAGTTAGATGGAAAGTGTTTCAAGGTGGTGGTGGATAGTAACAATAAAAATAACTTGATATCTTTACAAATGGTCAAGAAGTTGAGATTGAAAAGAAAAAAATATCCTAACCCTTATTGCATTTCATGGTTGCAAGGATATCATTATATTTGGGTAAGTGAGCAATGCATTGTTAATTTTCATATTGGTAATTATAAAGAAGTGATTATGTGTGATGTAGTATCTATGGATGTATGTCATGTTATTTTAGGTAAACATTGGATTTGGGATAGACAAGCTGTGTATAATGGTAGAAAGAAGACCTACACCATAGTAAAAAATGTAAAGAGATATGTTATGAATCCATTGCAAGATAAGGAAGAGGAAGTGACAAAGGAAGTGAGCAAATGGGAAGATAGAAGAGAGAAAATAAATATTTGGCAATGAGGACAATGAAAAGAAGAAAGATAAAATATAGAATTGTATCCCTTTGATAGAAAGGATATGTAAAGAAGAACATGTGGGAGAAATGTTGGAAATATGAGTTTGTATGATTGTCATTGATGTCAAACTTGGCTATCCAGATGTAATTTCGTATGGATTTGTCTTGTATTGGTGTTGCAGTTAGTGGAAATCTTTTGGTGTTGGTTGTGGCAATATGTAGGAAAGAGTTTTTAATGTCTCATTGATAGTTTGGTTTGGTCTTCTAGTTTGTGGTTTGAAAAACTCAATTGTTACTTCTTTTTGATAGGTAGTGTCTGTTAGACTGGTGTGAAAATTCTTTAGTGGCCTCCAAATATGTTGAATCTTTTGTTACTATTTAGTGGATATGACTATATGGTGCTTACAATATCCTCAATATGATTCTCTTGTGGTGTTTATGTTTCACAAGTGAGTTATGTTTATTTGAGTATGGTATATTCAATTATGATGTGGTTCGATGTATTAGACTATATTATCTTATTTGGATCATGTTTTTGGTCTGGATAAACTTTGGATGTTAGTTTGGAATATTCTTATGAGTCTCACCCTGGTGCATGGAGATCTGCATGGAATATTTTGTATCGAAGGATATCTTTTTGGCCGACTATTTGACATGCTTTAATGCCTATCTAAACATTTCATTTGGTGTTGAACTTGGAGGATATGTTAGCATGTGTGGATCATTGGATTCATCTTGGAAGGATATTTTATGATGTATTTGGGTTCCCTGTTTCTCTTCGAGTGGACTGCCTAGAGTATTTTTAGTTTAGGTGGCTTATTTTATGCAATTATATTCATCCTATCTTGGCTGACCCTCAATTAGGTTTTTGATGTTATATTTCATATTTAAGGAGTGTATTGAAATGGTTAGAATGTGTGGAATGTGTGTGAATTGATGAGGAGTGTATGTGAATGATATGCAAGCAGATTTGAGTTTGTGAATGTGTGAAAATTAGATTGTGAAGAGATTTGAAGGTGATGTACTTAGGAAGACAATGTGTGCAGAGATAGAGATAACATGTTCAAAGATGTTTGCCATGATATTGTTTGATTGATTCTATTGGTCAAGGACACTTTCATGTTCAAGAGATCCTTCTCATGTCAGTTCTACTATTTCTATTATTGTTGAATGACAGAGAGTCTTCTAGCTCAACATTTTATGTATCTTGCCCTAAAGTAGTGAGCCTCAGTTGAGAAAGTCCTTATCTTGTATCTTTCCTAAGGTTGTGCTCCTTAATTCTACAAGTCCATTAGGTGATGTTTCTCCTTAGTAGTGAGCCTTAGACTTTGTAATAATAGTTATTCATATTGTGAGTTAAATTCTCACTATGATTTTTCCTAGTTTGGATTTTCCACATAAATTTTGGTATTAATGTGTTGGTGATTATCAAGTTTTTCAGTAGTATTTTGTATGACTGAATGTTGTTTATAATAAATTTATTTTGAAGTTTTAGACTGGTTCAACCCCCTTCTCAGTCCTACCTTGGGTTCAATAAGAAACCCACAAAGTTATTTGTGAAATAAATAAATTAAAATTAATAAATTAATGGAGAAAGAAAAAAGGGATGCGAAACTACACTATGAGAGTATTAATTTTGACAAATAAATAGATGAAGATGAAAAAATATCCTATTGAGAGAGGAGATAATGAAGATAGATATTTTTTTTGAAGAAGTGTCAAAGAAGGTTGAGGAGAAAGGCACATTGAAAATATTTGATATTTATAATCCTTTCTATGATATTTTGTTTGTAGGTAAAAAAGAAGAAGCAACAATATAATCCTTTTTATGATATCACTAATATTTTTCACACATCATAAAATAATTCACATCAATAACTCCCATGTTCACAAATGATTTTCTCTTACTTATATATCCTCTACACCATCCAAAATATCACTTAGGTCGACACAATCTAGACCTATCAAATGAAACATGTGAACCAAGAAAAGATCGACTTAAATCATGTAGATTAACCATAAAAATAGGTTATGGATCAACCAAAAACATAAATGAACCCTAATCATATAATAACACATATTTCAACATCAATGAAATTGACCTGGACCATCCGCAAATGACAAAACACATGTCAAAAAATTATCAATACCACTATCAAGACTACTCACAATTTTGACGTCTTTACCATTGGGGAAACACTCAAAACATCATGCAAACCAAAAGGAAGACATTGAAGACCATCCATGACATTTCTACAACATATCCTGAAGAGATGAATTATTAGATGTTGCTCTCTAGTAAATGTTGTGCAAATGGGCCAAGTGCATGAAACCGTTATTGAAAATACCATGCACCAAAACATAAACAAATATAAAACTCTTTTCATTAATCCAAAACACTATCTTCAACCACTTCCCAAAATTGCAAGTTCATATGAATCATTCAGGTAGAATGCAGAGCATTCTAGTGACCCAACTGAGACAACTTATGCTAATAGACATATGAACTAGAGATCCAAAACTTAAAAATTTCAACCTAAAAAAAGGTAGAATGATGCTTGAAATACTTTAGAGAATGATTCTAGAGATGGACATCAAAACCATCAGGGTAGAAGAATGCAAAGTAAAAGACCATGACACAGTCACTGGGAACTAGACTATTTTGTAATTAGAAATTTATTGTCAAGAAACAAAACATATCACTAAACCCTTGAAACATCATAAAGTAAACTTCATCCAAGGCAACCACAACCTATAGATTATTCAAATGAGCCAACACATACCATATTCTCTATGATATTTTATCTAGACCAATATGATGTCATTAGGTGATTCTCCAGAATGTCTTCTATGTCTTTGATCACTGGCATAATTGCACTCAAATACGTTCAACATATACATGCACCATCAAACACATGACTAACCTCTGCACATACTCCAATGATCTCTTTAGCGACTGTGAGATTTTTCCAAGATCAAGAGCTCAATGAGAAGTACAAAATATATGACAAGAATAAACTGTATTCTCATCAATAGATAGATCATCAATAGTTGTTCAATGAATATGAACCTACTTATATAGGAAAGGCTATATGGATATGTGAGCACACAAACATGACATGTGGCTCAATAAGAAACAAGGGTAGGTAGGAAATAGGTGTGGTAGGTAGGAGAAACAATAAAATATTCCACATGAGGTGGATCACCCAACGAAGATGGAATTATCACTCCAAAATAAGTGGATATGATAGAGAAGTAACAAGATCATACCATAGAAGGTGGAAATTCTCCTACACACACTATCCCAATGTGGCACAAACACCCAAGTGTCTCATACCCAAACTACTATGAAATTCATTATCCTAAGTAAACTTAAGTAAGGTGTAATAATATCCAACATGAATAAATAATTACACCAACACCCCCCATTAAGTGCAACTTAGGGGAATGCACTTAAGTCTACAATGCAAGATGGGTCCTGGCTACGACGTGATGTTAGGTATCCATGTACAAATGCAAATGCAAAGAAAACCAATGCAATGAAATCTCTCATAAAGAGGGGAAAGAGAGATAAACCCAGTGGGAAAAAACCCTTCCCCAAAAGAGAGATGAAAACTATACAAGAGAAGTCTCATAGAAGTATGTGAAGTGTTACTATTTACTAAGTTGTCATTAGTTTTATATCCAAAGTCATCCTATATACTCTAGTCGATAAATACTATCGGAACATTTAGTCGGTAAGCACTAAAGCAATCGGTTACAGAAGATAGAAGTCACAGAGTCTAGTATACACCGAGCTGTCTACTGAGTAACACTCTATGTCTACCGAGCAGCAAAAATGATATACCGAGTGAACACACACCGAGTGAAAATGTGTTACCAGATTCATTGAACCTGGACACATGTGTGGAAACGTGTTACAAGATTGAGGAACAAAGAACCGTTATCACATAGGAAATTGCACCTTAAAGATTTTGTATGATCTTGAGGTCATCTATCTAATGAAATATTTTGTATAGTTATTGATGCTCTACAAAAAGGATTAGAAAATCTGTTTGATGGCAACACACACAAGAGCACAAGAAACAAATGTTAGTGTTAGCAACAAAAGATTATCCTAAACAGGCATATCAAGAGAGATATTAAGCATGAAATAGAAAGCATATAAACATAGAATAAAATAGCTAATCAAGATGCTCATAGTTGCTCCTCCCTTGTTCCTCTCCTCTCCAAGTTCCACATGAGTGTAGCTCTCAGCTTTTAGCACTAGCCATGGATGCCATATGGAGATTCAAGATAGTTGAATATGATAAGCAAATACTATGCAAGAGTAGATAGTGATGCTATGAAAAAGCTCTATGCTAATGCCAGTATAACAACAATACTCTAATGCTTCTCTTTGCTTGAGGAGAAGGGTTCTATTTATAGAAGAAATGGGGAAATGAAGGGTTAAGATTGAGTAATCTTAACAAGGGTTAGGATTGAAAGATATTCAATCCATGTGAGACTTTCAACCCAATCCTATGTTGACAAGTGTCACCATGAGGAGGCTTGAGAGGAGTGATAAGGAGCATTAAATGCTTGAGGGGACATGATGGTTACCCTAGTCAAAGAAATAAATGCTTTGAAGAGACACATGGGTTACATGAGGGTTAAGTTAGGGGTCAAAGTCCTTAACCATGGGTGCAAGTGGAATTAACCATTAATGGTCATGTAAGAGCCATAAGTGGTTTGGAAGACTTTAGAGGTTAATTTGTTGAACACACAAAGCATTAATTTCTTTTCAAAGACTTTGGAGTCTTTGAGAAGTGACTCCAATTTGCTTAGGAATTTGACAATATTTAGGGGATGGACTAGGTTAATTAGGAAGGGTTTAGAAGAATCTAGAAGGGGTTTAGGCATGCAAGTGGATTTTGTAGGAAAATGCAAGTGGGAGAAATTTTGGTATTTTCAATTAAAATAAAATCATTTATTTCAATTAAATGGTGTAATTTGCATTTGGATAAATATTCAAATAAATATTAATTTATTTAAATGAGAAAAAGGAAGATAAAGCATTAAAATGCTTGAAGACTTTGAGGGAAACCATTAAAGGCTTGAAGACTTTAAGGAAAACCATTAAAGTCTTAAGAAGACTTTAAGGGAAGCCATTAAGTTTGAAGACTTTAAAGCCATCAAGTTTGAAGACTTTAAGGGAAACCATTAAAGGTTTCAAGTGGGTGAGGATAAATAGGATTTTAAATAAATAATTTATTTAAAATAGTTGTGCAACTTGCTTTTGTAGGAAAATACAAGTGGGTGGAGGATAAAGGTGATTTAAATAAATTATTTATTTAAAATAATTGTGCAACTTGCATTTGTAGGAAAATGCAAGTGGGTAGAGGATAAAGGTGATTTAAATAAATGTTAATTTATTTAAATGTGAGAGGTGGGATTTTGGGGGATTTAAATAAATATTAATTTATTTAAATGTGAGAGAATATTTAATTAAATAAATATGATTTATTTATTTAATTAATGGTCTGAATTTGGTTAAGTGAATTAAATCAAATAAATTGAATAATTTATTTAATTAATAGGAGAAGAGGGTTAAGATGAATTAATTAAATATTAATTTAATTAATTATTAATTGATGGTTAAATAATCAAATAAATACTAAGTATTCATTTAATTAAGTGGACAGATTTATGTGACTACAGTTATTCATTTGATGAATCTTGTTTGTAAGATCGATGCATGAACAAGATCATCATCCTAAGAGATCTATTTATATGCAAAATGATTTAAGGATCACAGATGAGAAAAAGAGTATGAGACATGTGTGATAGATAAGTTGAAAAGCAATATCATGAGAAAGCACAATGTGTTATGACTGTCGAAAATATTCAGAGGTCACCAAGAAGGATTTCAGAGAACAGTCAAGGAACAGAGTAAACAGAAAGGTTTATCGAGTTATTTTATGGGTTACCAAGGTATGCTATGAGCAAGGTAATATTATATTGAGCACATAGAATATTCTATAACATTTCAGATGTAAAGTTGCAGATATTTGTAAAGATTTTATTGTAATATTTTGAGTTGTAAGAGAAACCTTTAACAGGGTAAAAGATTCTAACAAAGTCTATAAATTGTAAAGCCTTTAACCAGGTGCAACATTTAGTTTAAGTGTTGTAAAATCCTTTAGCAAGGTATATCTAAAGATCTTGATACTCCTAACAGGGTAAGCTATCAGAAATAGCTAAACATGTAGCTCTAACCGAGCAACCTTTATTATTGTAGTAGTGAAGTTGTGGGTGCCATCCCCACAATAGTTTTTCTCTCTAACCAAGAGTTTTTGCATAACCAAAATATATGTGTTATGGAGTGAATCATGTATGATTGTTATTTATTTGTTTTAGCATTATATTATGTTACAACAGTTTTTGGTTTATGCTTAACAGTAAAGTTATTGTTTAAGAAAAGATTTGAAGTATTGATTCACCCCTCCCCTCTCAGTACATTATCTCTCCATATTGGGCCTAACAATTGGTATCAGAGCTTCAATCTTGGAAAAGGGTTTAACAACATAAAGAAAAAGATCTTATCAATGGAAGGCTATGAACAATCTTAGAGAATTGTGTATTTGCAAGAAGAGTTGGATCATGCTAATCAAGTGATTGCAGACATACACAGACAAATGCAAAAATCATTGAAAGTCAGAAGAAGGTTGTCTGATGATCTACAAGACTCACAAGAGCTGGTGGAACAAATTGAGACATCATTTGAGAATAGTATATCTGAAGAAATTAAAGAAATGATTGGAGAGATGAAAGAAAAGAACAAAGCACTGATTGATCAGATAAAAGCAATGAAAAGAGAACATGAACATTTCAGCACACAAATGACTGAAAAATCTTGATGTATTGAGGACAACTGAGGATAAATTAAGAGATCTAGAAAGAGAAAGACGCCAACTTGAAGTATTAGTGACTGAAAAGAATGATGAAATCACTAGGATGACTTGAATACAAAGTAATCTGTCAGATCAATTGGGTTATGCACATCATGAAGCAAATCTGAAAGATGATGAGAATCAAGCATTGAAACTTGAAGTATCAAGGTTGACCGATGAACTTGAAACAAAAAAGAAATCGAAAGAAGAAGAGTTATGAAGCATCAAAGATGTTGGATGAGCAACTTAATACAAAAGACGCAACAAAGTTGCATGACTCGATCACAAAGGAAAAGACTCTACCGAGAAGGGAATCCACA
Source organism: Cryptomeria japonica (assembly GCF_030272615.1). Lineage (NCBI taxonomy): Eukaryota > Viridiplantae > Streptophyta > Pinopsida > Cupressales > Cupressaceae > Cryptomeria > Cryptomeria japonica. The sequence goes on from NC_081412.1 coordinate 90,597,603, forward strand.
CTACCAAGAGAGGAGAATCATCAAAGCAAGCTGGAAACAAGAAGAACATCAAAGGAAAGAAAATTATTAGCAACTATTGTGGAAATCAAGGTCATACTGCCAACTTGTGCCAAATTAGAAAAGGTAAGCAACCAACTGTCACTAGGTCTAATGGTTATTGTAATAATTGCGTTACACATCTAATCAATGTAGGACAAAGTCTGCTAGCAATTATCAGAAGGCAAAATTCAAAGGGTTTTGTAAAAGCTGCAATAGGTATGGATATAGTACCGAGAAGTTTTGGTTTAAGTAGAAGAACTATATGTGGTCTACACACCGAGAAAACACTAGAAGCTACCTAACTAACACAGATCCTAACCGACAATATGTTGTAGTACCATGGGATTACAATACAAGGATATGGTGTGAATGCTGTGGAAGATATGTACACATAAGTGCCAACTGCTTTATAAGGTTTGGAATGAACAACCGAAGATCATGGAGAAATCCTGGTATGGCATGTTTTCATTTTCACAAAGTTGGACACTTGGCTAGAGATTACAGAGATCAATCTAGAGGAGATACTGAGGTAATAAGAAGAAAATTACAGATGATTTGGAAAAAGAAGGAAAATGGATCATCTAATGAAGAAATCACCTTACCTACCGAGTTAGGTGCATCTACTTCGAATTAATCGGTAAAGGTATGAAGGGACTGCATTCTCTCAAAGTTAGATCTTAACAGTTTCTATTTTATCATGTACGCAATTCAAAATATGCATAGATAAGATGCATTAGCAAGTTTGAAATTCTATCAAGTCTTTTGGAGCACTAGTCAATCAGTAAATACAGGAAGCCTGTCTAGTCGGTAAATATAGGAATTCTGGCTACTCAGTAAAAGCATAAAAAGTAAGTGGAACCAAGTGCATTTAATGTTTTTTGACCTAACCGCATAGAGCCCGACAAGGTAAAATATGTACTTAAAGCACTTTGCGCTATCATTTCACACTTACCAAGTTTTCAAAGAGCAGAGCTAAGCGATTCAAAGGCGATCAAACTCTTCCCGAGCGAATTTCAAGGTATTTACACATCGATCTCAAGCATTTCTAAGAGCTAGCTAACCGGGAAATATTAGTGTGATTATCTGTTTACTAAGTGAAAGCATTTACTGGTTAAGTTTCAAACCCTAAGCTTTTTTCGTTAGTAGATATCCTGAGTTTGTAATGGCTCCAAAGATTCAGAAACCCACTGTTGTTGAAACCATTGAGAAGCCCTCATTGAAATATTCCCTACCTCCCAAAGTAGCATCTGAACCAGATGATAAAACGACATTTTCACTCATTCTGGATAGGGTTCTGCTGGTTGAGGATATTAGATTTTTCACCAAATGTCATGTTGAGGAACTACGTCATGTTGAGATCAAGGACACATATGATGAATTGTGTATCGATGGAAAACTAGATAACAAGTTTTAACACATTAAAGTCAAGGGATTGACCGAAGCCCTAACCTATCCCCATGTCTTCAAACCCCAATGGGTCAAGTTTGTTCTAAGAAGAGTTCATGATGATTTCATGTGGTTAGAGGAGCAACCATTCAAAATCACCAAGGAAATCATTCACTTGATAACCAGATACCCTATTTATGACCATGCCCGAGCTTAGAAAATGATTTCATAGAAGGAATTGATCACTTTAACCAGAATTGAATCCGATTGCAGAGGTCTAAAACTGAATAATGTCACAGATGCAGAGCTGAAGTTTGCCATTAGAGTAATAGGTTATTGTTTCTTTCAATTGGCAAGGGAAAATAGTGTACCATGTGCAGCTGTTGATTTAGCATATAAAATTGTGAAGAAGGGAATGAAGATTGATCTTTGTGAAGTGTTGTTGAAGAATCTGTTTGAAAATCTAAACACCATAAGGAAGCCAAAGAAGAACAACTCGGCTAACACACTGAAGTTTGGATCACTCTTGGCATGCATGTTTTTCTATTTTTAGAAATTCTTTCCATCAGTCGGTAATGTAGTTTGGGAGCTACACCGACCAATCACCCATCAAATCAATGACTTCATCAAACAGCTAGGTGATAACTTCAATGAAATTATGGATGATTATTTTAGCAAGTTTCAAGAAAAGATGCATAATAGGTATAGTATTCCACCCAAGTTAGTGGAGAAATACAAGGATGATATATGCTTTGAAGTAGACACCGACTACTGCTATGTCAATGCGGTGGAATCAAGAACTCAATCTTTGTCACCTATGGGTTATGAGATTGATTTTGACATTTCACAACAACAGATAGATGCCTTTCTTGCACTTCCAAGGCATGCTACAGAAATCAGGCACAAAACCTATGAAGAGGTTAAAGAAAAAGTTAATATGAGCATTGTAGTACCTAAGGCTACAAGGAAAGCAACTAAAATGATTAAAATGTTAACTGAGAAATTTGGAGAAGGTTCTTCCTCCACTTCTGTCAAGAGTGAACTACTTGCAATTGAGGAAGAATCTGAAGCTCATGAAGCTGCTATTACTTTGAGCACCGAGTTGCCAAAAGGCAAAATTTTGAAAAGAAAGAAATAGGACTCATCACAAGTATCACCGACTCCTCCAGCAAAGCGACCTAATACTAGATCATCTACAGTGTCACCAAGCAAGAAGCAGAAAAATGTCACAATACCTAAGGTCACAAGGACTTATAAGAAAATGCCTCAGAGACTCATTTTGAGCAAAGAATCAAGTGACACCGAATATGAAGATGCAAGCAAATTTTAGATTGTTAAGAGACAAAAGGAAGATGTACATAGTGCTGATAATTTCTATGCTAACCTGAAACAATATGGTGGATTTGGAGCTTTTAGATATGTGAAATATGATTCCAGAAATGAAGATGAAAAGAGGCAAATAGAAGAAGCAGTAGTATGTACACTACTTAAATTCTGAATAGTCCCATTGGAAGTGACTGATTTCCTTCCTAAAACATTGTATTCACATATTGACACCAGGTGGCAATATGCTATGGACTCGAAGAAATAGGTTAGAGAAAGAGTTTTGGTACATCTCTTTCCAGACATGTTGGTAGATGACATTAAAGAACATTTAAAGAACTCACATACAAACTTTCAAGTAAATCAAAGAGCATTGAAAATGATGAACGATCTTTATCTTGAAGTCGAGAATGAAACTAAAGAAAAATGGCAAGAAATATTCTGACTCAAGAATGATGAACCTCATATTGAACCTTAAAGTGAAGTTGAAATAGTTGACATCACCGAACAAGATCCTGCTGAAACTATTCAATTAGATGAGGATGTCATGGCTTCTGAGGATCGGGGACAAGAAATGATAGAAGGAAATGCCTATACCAAACTAGTATCCAGTGAATCAGTTTTGGAACAAGTCAAGTCATATCCTCCGGTCACTCAACAAGTCCCAACCAAGCATCCTAAGGATACTGATCAAGGAAAAGGGGGTCAACAGTCTATCAAAGGAGAATCTACTTCTCAAACCACTGAGGAATAGACTTCTCAAGCACCTGCAAGCACATAAACTATTGCCACCGAGACCCCAAGCACAGAAGCATCGAAGGACACAACAGAGGCTACAGGAACCGACAAAAGTGTTGCCTCTACCGAGCAACCTACCAAGGGTAATCAAGCCTCCCAAGCCATTGTATTAGTTCAATCGGTGAAAGTCTCCTCCTCTAAAGAAAATAAAATGAAAAGGCATAGTTCCAAGATAGATTTGTCAAAACCAATTGTGTTGCCAAATGTTGACATTTCTAAACTGAAAGGGCAAGCACTCATTGAATTCAGAGAGCTATGCAAAGCCAAAGCTGAATAGGAAAGACATATGGCTGTTCAGAAAAAGAACCGTGTACTTCAAAAGGTTAAGGCATTATTGTCAGACATGCTACCTGAAGCTACTATGAATAAAGATGCTGCCATCCATATTCAACTAGATGAACTCCTCACTCAACTAGAAGCATCAGGAGTAGACGCATTTGAATACCTCAGCAAGCTAAAGGATAAAGAGCTAACTGCAAAAATGATTGAAGAGGTACAGAAAGCGATTGCTATCGGTAAAGTCAAACTAGTCAAATTCATAGCTGAGTTGTCCCCTCAACTTAAGCATATTCTTTATTTGTTTCAAAAGCTCTATACATTCTCTTTATTCATTAAGGATATAAAAAATAAAACTGAAGTCATTGAACAAGAGATCACCAATCTCTCCAATACATTGACTACCGAGCCAAATTCTATTTAGAATTTCTACACCAAATTGCAAACTCTTATGGCTCAATAGTTGGAACTTCGAAATGAAGAGCACAAGATTAGGATGGATATAATGACTCTTCAGACATTATTCATTCCTCATATTTCATCTGTTCAAGAGCAGATCAACCGAGCCACTCATTTATCCACTTAACCAGAGGGAAGCACACTAGATGGTCTGATCTCACTCCTAGCTGACATTACAACTCAAAATTCACTCATGGATAGTATCAAGGATGCCCTCTCTACCGCTCTCACCGATGCAAGGACAAAGTATAAATCCATTTTTGACCAGTTTCCTCCACTGAATGGTAACTAGTTTTGATGTTTGTCAAAAAGGGGGAGTATAGTATCAAAGTATCAAAGGGGGAGTGTAGTATATAGGGGGAGTATACCGAGTAGAACAGAGTATCCAAATGCTTTGACAGGGAGCAGTAAACACCGAGCAGTGATCAAAGAGAAAAGAACAAGTGCAGTAAACACAAAACATTGATCATTGAGCATGCAAAATCAGAATTATGTACAGTATATTGATAAGGGGAGTATATCTGAGTATACTATTTATTGACTATTGTATATATTGTCAGTTTAGTCAAATTTTGTAAGTATATAGATTTTTGAGTTATGACTTTGAAAGGAGTTTTGTCAAACATTTCAAAACTAATGTCAAAAGGGGAGATTGCTACTATTTACTAAGTTGTCATTAGTTTTATATCCAAAGTCATCCTATATACTCTAGTTGGTTAATACTACCGGAACATTCAGTCGGTAAGCATTAAAGCAGTCGGTTACAGAAGATAGAAGTCACAAAGTCTAGTATACACCGAGCTGTCTACCAAGTAACACTCTATGTCTACCGAGCATCAAAAATGATATACCAAGTGAACACACACCAAGTGAAAACTTGTTACCAGATTCATTGAACTTGGACACATGTGTGGAAACGTGTTACAAGATCGAGGAACAAAGAACCATTATCACATAGGAAATTACACCTTAAAGATTTTGTATGATCTTGAGGTCATCTATCCAATGAAATATTTTGTATAGTTATTCATTTGACGAATCTTGTTTGTAAGATCGATGCATGAACAAGATCACCGTCCTAAGAGATCTATTTATATGTAGAATGATTTAAGGATCACAGATGAGAAAAAGAGTATGAGACATGTGTGATAGATAAGTTGAAAAGCAATATCATGAGAAAGCACAATGTGTTATGACTGTCAGAAATATTCAGAGGTCACCGAGAAGGATTTTAGAGAACAGTTAACGAACAGAGTAAACATAAAGGTTTACCGAGTTATTTTATGGGTTACCGAGGTATGTTATGAGCAAGGTAATATTATATTGAGCACATAGAATTTGCTATAACATTTCAGATGTAAAGTTGCAGATATTTGTAAATATTTTATTGTAATATTTTGAGTTGTAAGAGAAACCTTTAACAGGCTAAAAGATTCTAACAAAGTCTATAAATTGTAAAGCCTTTATCCAGGTGCAACATTTAGTTTAAGTGTTGTAAAATGCTTTAGCAAGGTAGATCTAAATATCTTGATACTCCTAATAGGGTAAGCTATCAGAAATAGCTAAACATGTAGCTCTAACTGAGCAACCTTTATTATTGCAGTAGTGAAGTTGTGGGTGCCATCCCCACTGCAGTTTTTCTCTCTAGCAAAGAGTTTCTGCGTAATCAAAATATATGTGTTATGGAGTGAATCATGTATGATTGTTATTTATTTGTTTTAGCATTATATTATGTTACAACAGTTTTTGGTTTATGCTTAACAGTAAAGTTATTGTTGAAGAAAAGATTTGAAGTATTGATTCACCCCTCCCCTCTCAGTACATTAGCTTTCCATATTGGGCCTAACAGTGAAGAACAAAACCCCATGAGAAGAAAAAGTCCCCCCCAATATGAGAGAAGAAGAGAAGCTAGGTAACCCCCACTCAATGTATAATCTTCACCAATGGTAGAAGCTCGAGAATGAATGAAGAAACTGCTCCATAAATGTAGAACAACGTTCCTCTCCTTGGGAAGAAACAAAACCAAAGGTGTATCCATGAAGTCTAAACAATCATGAAGGGAAGATGTAGGAAAAAAACTCATGCTGAAAGGAATCTCTGAAAACTTCTCAAGTGTCCCCATGTCGATGCTGAAAGATACCCCCTCCAAAGGTGGTGAGTTGCTCCACACTGCTGAAAAAGGCACTCCAAGATCTAGTGGAGATGAATGTAGAATAAGTCCCAAAGACTCACATGTCTCCTCTAAAGATAAAGAGACCTCCTCCAACTATTGTACATAAGTATCCATAATCATGTCAACCTCGAAAGAATGATCATGTAGAGAATGAACAAGAGGGTCAAAGTGTTCCCTCACAACAATCGAAGAAGGATCATCTTCATCAAAGAGAAGATGAATATCATCAATGATGTCTCCCAAATCTAGAATGTAGGACTCCACAAACAAACCTGCAATGTATGCCAAGTACTCATCCCATGAAACTGAAGCTAAAAGATAAGGTATATCCTTCTGCATTGAATCACAAGAAGGAAAAATTGTCGCACTATCTGCATCATCAGGTGCAATAGGTGATGAGATAGCAATAGGAGGAGATGAAATACAAGGCTCAAGAATGGGGTCACATGTGAGAATCCCCAAGTTCAAGTACCCAAATCTCTCCCCAAAATCTGAATCATCAAAAGAAGTGTGATCATCATGTGTAGAATCATCATGTGTGAAACCATCCTCATCAACAAAATATGAGAAGGAATATAACTGATATGCATGATCAATCATCCCATTCGCAATGATAGCTCTAGTCTCCAAATCTCTAATGAAAATTGACTCAGGTGTGAACTCCACAATTCTCTTAGTTGCCCCATGTGTGATTTGATAGATGTAAAGAAGATTGTTTATCAAGTGGGGTACACACAACACATTATTGAAGGAGTTATCCCTAATGGAAATAGTTCCTTTCCCAATCACATCCATGTGTATGTATGATTGCCAATCAAAATTTGTGGCATGACACAAGGTTCAAATGTAGAAAACATAGATTGCGAAGATTCCATATGATGAGAAGCCCCTGAATCTAGAAGCCATCTCCCTAAATCATGACTTGTAGTAGCACAAAGAGATTTTCCTTTTCTTGTCCCAAAAGAGTGAGTCTTCCCACTTGTAGAAGCCATGAATGCTTTCCCTTTCCCTTTTGAATGTGAGGAAGTGGAGGTTGATGAATCTGCCTTCTTGTAGGAATTAGGCAAATCAATGTTGTTCTTTTTGAGGATATGTGTGAGCTCATCAATCTTCTTAGAATGACAACATTGCTCCCCATGACCAACCATTTTACAATAGGCACAAGTAGGTCTCTCCTTCTTTGGTGAATTGTCCTTCTTGGAAGAGGATGAATCTCCTTGTTGTGGAAAATGTGGTGCTTTTTCCTTAGGCTTTGATTGCCATCTCTTCCTGTTTGAGTTGTCCTTTCCTTGATTTCCTTTGTTCCCTTGAGTTGCCACATATGCTTGAGACTTAGAAGTCTTAAGAATGCCCATTCAAATCAACTTAGTTTGTTCCACCATTAACATTTAGGTGAAAACATAAGATGTAGGCATTGTGTAGCTTGAACCCATTGTCATCCTATGGGTTTGGAAACTAGAAACAAATGTTGCATATTCTTGTGGAAGTTTGCCCATCAAATTGAAGATCAATTGAGTATCCTTCTTATCAATGCCACAATCCTTGAGTTGTGCCCTCAACTCTTTTGCCTTAGTGACATAATCTTTTATAGTATTAAAGTTCTTGGGATCTAACATGGTGAGATAACTATCAATTTGATATCCTCTAATCTCATCAACTTGACCATACAAGTCTTGAAACTTTTGCCAAGCATCCTTAATTAAGGTACATTTCTCAATATGAAAGATGAGATCCTTTGATACATACTTTCTTAAGGTACCAATTGCCATGATTTTTTTAGTGAGCCAATCCAAGTGAGCAACAAGATCAGCCTTAGAATCAATGGGAGCAACAATAGTTCCATCAATGTAATGAGTTAGTCATTTTTCCATAAGTTTCCTCCATGCATCAATTTTCCAAGTAGCATAATTATGAGGACTTAAGAGAGGAAAATTAGGAGAACCCATAGAAACAAAATGGAAATAACACTAGAGAACAAAATCACAAGAGACACACCCGCAAATTCACTCAATCAAAGTACCCCCCCACCAAAATGATGATTTTGGCACTTTATATCTAGTGCGTGTACAATAGGCCACTTGCAAACAATGGAAAGGTGGAATTCTGATTTTGTTTTACAACTGCCCCAATAGGCTAAGAATTACAATGCAAAAGACCAGAAAGATAGATCTATGCAATACAAGTGCCAAATTGGCCAAAAAAGACCATATGTTGAAAATATAATTTCTACTCAAAATCACTGCAAACTGATAGCAAATTATGAAATAAGACAAAAAATTATGCACTATAAAAAAAAAATGACACCTGAAAAGGAGTTCGTATGAGCCCAAACGTAGTCCCAAAAGTTGCAGAAATGGGGATTGGATAGGTGCAGTCACCAAAAAATGAGATTTCTGAAAACTCAGTCCATCAAAATCAGAAAATAATGCCACGATGAGAAAGTACACGAAAAATTAGTCCTTTTCAAAAAACATTGCACCAAAAATGGAGCAAAAATGAGCAAGATATGGCCTTCCAAAGTTGAACTACAAAACTGAAAAGCTCAACGGGAGGGGGCTAATAAATTTTCAAAATTTCATGATGTCAGCAAATTGCAAGGTTAAATTTGACGGTTGTATGGTCGTTACAGAAAACTTCGCTCCCCTGCTGACTGTGCATCCATACGATACAGACTGATGACATGTCACAATCCAATTCGACGATTAAGATGGCGTGTCCGTACGGTCAGTGTGATGTGTCAAGTACAAATTGATGTGGAAGTACACATGTCGATGGCACTGTACGATCTGCTGATGAGGTGGTAGGTTGGTTGTGTCCACATGGATAAATGTTTAGCTACCATGTGTCAGATAGAACCACGAGCCAGTGGCCTCCTGCCACGTGGTGAGCGTGGACTTGGAAGGCACTGCCAACTCAGCGGGAACACGGTGATGGAGGATGCTCGACAGGAGATGAGCGGCATGAGTGAGGTGGTCACCAACCATTGCAGCGACGATGAATGTTGTCGACGGTGGTAGACAAGCAGTCGTAGAGTAAGGACAAAGTACAACGGGGGTGGTCGCCAGGCAGCGTGGAGCCGAAGGTAGTCGAGAGCTGAGAGAAGTCAACAAAGAGCACAGACCATCGGGAGGAGAGTAGCGAGTGAAGGTTCCTATCAAAGCAAGTCATCGAAAGTCGTGCAGAGGGAGGATGCTGGGAAGATATGCAGAGCAATGTCAATGGGAGGTACGTAGGCATCAGTAGGGGTACGACGGAAACCTACAAAATCATAAGTGCAGTATGGTGTCTCCGAGGTGGGGGTGAATAACCCCCCATATAATATATATATATTTTAATTTTTAATAATAAAAAAAATTGAATCTAAAAAAACTGCGAAATGATTTTTTTTAGAAATAAATAAAATTTGTAGAAAAATATAATTGTTTTTTAACTTTTTTTGAAAAAATCCATACCACTAGCCAAATTGGCTAAATTTTTCCTCCAAGGCCTCGAAATCGACTTTCACCCTATATAGGCGAATTTATAGTCAAAATTCATGGAAAACAACCACCCAGACGCGATGGCAAGGTCGGATCTGATCTAGGATGCCTCCAAAAGATGTTTCTTCTCAGATATGCCTCTTGACGCCGCAATAATGCCTCTCAAAGATGAATCAATGATGCTCTAATGGCTCTGATACCATGTGAGATTTTTCCAAGATCAAAAGCTCAATGAAAAGTACAAAATAGAGAGAAAATATAAGATAAGAATAAACTGTATTCTCATCAATAGATAGATCATCAATAGTTGTTCAATGAATATGAGCCTGCTTATATAGGCAAGGCTACATGGATATGTGAGCACACAAACATGACATGTGGCTCAATAAGAAACAAGGGTAGGTAGGAAATAGGTGTGGTAGGTAGGAGAAACAATAAAATATTTCACATGAGGTGGATCACCCACCGAAGGTGGAATTATCACTCCACAATAAGTGGATATGATAGAGAAGTAACAATATCACACCATAAAAGGTGGAAATTCTCCTACACACACTATCCCAATGTGGCACAAACACCCAAGTGTCTCATACCCAAACTACTATGAAATGCATTGTGCTAAGTAAACTTAAGTAAGGTGTAATAATATCCAGTATGAGTGAATAATTACACCAACAGTGACAATACATTTTGTTAGACATCAATGACAATAAATACTAGTAACAAAGGTCAAATTGATTGACACAAAGATTGAGGCATGATGCGGGTTGACACATGGTGACATAATTTTCATAGTGATCATAAAATTACATGATCGTGTGAGTTTCCATTTGACCCTACTATTGATAGCCCCACGATAGCCCTCAAAACCTCAAAATTTTCCAAGTTATTGAGACAATAATTGTTATATATAAATATTGTCCATTATACTCCAACACTCATCTTTTGAAACTTGATGCCCATGACCCTTACAAATTCAAGAGAGAAAGAGAGAGGAGTTGTAGACTTGCTCTGATATCATGTTCAAGCAACCACAATCTATGTATAAACACAAAAATATCCATAGATAAGTAATATGTAAAATGATAAATATCATAAGCATGTAATATAAAAAATAGAAATGAGCCTTGTTTGTAAAGGTGAGCAAGAAGAGGTGAGAAGTAGGAGTGAAACTTTCACTACTCCCCTCAAGTATGATACAAGTGTAAGAATCTATGGAAAAGTGTTGAGACACTTGGTAAACTGCATGAGGTGAGACAAAATTCTAGATAACCTCTAAGTAAGGTCAAGTGCAGTGTGAATAGGACTCTATAATGTAGGTTGAAAGATAACTAGTTTGACAAAACCTCTTTTCACACTAACATGTGTTAGGGTATGTGCAGGATCATGGTGGGCCAAATAGGCCCTTAAGTGGCAATGGAAATCATAAAAAATAGAGTTAGGCAACTTGACGTAAAAATTTGAATAAGTTACAAAAATTATTTCAAAAAATATTTAAGAATAGAATCTGTAGAAAATTGAATGTAGTTTCTGAGCTACTATTTTTTTTTCTGAAAAAAAAAATCTATTTCATGAAAATTTGAAATTTCAATGCAGTAGTACTTAAAATTCAAGAAAAAGATAAGAAGCGTGTGTTTGTCTGACCACCCTAACCACAAACAAATCATAATATTTTTTAATAATATTTTGAATATAAGTAGAAGACTAATGTCCGGATGTGACTACATATTTTTTTGTATTTTGTTTGAAATACATAATTAATTGTGATTTTTTTACTACAACTTTTTAAAAATATAAAAACTCGTATGTCTGACCACCATAGCTTGGTCAAAACTATATGAGATTCGTTTTTTTTTAAATCATATAGTATACGAAGCATAGAATGTGAAGTATGTTTTAGATTCAAAAAATGTGATCTCATTTTAAAGTTATAGATATTTTTCAATCAGCCTATCGATCAAAACATAGTCAAAATATCACCACTTTTTGGCCCCTCATGATCCTGCACATACCCGTTGCCAAAAGAACTTGGAACATCACCTATAATTAAGATCACATATTTTATTTAGTACAATGAAGGCCATTCAAGTGGTGACACAACAAAAGTTTCTTTTGAAGATTAAATATCATAACAACCATACGAGAAAATAGAGTAGATCTTAGATAATAGAATTGGATGCAACACTCAAAATAGCCAATATTAAGAATACCTAGTTAAGTGGAAGGGAAGACCAACAAAATATTCATCATGGATCTCACAAGCTTAGGTGGAATACCTTAGTTTTCTCTAACACCAACAATGTGTTGATCTCACTTTTCAAATAACCCAAGGTGTTTAATGCAAGAGCATCTCAGTATAACTTGTGTACTACATTTCATTACATAATCTTGTTTCAACTCAAAATAAAGAATCAGATTCCAACAATAGCTCACATATATCATGTCATTATCAGAAGATCACAATTAGATTATAGAAAGTTGTCATTATCAGAAGATCACAATTTAGAATAGTTAACACTTAGTTTATCATATAAAGTTTGAGGCATCATCCCAAGACTTGGAAAAAATATTAATAATATTTTATAACTATTTTAGATTAAATAACATAATTCAATATAAATATTAATACTATTAGATTTCAATTTTCTATTGATAATATACATTCAAGATTAGTGAAACAAAAGTTTTGAAGGTCTCCTTATAAATTCAAAAGACTTTGTCCCTTTCTCCTTTTGGTGGGCAAGGGAGGCATTTGGTCTCTCTTGGTAGGCCTAAGAAAACATGCCTACCTCCTGTAAGTGTAAAAAGAAAGAGGAGTAAAAGATTCGTGACTAGTCCACCTGTGACAAGATCAGGGGCTGTGAAACGTAATTTGCAAGGTTGCTTTGGGGAAAGCAAAAATTCTTTGATTATTGGGAAGAGGGGAGCTTTGGCCTCCCCTCGAGGACAATGAGAATTATTTCATGGAATGTTAGGGGCTTAAATGCCCCTAACAAGAGACGCTTAATTAAGTCCCAAATGGACTTAATTAAGTGTGATATTTTTATGTTGCAAGAAACAAAGTTGTCAAAGGAGTCTGCTGATTTGGTTTTTTCATCTTGGAGAAGGTGGAATTTTCTTTCTTCTCCAGCTTGTGGTGCTTCAGGAGGTTTGGCACTTCTTTGGAATAATTATAATATTGAGGTACTAGTGGCATCTGCTACAAATTGGATGTTGGCTTTAGTTATAAGCAAGATTTCGAAGGTTAAATTCTGGCTTTTTAACATTTATGCTCCGTCAAGAATTCAAGGGAAGAGTAAGTTATGGGGTGAATTAAAGAGGATTTCTTCTCCCTTAAAACATGGTTCCTTTATTATATTCGGGGGTGATTTTAATGCTATCACCGATTTAGATGAGAAAAGAGGAGGTGTTTTCCCTAATAAAAGGATTATGGATGACTTTGGGGATTTCATTTATGATATGAGCCATTTTTATTGTAAGTCTCAGAATGGGATTTTCACATGGACAAACATGAGAAGGGATTTTTCTCAGATTGCTGAGAGATTAGATTGGTTTTTGTTATCTGAGAATTGGATTGATTGAAATTTTGAATTCTTTTCCTCTATTCTACCCATCTTAGGTTCTGATCATTTTCCAATTTCTCTTTCAGTTATTGAGGATAGGGCTTCTTTTAAGTCTCCATTTAAATTTGAGCCCATGTGGTTTAGGGATTCTTCCTTTTTACCTCTGCTTATGAAATGATGGAATTTTTCTCCTTTTTGTTTTGGGTCCCGTATGTTTCAGATTGCTAAGAAGTTAAGTTATTTGAAATTGAATATTAGGGAATGGAATATCTCGCATTTTAAAAACATTTTTCAGGAGAAACAAAGGATTCAAGATACGATTGAGTGTTTTAATACTCATGTGCTTCAACATGGTATGGTGCCACAAGTTTTTGATGAATTGAAGTCACTAAAATTAGAGCTTGAGGAGGTGTTAGCTAGAGAGGAAATCTATTGGAGACAGAAATCTAGAGAGTTATGGCTTTCAGATGGTGACAGGAACACAAAATTTTTTCATTCTTCAACTAAGATTAAAAGATGTAAGAATAGGATATCTTGTATTTAGTGTCAGAATGGGAATTTATTAACAGAGTCAGAGGACATTGCTTCAGAGGTAGTTAGGTTTTTTAAGTCATTATTATCTTCGGAAAATGGAAATCTCAGCAATGATATTATATCTAATATGAACCTCCTTTAGTATCTTTGGAAGACAATAAGATGTTGATGTCTCCCTTTTCCTTAGAAGAAGTTAAGAGTGTTGTCTTTGCCATGAATCCGGATAAAGCCTCAGGACCAGATGGTTTTGCTCCTTTATTTTTTTAGAAATGTTGGGATTTTGTGGGAAATGATGTTTTATTGGCTCTTGAGGAATCTAGGAGAAATAGGTCCATTTTAAAAGAACTTAATACTACAATGATTGCAATTATTCCTAAAAAAGAGGATACTAACACTTTTGCTGACTTTCGCCCCATTGCTTTATGTAACACTTTGTATAAGATATTTACAAAGGCAATTTCCCTTAGGTTGGCAAAAATTCTACCTAGGATCATTTCATTGGAGCAAGGTAGTTTTGTTCCCGGAAGGGAGACGACAGAGGGTGCAATTGTAGCACATAAGGTGTTGCATTCTATTTCCACCCAAATAACCCTGGCCATGATACTTAAACTAGACATGATGAAGGCTTATGATAGAGTAGAGTGGGGGGCTTTATGTGTTGTTCTTGAGAAGTTAGGTTTTTCCAAGGCCTGGGTCAAATGGATTCGTGCATGTATTTCTTCTGCAAGATTCTTGGTTTTAATTAATGGTTCTCCTTGTGGTTTTTTCACTTCCTCTAGGGGTTTGAGACAGGGAGATCCCCTTTCTTCCTTTTTGTTTATTCTCCTAGCTGAAACCTTTAGTTGGGCTATTAGGGTTGCTAAAGTGGGGGGGATTTGGAAAGGTATAAGGATTCAAAATATTCCCCAAATTATTTCTCATTGTCTCTTTGCAGATGATACTCTATTATTTGGACATACTTTGTTAGTTGAGGCAAAAGTAATTAAAGGAATAATACAAAATTATGCATCATTTTCTGGTCAGAAAGTGAATGGTGATAAATCAAAGATTTTTTTCCTTAATACATCACAACTGGTTTAGCATAGGTTGCAATCCTTTTGGGGATTTGAGACTGGAAATCTTCCATGTACTTACCTTGGGATTCCTTTCTTTGTTAAACATGATAAGATTGGTTTTTGGGATAAGATTATTTCGGTCATTTCTAAAAGAATTCTCTCATGGAATCATAGATGGTTAACTTTGGTGGGTAAAATTGTTCTCATCAAGTCTGTTTTGAATGTTGTTCCCATATATCTCATGTCTGTTTTGAAGTCTCCAAAAGTAGCCATTGTTAGTTTACAGGATACTCTTAGAGATTTTCATTGGAACAATAATAAAGATGGCAAGAAGAAACTCCCTTTAGTTGCATGGGATAAGGTATGTTTGCCTAAGGAACTTGAGGGAACAGGAATTTAGAGTCTAGAGAATCAGAATTTAGCCTTAGGTGCTAAGTTGGTTTGGAAATTATATGACAAGCCTAACTCCTTATGGGCACAGATTATGTTTGCCAAATATTTAAATAATGGACTGAGAGAGTATATTTTTAAAGTCTCAAATTTGCCTTCGGGTTCTGCTATTTCGAATTTCCTTTGTAAATGTAGATTAGTTATTTTGCCTCATCTCTCATGGATTGTTCATAATGGTAGAAAGGTCAAATTCTGGGATGAAGTATGGAATGGACACACACCTTTGGTGAATATTAGGGATTGGTCTCCTCTGATCACTGTTCTTTCCTCCCTTTGGGGTGTTTTTATAGCAGATTATTTTGAAATTGTGACTAGTGGACCCCTTAAGCTAGCTAGATGGAAGTCGATTGATTTCTTAGATGTTGATCAAAGCATGAAATTAGATTTTGAAAATATTTTGGGTGATAGAATTGTATTTCTTTCCGATTTTGAGGATGAACTTATTTGGACAAAGAATATTTTTGGTAAGTACACTGTTAAAGATGGTTACAACTCTCTTATGGTTGCTAAAGATTTATCTTCTTGGCCTTATAAGTTGTTTTGGCATTCGGCTTGTCTTCCCAAAGCTGGAGCCTTTGCTTGGTTGGCAGTTCAGGATAGAGTCCTTATAGGTATGAGACTAGACAGGCTTGGTATTACTGTTGTTTTCCCTTGTGTCCTTTGTAACAAAAATTTGGAATCTTCTTCACACCTGTTCCTACATTGTGATTATGCTTATGAATGTTGGCAGTGGTTGTTTGAGAAGTTAAATATATCCTTTGTTATTGGTAAGGATCTCATTTCCCATTTTAGATCTTGGCCCTTTATGTTTGCCTCATCTTTTTATGCATGCCTTTGGATCATATCTCCATCTATTGTGATTTGGAATGTTTGGCTAGAGAGAAACAATGAGATATTTAAAAAAACAAGGTCTCCTGTGTCTGAGGTTCTATTAAAAATTGAGTCTTCAATCTTTGAGGTTGCTTTGTCATTTATTTATAAGAATTTGGAAAATCTTACTTCTTTTTCGCACTGGGATAGTAGAGTTACTAGAGTTTGGAAGCTGTTGTCAGTTTTCCCTCTCATGGTTCAATTTTAAAAAAGAATGATGCAATAGGTAAGAGATGCTCTGCTAGATGGAAACCTCCTCCACAGTGGCACTTTAAACTGAATTTTGATGGGGCCTCTCGTGGTAACCCTGGGCCGGTTGGGGTAGGCATGGTAATTTATGATCACAATGCAAATTTTATTCGAGCTAAGTATCATGCTATTGGTTTTAAAACTAACAATTATGCGGAATTTCATGCTTTGTCTTTTGGATTGGATATGGAAATCTCTTTGGGAATTAAGGACTTAATAATTGAAGGTGATTCTATGGTGATTATTCAATGTGTTATGAAAAAGAAATCAAATTGTTGGAATTTTCAGTATATACTTGATCCCATTTTACAAAAATTAGAATTGTTTGAATCTTTCTTGGTATCCCATTGTTATAGAGAAGTTAATAAGATTGCAGATTATTTGGCAAATTTAGCTATTGATAGCAATGCTAATCAGCGAGAGGTGGGTTTTGAGGAAATTCCTTCTAGGGTATGGGAAGGTTTGCAACAATAGTCATATGATTTTCTTGAGTAATGTCAATGTAAAATTTTATGATGATAATTATTCACGCTTTCCCCTTTCATTTCAAGTATTCATGTGTGTTGTCTAGAGAAGAGTTCGAGGTCATGGTATTTGATATAATAGTGTTTTTCCAAAGGTTTTTTGATACTTTCTTTTTTGGCAGGAAGGTTTTTGGCTCATGGGATTTGGCACAGGGCTTTGGAAAATTTTGTCTTCTTCCATTGATAGCAGCTATGGAGTCTACATTTGAAAATTATCCGATGGGTTTTTTTGGCAAATTGTCATATGGGCTCTATGCAAAACTAATATTATATGTGTTGTGACCGCATTTTGTATGTGGTTCTGGGCAGGGTGTATAAATTGATCTGTTAGATACTATAGGTTTGTTTTATGAGCTGTGACTGGAGGTTTTCTTCCCAGGGTTCTTTCCTCTGGTATGCTCTTTGAATCCTGTGTAAAAAATAAAAAATATTAATATAAAAGTTTAGTGGAATAATCCACTTTTATTGAAAAAAAAAAATGATATTACCTCTCCAACATGAATCAAAATACATCAAGACATATATGAGGACCTCAAACTTACAACTTACATGTACCCATATTTCCAATAAGTTCAAGACATCCCAAGTGATAAGAAGAGGGTCTTAAAGATTTCCACAAAAATTGAGACATCCTAAATTACATTAAATATTATTTAAAATATTTAAAATTAATCTTATAGATTTTTTAATCATAAAAATATAAGATCCTTATTCACAACATAAAATAGCAATATACATAAATGATACAAAATTACACTATTAAAATGTTCATACACAAAAGCAATCATAAATCAACTATCTAAACAATTAAACATAATTTTTATAATTTATTTTTTATAATAAATTCAATTTTTTTAAAAAATTATTTTTTATTTTGTGTATCTTTGATATATTGTTATTTAATTAATCAATGCTTTAGTTAAAAAGACAGTGAAAAATTATCATCACATTTCAAATGAAAAATGAATAATAATAAAAATTAACACTTTTACAATATATAATTTACTAAGTAATATTCTAAACATATTAAAATGATACTCTATTCATTTACCAATACACTCTTGCATGCTTGCCTTATTTGATTGTTTATCATGCTTGATTATGAATGTACTTCCATTTAACCATAGATATCAATTGGATCTTGTCTTTATACCATTCTAGGATAACCTTATAGATATATAGATGGCCTCACAATCTCAAATTTGTCTCTTTTCAATGTAAAAATCAAAATTAAATTTTGAACCTACTTTAGCATGTTACTTTGAACTAATTAAACACACTTTTGGTATGATTTGATGTTATGTACTTGCATTTAATTCATTAATTCTAATCATCGATTTGCATCCTAAAATTTTGAAGCAATTCAAAAAATCAATCATTCTAGAGAGCAACCAACAACACGTTCCAATTTGGTGCTAAAAAGAGTAAATAAT
Source organism: Cryptomeria japonica (assembly GCF_030272615.1). NCBI lineage: Eukaryota > Viridiplantae > Streptophyta > Pinopsida > Cupressales > Cupressaceae > Cryptomeria > Cryptomeria japonica. The sequence goes on from NC_081412.1 coordinate 90,616,214, forward strand.
TTGCAACTTAGGTACCTGTTTACATTTTTAATATTATTCAATTTCAAGGAGTTGGTTAAGGCATAATATCTTTACAATTCTATCACATGTCAACTCAACATGGTTTTTAATAATAGTACTAAATATTCAATTATTCAAAAAGGTAGATAGAGAATTACACATAAGGAAAAGTTTCAAGAATTCCTTGAACAATTATATAGGACCATACCATGAATGTGTCCTCATATAGGACAAAGGTCTAGCTTAGAATTCCTTGAACAATTATATTGACACAGGGTGATTATTTCTCAAACCTAACATCCAACATATTCCAAACATTTATTTACTTTTTCGACATTTCAATTAGTAATTCAACATTCAACTCAATTACAGAGACTAATTAATATATAACTTATATACATTTATTAGATTAACCTCATAAAAAATAATTACAATAGTTTCCTTCTCCCATCCTACCTATAAGATCAGGTTATACCTTTCAAAAGTTCATTAGTTACATATTTTATCATAAAATTGGTTTTTATTTCATTCATACCTTCTTTAACTATGAAAATTAACCAACGTTTTACACAAGATGATGTGTTGCTGACCCTCACACCATTGTATGAGGATTCACACCTAGATAAGATACTTCTTTCCACATTCATTTAATATGATATAAAGTTGTGGCTACTAATCCTTGAGCTATATTTTTCTATCATATATATCGCCTTGGGTTGACATCTCTACAAACTGAAGGTAATGGCGAAGCTGCCATTATGTATGTACATTAAAGCAAATGTGAAAGAGGTTCACATCATTATGATAAGCTCCAATAATAGCAAGTCAATAGCTCTTATGAGAACAATAGAAGATGAAAATATTTACGTAAACAGATCCCAAACCCACTAAAAACTTAATACACTTATCCTACATTCTCTCTAGATACAGATTAACCTAGAGATTTCCCCACAAGTTATAGATATCAGCTGAAAGTAATGGAGAAATATTATCCTGGTATAAGAGATTATTGGTATCTGAATTCCCTTCCAACAATAAAAGATCACGGTGAAAGCTGTCTCTGGTGATTAACTCCTCTGACTGCAAGTACTGCATTGAATGATGATAAGAATCTTCTTCATCCCGAAGAACACAAGACAAGTCAAAAAAGCTGCCTGCTGGTTCATTAACAGTTTGCCTCTGTTTATCACAGGGCTCGCAGTTTGTAGTTGTCTCTTCATTGCCAACCACATTTTTCTTCTCCTCCTTATCTGTAACTGTACTATCCAAACGGTACTTTTTACCCACTTTGTTCTTGGGTAGGCGATCTAATGGGTGGTCTTTTTTGCCTCTCAACTTCTTGCACAAGTGAGTATTCCAGTAGTTTTTCACATCATTGTCTGTTCGACCTGGTAATCTCTTCGCAATCAGAGACCATCTGCAGACAAAATCAATATCAATATCATTTTTTTTCATCTCTCTATTATCCTGAAGATAGGCTAGGGAATGTGATGGAAACATTGATGAAAATTTTTAATACAATCAAATCTAAAAACAATATTGAATAATTATAGACATCAGGTTTCCACAATTCATGTAGAGTGTGATTTGAGTTTTTAGATTTGACTGTTTATATCTTTTTTATATCAATCATTCTATGATTCATCATCAAGATAAAGAACTAGAGAAATAAATGGTTGAAAACTAACAATAATAATTCAACCTGATGAAGGATCAAAGAGTGTGATCCGAAACATTGATTCAAAAATCCGAACACAATTTAATCCAGAAGCATCATCATCATAATACCACGGATTGTGGAAATCTCTTATCATTAATAATAACTTTGCGGCCAGATCAGTTTCAAGATGAGATGACCAAAAGAACAGATCGTAAATAAGAAAAGTTTTGAAAAAACAATTCTTCTTAATTAGAAAAAAAAAATATCCACAAATTATCATGGAGGAAATGAAAGAAAGGTTATTGATTAATAAATTCTTTTATAGTTACAAAGAATCACTGTCCACAAGTTCAAAGTAGTTAGAGACAACAATGGCATCCCGAAAATCTAAATAGCTACTACATGGGTAATAACCTCTAAAATCTCAATAGAGTTCACTAGTAATAAGATTGGCTACTTGTGGATAGGAGGCGGGGGGAAGGGTTGACATTATAAAGAACTGTTTGGATGTCAATATTCATAATAATAATATAATCATCGTTTACCTATTTCCAAGAAGACGATGGAGTCTAATGATGAGTTCATCTTCATCTCCCGAGAAATTCCCACGCTTTATGTTTGGATGGAGATAATTAAACCAACGAAGTCTGCAGCTTTTCCCTCTGCGTTTCAGACCTGCTGATCAAATGACATCTAAGACAATAAAATTCTTTCTCCTCTTCAATCTATGCAATCTACAGAAGACCCAACATCAAAATGTATTCTAAAATGCCTTTACATTGCCAAGAAAGATAAGACCTTCATAACCCTAATCTGGAAAATCAAAGCCTTTAAAAAAAACATGTCTGGAAAAAAAAAGTACCAGCTTTTGCCGGAAGAGAAGCCCAATTGCCTTCTCCATGAGTTGTGATGTATTGAATAAGTAGAGAATCTTCTTCACGGCTCCATGTCTTCCTGTTGGAAGAATCACGAGGGTTTTGAGCCATGAGAGAAGACGTAGATTGGAACAAACTTCAAGAAAATAAATAAATAAACAAAGAATAAGGTAGTATAGCCTTCCCTGAGCTATATTATACATTAGGATTTTAAATGGAGGCGTAGTACAGTCTAACAGTAAGTCTTCTTGCCATCTAACAGTCAAAGTAGTTTAGTTGCGGTTCTTAATGAACCCCATTATCATCTAACAAATAATTATTTGAAATTGGACGCTAGCTATTGGCTGTGGCCATTGTTCCAACTAGAGCTGGGTATGTGGTCCATACTCTATCCTTTCTAAAAGGATATTGGACGTCCACTGTTTGTGCCAGCACATTGCATGATGTGAACTTTTTATAAGCTGTTTATAGGTTAAATTCTGTTTGAGTTTTTTAATCAATGTTTTAGATTACATTTTGTGATCAATCATCATTCTTTCTTAGCTTTCTATCATCTTGACAATGGACCACAAACCTTGATTAAAAAAAATCGACGCAATCTAATCCAGAAATGTGAACTCATAAAGTCTAATCTAGGGAAGATGATAAAAAAATTCTCAAAGTCTAATCTGGAAACGTTGATAAAAAAACTCACACAGTCTAATCCAGATGCAGCCTAAAAAAACTTTTAATTATGGATTGTGGAAATCTTATATCATTAAGAGATATTTATGGTCGAGGTGGTGGTCATTTGGTGGATCTTGCAAATGTTTTGTTGAATTCATAAATACAAACGAGTCAATCGGTGCAACATTGTTATACCTTTGATGAGTCTAATCCAGAAACGTTGATAAAAAACTAACACGGTCTAATCCAGAAACACTGATAAAAAAATCACATAGTATAATCCAAAAATTTTGATAAAAAACTCACACAATCTAATCTAGAAACGTTGATAAAAAACTCACACAGTCTAATCCAGAAGCAGCTTCAAAAGACTTTTGATTATGGATTGTGGAAATCTTATAACGTTAAGAGATATTTATGGTCGAAGTGGTGGTCATTTGGTGGATCTTACAAATGTTTTGTTTAATTCATGAATACAAATGCTTCAATTACTGCTTTCTATCATCTTGACATTGGACCACAAACCTTGATTAAAAAAAATCGACAATCTAGAAACGTTGATTAAAAACTCATAGAGTCTAATCTCATAGAGTCTAATCTAGGGAAGATGATAAAAAATTCACATAGTCTAATCCGGAAACGTTGATAAAAAAACTCACACAGTCTAATCCAGAAGCAGTCTCAAAAAACTTTTAATTATGGATTGTGGAAATCTTATATCATTAAGAGATATTTATGGTCGAGGTGGTGGTGATTTGGTGGATCTTGCAAATGTTTTGTTGAATTCATAAATACAAATGAGTCAATTGGTGCAACATTGTTATACCTTTGATGAGTCTAATCCAGAAACGTTGATAAAAAATTGACACAGTCTAATCCAGAAACATTGATAAAAAAATCACATAGTCTAATCCAGAAACATTGATAAAAAACTCACACAATCTAATCTAGAAACGCTGATAAAAAACTCACACAGTCTAATCCAGAAGCAGCTTCAAAAAACTTTTGATTATGGATTGTGAAAATCTTATAACGTTAAGAGATATTTATGGTCGAAGTGGTGGTCATTTGGTGGATCTTACAAATGTTTTGTTTAATTCATGAATACAAATGCTTCAATTACTGCAACATTATTATACCTTTGATGAGTAGTTTGTGGATTTGTTGGTGATTCTGTTTTACTCTTACAAGGTATATGACAAATAGTAAAATGTTGGGATTAGGTGTGTCATACACCTTGCAAGTTCTAGTGTTTAGATTATTTAATTTTTATTAGTTGAAATATTTTAAGTGTTTTAAGGGAAAGGGAAATCCCACTAATGACTTGGCTGCTATGTCACACATATATATACATACATACATACATACATACATACATACATACATACATATATATAATGTATGTATGTATGTATGTATGTATGTATACATACACATACACATACACATACACATAATACACATACACATACACATACACATACACATACACATACATACATACATACATACATACATACATACATACATATATATATATATATATATATATATATATATATATATATATATATATATATATATATATATATATATATATAGTATGTTTAATTGAAACAATGAGTCCAAATTGTGATGTGCGTTATGAGAATTTCTACCAAGTTTTTAAAAACCTTGTTTATTCAACACATAGTAATTGATATTTTTGGACTCGTTGAGTCCATATATTGAGAACTTGAGATGAAGACATTATTAAATGTATTTTTTCTTTGAATATGTTGTTAAATTCACTTTAGAGAAGTAGGATATTGATCTCAATGTTAAGGCTCTAAGCTTGATATTATAGTGTGAGAATTTTTTTGTTGGAATACATTGGTTCAATCCTTTGGATTCTAGGCGCTTTTATTTTAAAGAGTTTTCCTAGGGTATATCAATGTCCCTTCTCTTTTGTCTATGCTCATTTTTTTTTTCATCAAATTTTTCTAACCTGTACAAGTTTAAATGTCATATGTTGCTAAAATTTCTATACATTTAGTATCTTACATTTCTCCATTCAAAGGGTAAATATAGAAAATAAATTTGTGCCATGTTATTAGTTTATAGAGAGTTTATTTTCACCTGTATTGAAAATATTTTAGCACTAGAGTTGTACATAGTGTTTTCCTCACATTTAGGAGACTCAAATGTTGCAAGAGATTACATTTTCACGCAAATATTTATTATGAGATCAATACTAGATGAGACTACTTGGAGCAAATATTTATTATGAGAGATCTACCAATTGATAGAGAAAAGATGGATTTTGGGCCAACAATGACTACTCTTCCTACATTGCCCCTACACCTAGCAAAGTTGATTAGTGGTGTATTGATTCAAGATTGATGATCTAGAAGATTTCCTATTAGATGGGGATGTTTTCTATAGTGTATGTTATCTAAGGCTATATTGAATACTAGTGCACTTGTATTAAATATGCATATAGTTATGTACATGGATGAGTGAAGCTTGGGATGCAGTGTGACCTTGTTACACATATGAGAGTAGGAGCCTATGGTTGTTTTGAGACCAGTTGCATTGAGGTGTCAGGTGATTAGACAACCTTGTGCACATTTACATGTTGGATGGATCAACCACACTCACATGTGAGATTTATGATTTTGGAGGAGAGTGATCGATGAGATTTATGAGGTAACTTGATGAACATGATGACTATGTTTTGGGTGATTAGATAGTTATTAGAATCTATCCTATGTTTTCTTGACATGTTATCTAGTTGGCAAGATAGTGCACACTATTGAGTAGTACTTTCCATGTAGAGTGAACATTATGATAATTTGGGCTACAACAAGCTATGTTGGTTTGTGAGGTGACCTTTATACATGTTACTTAGAATATTCAATAGTGGGGTATCACTAGATATAAAGGATGCGGGGGCTATGAATCAATATATTACATGGCGGGTTCATCATCAGCTATTACAATTGACACCTCTGGGTGTAGGGGGATTTAAGGAGATGTTTATTGATAAGGAGGGAGATGGGGAGGAGATGGTAGTAGATGTTCATGGGATGAAGGTAGAGAGGAGAGAGATGAGAGAGAGAAGGAGCATGTGCATGTAAGATTTACTTTAATTATGTATTATTAGTAGGAATTCCAAGAGAAAAGATATTAGGCACATAGGGATCTAGTAGAGAAGATTGTAGAGCAAGATAGTGCACAAGCTAAGCTAGTGAGTTATAGGGATTATAGGAACATGGTGTGGATGACATATTGAGATTTGGCTAGGGTTGAGCATGGTCATATGTAGATTGCATTTGATATAGAGTGAGGGAGGACAAGATAAAAATTATAAATACATTTAAATCAAAACTCAATAATTTAAAAAAATTATTAATAACAATATAAGAACTTACTAAGAAATATATTTTGAACATATTAAATTGATTATTACACTATTAATTGATAATGATGAAAATTATTATAAAGTTAAAGGTGGAAAGATCTAATGAAAACATGTATAAGCTTACCCCTTCAATTGGTTTCTTTGACTAGGATAGAGGCAGTGAGAGTTGGAACAATTAACTTCTATCTAGTTCAACTTTTGATATTTGATAATGATGTATTGAAATTTTTTTTATTGCCTTGATACATAGACAAACATGTTATGTATATGCATATTTATCTATGTAAGTATGTATGATATCATTTTTATAATTCTTAATCTATAAACACATACATCTATCTCTAGTTATTTAGCCTTCTTTTATCTATTTACACACACTCTTATGGGTTCATCTTATTGTATTTTTTATAATACCTACCTACACACCTACTCCCATTTTCTTGTTTTCCATGTAGATTTGCTCCTAAATCCATCTTTGGGTAACTTTTTGACATAGGGCTCATGACCTCACAATCCCAAACTTGTCTCTTTATAATTTTTGAAATTCAAAGTTAGCTAAGAAAACACATTTTTTGCATTATTTGATGTTATGTATTAGTATTCAAAGACATTGAATGTAGGGTAAAAGTACAAAGTTGTGTCACACTTTAGGTCAACTTATTGCACAAGTGAATTGGAGTATTTATAAATAAAAAACAATGTTGGTCAAATATATGAGTTAGCTAGATTCATTTAAGCTAAGTTAAATGAATCTACAACTTTTCCAACTATAATTGTTCATTAAATGCAAATGTAGCACAACGTTGAGGCCAATTTACCAAAAAATAATAATTTTTTGAAAAACTTGGTGTTTCAAAAATTCCCACCTATATAAACAATATTTGAAAAAAAATATAAAATACTCTTTTGTAGATCTATAAGTGTAGTTTTCAAAAATATTTATTGTATAATAGTTTAATTATTATTTATAATTTATTTTTATTTGTATTAAAATTAGGGTATCAACACCATATTATAAGGTTTGTTATCATGTAAAGTAAAAATAATTAAATTTATTAAAAAAAATTAAAAAATAATGATGCACTAGATGAAAGATTATATGTTAAGATGATATAAGAAAAATTGTTAAGTCAAAAGGTGACATGAATGGAAATAATTTATTTTCAATACATACACATTTTAATATTTATTTAAAAGAATGTATTTATCAAAATTGAAAAAAATAAAGCCCATGCACTAAAATTTCAAGTTAGAAATATACATTAAAAAATTAAAGAAAATAAATAAACTTTACTATGTAAGAGCAAATTCTATATAACTTTATTTTTTCAATATTTTATTTACAACTAAATTATAATATCGATTTTATTAAAAAATATATATTGTAATAATTTTTAATTTATTTTTTAAATATAAACATAAAATACACATTTTATTACTTTACATCATTTATACATATATCATTTTTTATTAGTTCAAGTAAAAAATTGGAACAATGTTGATTGTTACTTTTAAAAGTGCCATATAGATTTTTCTTTACCCTACATTCTACATTCTAAAATATGGAAGCAAGAAAAAAAAAATCAATCATTTTAAAAAGCAGTCAATATTAATCATTTAGACACATCCTAAAATATGGAAGCAATTAAAAAAATTAATCATTCTAAAAAGTAATCAATATTAACACATTTCATTAGTTTGGTGAAAGAAAGAGTAAATAATCTACATATTAATTGTTTGATTATATTTTTAATAGTGTCCAATTTCAAGGGGTTGACCAAGACACAATGCCCCCTCATGGTTCAATCATTTGAGAGCCTAACAAGACATTTATTGCTAGTACTAATGTTCAATTAGGTAGAGGAGAGAATTATGACAAGGAGAAATTGCAAGTCAAAAACTTACAAACTCAAGGATGAATCTAAAACACAAGGACTCAACCATGATTGTGAATTTGTCCCAAACCCATGAATTCTATTAAGACAAAGACCTAACACAAGATTCTAAATAATTACCCATGAACTCTAATAAGACAAAGATCTAACGTAAGATTCTAAATAATTATATTGACAAAAAAATATTATTTTACACAATTCCATATTTAGAATATTCCAAAAATTTATCCATTATTTAATAACATTCATTATTAGTCCAAATTAAACATATTTATTACTTTTCCACATTAACTTAGTATTCAACTCAATTAATATTTACTTAATCTAATTAAGACTTTATTGAATGCATTGATTGAATTGACATGAATGGACATAACACTCATTCAATATACAAACAATTATAGTTGTTTGTCCATCCTATCATAGCCATAAGAACAGGTCATACTTATTAAGTTGCATATTTTCTCATGAGATTAACTGCTTGTTTCTCTTTCATTTATAAAACTACGAAAACTAGACCATGTTTTTGGGACGCGTCTATTCTGGCTCCAAATTGTACGTTTTACATCATTGATTTTGCAATAAACAGCTGCGATTAACTAACACGTTGCTATCACGCTGTAGGAAAAGTCCGTTTTGAAAAAAGAATAGCCACAGCCATGTTTTTAAACAAGATGTTATGTGGCCTGCCCCTCCTGACATTGTCTTAGGGTTCACACTACTTTCCACATTCAATAGGCATTTAAAGTTGTGGCTACTAATCCTTGAGCTATATTTTATATACATATATATCAACGTGGAATGACATGTTCTACAAACTGAAGGAAATGGCGAAGTTGCCATTATAGATGAATATTAAAACAAATGTGAAAAGAGGTTCACATCATTATCAAGCTTGGATAATAGCAAGATATGATGATAAGCCTATAGCTCTTGTGGGAACAAAAGATGAACAAAATATTTGACTAAAACAGAGCCTAAAACCACTGTACAATAAGTACATTTTCTCAACCTAGAGATTTCCCCACAAGTCATAGATGTCAGCTGAAAGTAATGGAGAAATACAATCTTGGTAGACTAGATTATTCATATCTGAATCCATTTCTAACAGCAAAAGATCACTGTGAAAGCAGTCTTTAAAGACTAACTCCTGTGACTGCAAGTACTGCTTTGTTTCTTGACAAGATTCTTCTTCCTCCCTATAAACACAAGACAAGTCAAAAAAGCTTCCTGCTGTTTCATTAACAGTCTGCCTCTGGTTATCACAGGGCTCCCATTTTGTAGTTCTCTCTCCACTGCCAACCACATTTCCCTTCTCCACCTCATCTTTAACTGTGCTGTCCCAATAGCAGTTCTTACCCACTTGTTTCCTGGGTGGGTGATGTGATGGGTGGTTTTTGTTGCCCCTCAACTTCTTGCACAAGTGAGTATTCCAGTAGTTTTTCACATCATTGTCTGTGCGACCTGGTAATCTCTTTGCAATCAGTGCCCATCTGCAGATAAATTCAATATTAGTGTGGCTGAGGACGAACAGTGATAGCTGTTTATTGGCTTTCAGGCTAACAATAATGCAATGGTACACTGAAATTTTGGAATTTGGGAAATTGTCAAATCAGTGGAATCCAATGATAAAAAAGTGTAGTTCAAAAGTTTGTGGGTATTATTGCCCAAGTTTTTGTTTGATATAAATTAAAATAACAGTAATATATTATTTAAAAAGATAGATGGTAGAATGTATAGTTTCATTTATGGAAATCAAATTATGACTAAAAGAATAGAAAAGTCTAAATAAAATTAAGAGCAAGTCTAAACACCAAAAAAATAAAAATAAAACCATTAAATATTGATATCAACTTTATAGATAACATGTAATGAAGTGCATATGTAAAAAGTGACGGTGCTCTTCTCCTACATAGAAGTGTATATGTAAAAAGTGGCTACAAACATTAAAAATTTTGCACACAATCAAATCCAAAAACTTACATACAATACATTAATCATAATCTTGTTTCTTAATTTCTTAATGCTATCAACATGATTATATATTTAGACCTGAATTTTTTACCACCGTGTAAGCTATTAGCAAGCAGTGAAAAACTGTTGAAAGCTTAGGTTTTGTACCACCATGGATTTTTATAATTTAAATAAGCTCAGGTAGTACGCTATAGTATTTAATGCCTGAAATTGGCGTACGAGTCTGTCTTATAGAAAGTAGGTAATTTTTTAATACTAACTTTTCAACATGAATCAATTTAGCTTTGCCTCCATGCCAGTTTCAAGATGAGATGACAAAAGAGCATATCAAAGTGAGGAGAGCCTTGAAAGAACTGTTTAAATTATCTTACATCAAAACAATAAATATCAAGAAACATAAACAAAATAAAATAAAATTAGTCAACCTAGATGTAGATAAATAATAGAGAACTTCGAAAATTAGGGACGTAATGAAAGGCAAATTATAGGTAAACAAATTCTTTATACTTAAAAGAAAGAATCAGTGTCAACCAGTTAAAATAGTTAAAGTCAAAATTTTTCATATACAACCCTCAGCTCATCATGGAATCAAGAATATGGAGTAAATAACCAGACATATTGGCACTTAAAAAAAACAAAAACAATCTTCTCCACTTTCACAAAAGTATGTACTAGAACTGACACTGGATAAAAAGTCATCCCATTAATCACTAGGTCATAAGTAGACAAAGACATTGTTATTCTTTATCTTGATGATTGGATTACGGAATGTGATCTAAATGTTGCTGATAAAAAACTCTATACAATCAAATTTAGAAATTAGAATTATTTGCATTAATAGATTGTGAAAACTTAATATTATTGATTGTTACTCTTGACAGCTGCACGAAAAAACTATTGTAACCATAGTTCTGGATCTGCAGACCATATGACTGGTTCCAGATACAATTTAAGTTCTGGGCTAAACAAGCTCAGGCGGGCTAGAAACAGAAATTCTTCAACCAAATAATGTGGTTATGGAGCAAAAACTAAAGACAACGTGGAGTTAGAAATAACTTTGGCATCTCCAAAACTTAACATGGGTATTATAACCTGTGGTGGCCTGTAAAATCTTCAATGGAGTTCACTAGTAATAAGATTGGCTAATTGTAGATAGGAGTTGGGGGGAGGGTTGACATTATAAAGCACTGCTAGGAAATCAGTATTCATGATAACATTATCATCATTTACCTATTTCCAAGAAGTCGATGCAGTCTAATGATGAGTTCATCTTCATCTCCTGAAAAGTTTCCACGCTTTATGTTTGGATGGAGATAATTTAACCAACGAAGTCTGCAGCTTTTCCCTCTGCGTTTCAGACCTGCCCAAATGATAACTAAGACAATAAAACTCTTTCTCCTCTCCAATCTATGCAAATATAAATAAAAAAACCCAACATTAAAATGTATTCTTATATGACTAAACTATACCAAGGAAGATAAAAACTTCATAACCCACATCTGAAAAATCTATGTGACCCAACAAAACCATACAACCTAAAATCTGAACTAAAATGTCTGGACATAAGAAAGAGACCAGCTTTCAAAGGAAGAGAGGCCCAATTGCCTTCTCCATGAGTTCTGATGTATTGAATGAGTAGGGAATCTTCTTCAGGGCTCCAAGTCTTCCTGTTGGAAGAATCACTGAGGGTTTGAGCCATGAGAACTTCTGTGGATTAGACCAAACTCCAAGAAAAAGAAATAAACAGAAAAATATGGTACAGCTATCACCGAGCTATACAATACATAATGATTTAATATGGAGGTATGGTACACTATAACAGCAGGCCTCTGCCATCCAATAGTCAGAAGTTTAGTTGCAGTAATTAATGGACTCATTATCACCTAACTAAAAACTGTTTGAAATTTGCAAGTGGGGGGCCCGAATTTTGCAGACAAAATGCCAAATGAAGTGTTTTTCTCTGCTTTTACGTCCCTTTTTCTAGTGTGCAATGGAGGACTCGTTGAACATAACCAAACGCACAGTGTTATGAAATAATTGCAGCCATGGTGTTTAAGCTGGGCCTTTCGTTTTCACAGTATCTTAAGCAATTCATGATACCAACGATGTGGTTTTTAACATTTCACAGCACACCTTATTTTGTTTCCAATGTAAACACAAACTTTTGATTACCTCATATCCATTTAGGTTTGACTAGAGCCATCTCTGACGTAATCTATGATTCATAACAGGATTTAACCTCAAGACTTCTGAAGGATTATGATAACTATATGTTTCACCTTTGATGTTAGTTTCTTTGACCATGAATAATTCTCAAATAGCACAGAAACAGTGATTAATTGTGAGGATTTCCCATTAATTTTTATTAGGGGATATTTAATATTATTTTGGAAAGAACTTTTAGTTTGGGTGTTTAAGTTGAAGTTTTTTTTGGATAGAGTCAAAGAATCAAGGTATTCATTTCTGCTTCATCCTTTATGATGTTGAGGGGTATCCCTTAAAATATAGTCATGAGAGTATTCATTTCGGCCTAATCCTTTATGATGTTGAGGGGTATCCCTTCTGTCTTCGTCCCTTATGATGTTGATAGGTATTTCATTCCGTCCTCTTTGGCTTAGAGTGAAAGGCTGAGGGTATACATTTTGTCAAATTTGTAGGAGGCATGATTTCAACCTCATCCCTTAAGATATTGAGGGGTATCCATTCCATCATCTTCAACTCGGAGCCAAAAACTAGAATATCCATTCCCGCCTCATCCCTTATGATGTTGAGGGGTATCCATTCCATCCTCTTTATCTCAGAGCCAAAGACTGAGGGGTATACATTCTATCAAATACGTATAAGGCATCATCCCAACTTCATCCCAACTATACATTTAAAACCGTTTTTTTTCAAAATTTAGATCCTTAAATAAAATATCTACTATTGTATTTTTTCTTAATAATTTCATTAGTAGTACATTATTTTAATGTAATTAATTTAAGATATTTATACTTAATCTTCTTATAATATTTTTTTTATGTATATCAAGATTGTAGTCTTTTGAATCTAGCATTGCTTTCTATTTTAATGTTTCCAATTAAAAAAGTAAACATATGTACAAAACATAAATAAAATATAGTTAAATTTACTTTTTTATAATTAATATAAATACCCATCTTATCAAAATAAAATTTATCTATATGCAAATTTTAGTCTTTTTATGCCTTTAAATTTGACCCAAATTTGTAGGGCCAAAAGATGGCAAGTTTTTCTAATGAACAAGTATCATGTGTTTTTGAGGAAAGATGATTGCATATGTCTTCTAGTGAATATGGTCCCATCTCCATATTATGTAGGTGTCACATTAAGAGATTGGATTGAAACAATGTTTGATTGAACCTCTATATGAATGCAATCCATCTAATTAAAATTCAAATTTGAGTCTTTCTCTAACATAGTGTCATCCATGACTCACCATCAATTACATTTTTGAGATACATTAATCTATCTATAAACTTATTAACTTCATCTTTTTCCTTTATTCATATATGTGTAGTCTTAGTTATTCTATAAACTATAAAATTTTGTATACATATCTTAAAATTATTCTTTCTTAATATATATTAAAATCATTATTTTAAATAACGATAATAATATTCATCATAAATATTTGATACATAAAAACTTTTTCTTCATTTTAAAGATATTTATAATACTAATTTAAATATTTAATATTAAAAAAAAACTCTTTATTCATGGTAATAAAGAACATAATGCAGTTCCACTCTTCATGTTTTGTTTTGGGTTGTCTCAGACCATAACCCCCTAATGCTCATTTGGGTTGACAAATCGAGGAGGGGACCTATTCCTTTTTGTTATGGAATCATGTGGTCAACCCACCTTGACTTTAGGGATTGTATTTTGGGTTGGTAGAACACTCTTGCCTAGGGTACTGCTATGTATAGGGTGTATCATAAATTGAACCTCATTAAGGATAAAGTAAAAGGGTGAAATAGATTCACCTTTGGTGATACCCTACTTAAGAAGAAATAATTGAATACAAAGTTGACTCGCATCTAGTTACAAATTTCTAATGGTGATCTCTTAGATGAGACACATATGGAAGAGAAAGTCTTAAGGGGAAATGGAAAGAGAACATAAAGAGAGAAGAAATATTTTGGAAGCATGATTTTAGGGTCTTGTTGCTAAAGGAGGGAGATAGGAATTATACTTTCTTCCAAAAATCTACACTTTGACTTAGGAAGAGGAACACTATCCTATCACTTACTGATGAAAAATGATTACAGATGACACCTAGCTGGGTGCTATGGTTTATAATAACTTCTATCAGACAAATTTGGAGAATGTTACATCCTATGAGCCTGACATGGAGGAAAAGTTGTTAAATTGCTTACCTATAGCTCTGTCCCTAGAGGATAATGCCCAACTCATGGCTCCTATTATCAAGGAAGAGGTTAGAATTGCCACCTTCTCCACGAGGGTCTATGAAGCCCTACATTTAGATGGCTTCCCCCTAACCTTGTTTCAAGAATTTTAGGATATTGTGGATTATGATATCGCTATGGTGACTAGGGATTTCTTTCGTACCATGGTAAAATCCTAAAGAAACTTTTAACAATTCTTTTATTTCTCTAGTTCCTAAGATTCGTGATCCTTCCAACTTGTCAAATTTTAGGCCTATTATTTTATACAACATAGTCTACAAGATCTTTTGTAAAGTCCTAGTTAATATAATTAAGCCCATGCTTGGTACGATTATCAATGTTAACCAAGGTTTTGTCCCGAGGCGCCAAATCCTGGATGCTGCTATCACAATGCATGAAATTATGCACTAAATGAAAATGAGCCATCTTCTAGGCATGATCCTTGAACTTAATATTTTCATGGCCTATGATAGAGTTAGATGGGTTTCCTCTTTAAAGTTTTGAATAAAATGGGGTTTAAAGAGAATCTTATTGTTAGAGCATTTTAGATAAAACTTTTATTTTTCATCTAGAGTTATGCTTTTCTATCTAGAGTCATGCTTTTTCTAGATTAAGTTCATTTAGTGATACTTTAGTTTAGATATAGTTGAGCTTTATTTAGCTCCTCATGCTTCACTTTAGTTCTCCTAAATTTAGATTAGGGAATATTTGTGATCTCTATAAAAGTACATCATTATGTAATATTTGCTTGTGAGGAATATGGCATTTTCTTGCTACTCTCGTGTGTGGAAGGCATTCTAGTTTGTTATTTGATCTTGTAGGCTTGGTGTTGCAAAATTCAACATGGTATTAGAGCTCAATCTTTAATTCGACACTGATCAACTTAATGAGAGAATGTGTTACCATGGTTAAGTACTTGGTCCTGGTGAATGGAGTCCCTCAAGGTTTCTCTGGGGTTGCAAGGGGAATCAAATAGGGAGACCCCCTCTCCCCTTACCTTTTTATCATGTTGGCTAAGGTGTTAGGTATGAATTTTGTGAAGCTTGTTGCTAGTGGTAGTCTAAAAGGTGTCAAAGTCACATCCACTATTCCACCTTCTACTCTATAGTAATTTGTGGATGATACTATCTTGTTTGGTGTGGATTTGGTGGTGGTGGAAAAATGATAGAAGAAGTGCTTGAACCATTATGCCATGGTCTATGGGCAATGTATTAATTATGAAAAAAAACATCTACTTATTCAATGTTGTAGACTATTTGAAAAGAAAAATCCAAATTTTTTTAGGCTATCAATGTGCACTATCCTTCATGGGGTGTACTTGGGGCTTCCCCCTTATAGTTAAGGATGTCATCCCTACCTTTTGGAATTATATCCTTGAGATACATTGCAAAAGAAATTGACTAGTTGGAAGGGTAAAATCCTTAGCAATGTTGGCAAGTTACAACTTATTTTTGCTTATCTTCAAGGCATAATTGTTTACTTCCTCTCCTTACTCAAAATACCCTTGAATATTGCTGAAAATTTTGAGAAAATCTAGAGGAAATTTTTGTGGATTGGGACGGAGGTAAAGAAAAGACTTTCTTTAGGTAGTTGGGATAAAGTTTGCCTTCCTAAGAAATTTAGTGGGCTGGGCAGAAGAAACATTAACCACCTAAACAAAGGCCTGATGACTAAGCTTGGTTGGAATCTTACTCTAAATAACAAAAATTGGGGGACCATTACGGATAACAAATATCTTAATCATGAATTTTTTTATGGAGTCCTATCTGATTTTCGCTTCCCCAGTGGCCCTAGGACATGGAATAGTATCCTTAAGATCTATAGATTAATATCTATGAGCCTTACATGGAAGGTGGAGAATGTTTATTTTATTTTCTTTGGGAGGATATATATTTGATTGATTGCCCACTTGATAGTCACCCCATCTACAAAGATCTTTAGGGCCAAGAAAAGGGTATTTTTGGCCCTTTTGTTCAAATTTCCTTTCACATCATAATTTTTGGAAGGACATGACAATGTGCTATCAAAATTAGGCCCACATGCTATAGAAAGCTTCTATGCTACAATAAATTCTCCAATAAATTGGGGTCTCTCTCTTCCCCAAGGAAGATAAATTGTTTTGGACTAAAAGCTCAAAAGGATACTTTTAAGTTAAATTGGCTTACAATATGCTGCTAAAGGAGGACAACAATGGTGGTTTCTAGAAGAAAGTCTAGAATCCCCAATGCCTCACTAAGATCAACATTTTTGGTGGACTATGATGCATAATAAAATCTTAACCGAGGATAATCTTACCACACATAGGTTCCAATCGTCTAATAGATCATGTTTTCTTTGTACGAAGGATGAAGAAACTGTAGGTCTCGGGGACAACTGAGAGGGGGGGGGGGGTGAATCAATTGTCTAATAAATTCAAACCAAAATCTTATTAACCAACTCAATGCTTAGTACCAGTAAGACAGTTAAGTATGCCAGTAAATAGTGTTAACAGAAAATTGCTATACCAGTAAGAATTAATGCATGAAACATAAACATGAAGTCATCCACAACACATGACACAAATATTTGTACGTGGAAACCCTGTAAGGGGAAAAACCATGGTGGGAAGCCTTACCCACAATCAGATGTTACTACTGCAGATAGTAAATGTACAAAAGGGGTCTGCACATGCAGAAAGGCCAACAGCCTAAAGCTCACTGCTCAAACACAAATGGGAGTCACACTCACTACGATTGGATGGTTAAATCCAATGAGAATGTACTGCACAAAATAGCATCTTCATATGCTGGATTCAGTACCGGTGTAATGCTGATATGCTTCTACAAAAACCTAACTTCACCTTCAAATGATGTCTTCGTGTATGCCTCTGCTTGATCTTGCATATACCTTCACTTAATTCTTTTTCACATTCCACACATGATCTTACAAATAAGATCTTACATTTATACCATACCCTAAGACCAATTTTAGTAGGTCGGCTCTACCAGATATTACAATAAAACATTTACAAATAATATAATATCCGATGCAATAACCGATTGAACATGTCGGCTTAATGCATTTACAACAATAATAAATCATCTCCATAGTGTGCCATGCTGATCTGGAAAAGATAAACCTGCCGGTGTAACCCTAGATAACCTGGACCTATTTGCCGGTAAAAGCAAATATGCAAATAAGAATATGTCAATGATTATTACTTCAAAGAAAGGTGTCCACATGATGTCTTCGACATTGCCAGGTGTCTTCCATGTCAATGCAGGTACCAGTGAACATTATATCCCACCGGTTAACCATATACCGGTGACTGTTTTGAACTATTTACTGATTGCCGGTGAATGTTGCTGGATCTCCAAAGTGGGTGTATTTAGTAGGTGTTGACATCAATGACAAAACCATACCAAAATACCAATAGAAACAACTCCATATATCCTTCTTTATTACACTTTCACTCATAAGGTGTGAGGCCATGTGTTGCAAAATCTCCATATCAGTTGGACTATGAACAAAGTGCTACCTCCCATTCTGTATGATTGGTTTGGCCCTTCTCACCACCCTCTCATTAGAAAATTTATGGAAGCAAGTACCTCTTCACCTTTGTAGGAGCCTTTGGAAAGAAGGGAATAATCAAATCTTTGAGGATGAATAAAAAACCTCAAAAGAGGTGTTTTTGATTTTTTAAAAGCTCTTGTAGAGCAACATATTTGCTTCTCACTGAGCATGCCCATCTTACCCACCACCCACTATGATATTATTTTTGCTAGGAATTGGAGTCTTCCTAATTCTTCCTCAAGGTTTGAAAATTCTAAGAAGATGGTTCGACTCAATACCAAATGTTTACCCCCTCCCCCCTCATTCTGGATGGTGCAAATTCTATTTTGATGGGGTGGCCCAAGGTAACTTGGGCCCGGCTATGCAAGGAATAATAAGATTTCCTAATGGGGTGATGGTGGTGGGTTATATAGGATGTATTGATCTTGGCATGAATAATCTAGTAGAGGGCATGACTCTTCTTTCAGGGGTCAAGTTCACTCTTTCCATTGGTATAAGGAACCTCATCATTGAGGGTAATTCTAAACAAATTAGTGGTATTGTCATTTAGGTTCTAACACTTTGGGTTGGGCCTTGGAAGATATCATCATTGATTCTAAAAAACTTCTTATGGGCCTTAAATTGTTCAAGCTAAAACACAATTTCAAAGAAGAGAATAGTGTTGCTAATGCTATGGCTACCTAGCGTTGGCTACTGTGTCCTTGCGATGTTGGTGGGGGTTCAGGTGCTCACTAGAAAAATGTGCAAAGAATCTTATTTGAGGAGTAGAACACCAATAATAGGTATGATGGTTAATAAAAATAATATTTGGGTTGCTTGGTTCCCTTCTATGCTCAAGTGTAGGTTGGTATGGACCATAATGATCTACAATCTAATGTTTGATTGTTACTAGTGGGGTTATTTGTATTGGTATTGTCATTTAGGTTCTAACACTTTGGACTGGGCCTTGGAAGATATCATCATTGATTCTAACAAACTTCTTATGGGCCTTAAATTGTTGAAGCTAAAACACAATTTCAAAGAAGAGAATAGTGTTGCTAATGCTATGGCTACCTAGGGTTGGCTACTGTGTCCTTGTGATGTTGGTGGGGGTTCAGATGCTCACTAGAAAAATGTGCAAAGACTCTTATTTGAGGAGTAGAACACCAATAATATGTATGATGGTAAAATAAAAATAATATTTGGGTTGCTTGGTTCCCTTCTATGCCAAGTGTAGGTTGGTATGGACCATAATGATCTGCAATCTAATGTTTGATTGTTACTAGTGGGGTTATTTGTGTTGGATGCTCATGTGGATTGGGATGAATATGTGGTCACCTCATCAACATTTCTATGATGACAGATGGGTCTCCCTAGGGATGTGGATTCATTCCTAGATTAGTTATGTGGCTCCTTTGACTTCTTAGGTGTCTTCTCAGCTACATTGGCTAGTGTGGTGGGCCTGCATGGCGATTTGGCACTTTGTTGGTTATCTTTCCAACATGGTGCTCACTTTGTGTCACATTAGTTTGATGACTAGTCCTTATAATAATGCTTGTCATACTGCCCATATATCCCAAGAGATTCAAATTTATTTTATCACCACATTTGCAAAGAAACCTTTATATCTAGTTATTTGATAATGTTATTTAATGCGATTTTTTCCTTACCAAGCCTTTTTTCTTGTACCACTAGCATTGGGCGACATGTTTGGTGATCTTAATATAGATGGTACCTTGTAATTATGTTTATTATTGTGACACATATCCCATTTACTTATTTCCTTTTTTGCTACATGTTGGCAATTGACACTATTGGTTGGTTTCACTATGTTGTCATTGATGGCAACATGGCAGCTTATTTCGGCTTCATGTTTTGGTTCAGTTGTGTACCAACAGGCACTTCACAGACTCTACACCGCCACCAGCAAGATGGATGAATTTCTTTGGTTACTGGCAATGCAGACTGACATGGTTTAGAATAAGGTTATCGATATTAGAGGCCGACATATTTTGGATCCGTCATCGGCAATTGATTTTGATATTCATGTATTTTTGTTATCTAGCCGACATGTATATTGATATTGTAATTATCTTTATAAGCCGCCATAAGGCATGATAAATTGTATAGGGTATATAGGTCAATTGGGTTAGATCATTTTGACATATGTGAATGTAATGTAATGAATATGATATGATGCGGATATGGATGGATAGAAGATGCGAAATATATTAGAGAGATTATATATGAGAGGATAATATTGTAAAGCGTTATTCCGGTAAAGGGTTTAGGGTTTTAGACCGGAACAAAAATAGCTTAACCAAAACTGTATTCTGGCATAGAAGATGTTATTTTAGTAGTTCGCTCATTTCTTTGAATTGTAGTATGGATTTATATGTAGTCAATGAGGATCCTTTTGTGATTGAGCAGTGTGCTCTAGGCTATAAGCCTTCCTGCAAGTGTAGGCCCCTATATTTTTTAATATCTCTTCATATGGCCAGTGGATTGATATTATGGGTCACAAATCCCACCATGGTTTTTCCTCTTTGAGGTTTTCCACGTATAATTTTGTGTGTTATGGTATTCATTTATGTGATTGGCTTATTGGTTTCTTTACTTCTTTCAATTCTATATGTATCGGTATACCAATTGGTTTATGCATGTTTTAATAAGGTTAAAATTGATCTTACAAGTAGAACATTGATTCACCACCCCCCCCCTCTCAGTGTTCTTGGATTCCAACACTACCTGCTTGTTGGCAATTGATAAAATGATGAAAACTATAAAGTTTGAAATCCTTGATACTGTTATGAACATGGAGGGTGATAGAGTAAGGATTGAGCTAAGCACTTACTTTGAGTTTAAGGATGAGAACACTGTTTGGTACATCTATTCAAAGGGTGGAGTCTTGCTATTTATTGAGTGCATTAATGGGTTTTATGAGAACCTTTCTATGTAGTTTGCGACGCCATGAGAAAATAGAAAAGTTAATGTGGGTGGTATTCTATTTGAAATCAATGAGGATGTCATTGCTAAAGTGACTATGTCCAATAAGGGAAGAAAGTGGAAAAAGTAGAGCAGGGTCACTGAAAATGATATCCTGGACCTCTTATTCAAGGAGGGTGAAAAAACACTCAAAATTGCATTTTGGGTTTGACTTTGAGGAGCTGCCAAGGCCCTAGAACTAGGTATTTCTAATGATCTTGAATTTATTTTCTCTAGAAGGGATATTTAAGGTGTATTATTACTACCACCTCATGTTGCTTATTAATTTTTGTCATAATTCCTTTATTTTCCTTTCATTATTCCTTTTGAACTCCTTGGAGAAATTGATAAGGGATGCCCTAGAAATAGCTAAAAATCCTAACAAGAAGCCCATCCCACTCCACCAAGGGCTCATTTTTGTTTGTATCATTTCCACTAAGTCGTATTCCCACTTAAATCTATAATTGTGGTTGAGGCTCCCTGCATTCTAATTCCCCTTTTGCAAATACCAATTTGGACTCTCTTCATGGTCACAAGAGTAAAAAGAAGCTCTTAGAGGTCCTAGGTTCTCATAAAGCCTCCCTTACAAAAAATAACTTAACTCCTAAGGCCCCCTCATTGCTTACCTATTCTACTCCCAAAACACCCTTCTCCATGCACAATCTTATCGTCAAAGGTCTTTATGACCTTAAACAATGCAATACTTCTACTAATCTAGATCAAATAGGGAGACTCGAGAATTATTTTTCATTGGCCAAGAAAGTGAAGAAGAGCCTAAACCAAGTTTGTATTGAGGATATTGATAGTGAGAAAGATGTGGTCTAGAACAACAGGGAGGATGAGAATAAGGACACACGACGCTCCAATCCTCAGAGGTCTAATTGAATTATAGGCATGAAAATAGAGAAGGGAAAAGAGAAGGTGGATGTGGACAAGAATAAAGACAATTTTGCAATGGAGTAGGAGCATAAGTTTTCTAAGAATGAGGATAGCTTGGAGAAAATGAATAGTGGCTAGTCCAAGAACTCCCACCACTTGGGAAACACCAAGATGGTGCCTTTGGACTTGACCAAAGAGGTACACATGGAACAAGATGCTCACATGACTAAAGAGAACCACTAAGTTGGGAAAACTCATAGCCACCCTAAATGTGAGGTCACTACTACAAAAAAATTAGCCTTGAAGGTGAAGGTTTTAGACCTTGAGAAGAAGATGGTGAATCTTTCAAGGTTTAGCTTGAATGTGATGCATATGTTTTCTATAGGCCTCTTCCTAATACAAAAGAAGGTTCTTGAGAAGGATGGTGATGATGATGGAAACTATAAAAACCTATTTGAATTCCTCATTGAGGATTGTGATGGCCTATTTTCTTATCCACTTGTTTTCTATTTTTTGATTTTTTTGTCACTTAGCTACTAAAACTATAATGTCTTTATTACTGTTGGTTTTGTTACTAAAGACCGTTTTATGATAATAAAGAGTGGACTACTATTATTGTGTTGTTAATATGTTATTTTTGGAGATTTTTGAATTATGCTGCAAATATATTCTTTAGAGATATCTAAGAGATGTGTTGTCATTGATGTCAACATATTTCTCTATCTGTGGCAGTGATACAGTGAAGTTTAGTGACTTAATTTGTTTAGTGTAGTCAACATGTTGATGATCAGAGTATGTGGATTAAAGGGTTTTTATTTGGTTGTTTGTAGATGATTCAGTGCAATTTTTGATGGTCTGCATGAAGATTTGAGTGAGTTATGGGTATCTATGTTGTGGGTAGTTTTTCAGTTGTTCAGTGGTGACAGAGTGTCAGTATTTTGATCTGCATTGCTCTACAGTATAATATCTTGATTTGCAGATTTGGAGAAGTGTTTGGTATGGTGATGTGTGTATTCAATTCAAGTGGTTCATGGTTTTGAGCTCTGCAAGTTATTTTTCAAGGTTGACAGTCATTGAAGTTAGTGTTCTTGAAGTTCAATATGATGATGCTGGTGATTCTAGTAATTTGTGTTGATGCAGATGTTGCAACATGGTAATTCATGATTCTTGTGGATGTTTTTAGATCATGCGCCTTTTGTGTTGGTGGTCTGCATTGATCATTGTGCATGTAATTGATGGTTTTCTTCGGTGCGTTAGTGTTATTCATGGTTTTGGCTGATAGGATTCTTGTAGCATGTTGTGGATGTTCGATGTGTAATTCTTGGAGGTGTAGCATAATCAAGGTGATGATTTGGGCCCATGCTATGTATTAGTTGACATTTTTTGGTCTACATGTTATAATTTGTATCTTATCAACAACTATATCATTGCATTTATTTTATGTGTGTTGAGCGGGCCTTGATGATCTTCACAAGGTTGATATCATGTATAAATAAATGTAATATCTTTGTAATTGAGTGTGTTGTGGATGAGTGTGTGAGCGAATAATGTATTAATATTTTGGAGGTAGAGAAGAAGTGTGAAGGTGAAGAGGAAAGTTGTTATGTGCTTAACTGAAACTGTAACCAGGCATTAGGAGATGCTATTCTATCAGTTCATGATCTTTCAAATGTGACTCGAATCTGTTTGTAAGATAGGGAGTCTTTGGGTTGTATCCCTTTTTGTTTTTGAGTAGTGAGCTCTAGGAAGTGTGCTTGAATGCATGTCCATTCCCCATTGTAATATCTTATATACTTCTAATAGAGTATCATCTTATTGTGGGTGTGTTCCAACCATGGTTTTTCCCTTGACCGGGTTTTCCACGTCAAAAATCTTGGTGTTATGTGCGTTCCTAATTTATGCTTTCATGCTTAATTATCAGATCTAAGAATAAGTTTAATTTGTGTAAGTTTTTGGGACAACTGATTCACCCCCCTCTTTCAGTTGTCCGCATAGAATTAGAGTTATTTCATTAATCGATGTCAGAGAAAGTTCCTCCAAAGAATCTTAATTGCTTGAGGTGATTTGGGATGGCATCTTACAAGGACAGTCCAAGATTTGATGGTACTAACTACTCTCTTTGGAAGATAGCATGGAGTGTCATCTTAGATGCATTGGCAAATCATATTGGGCTATTACAAAGAACAAGTATATTGTTTATGCAAATGGACCTTCACCTCCAAATGAGATAAAATAAGCTAAGTACAATATTAGGGCTAAGGAAACATTGTTGAGTTCCTTGATTGATTCTAAGATGACAAATGTTATGGAATTGCAGACTGCTCATGAGATAAGAAGAAGTTGGAAACCCTATATGAAGGAGACAACTATGTGAAGATTGCTAAATTGTAGAGCCTAAAAGGAAAGTATGAGATGTTGAGGATGGGAAAAGATGATAAAATGACTTCTTTTATGCAGAAGGTGAATGAACTTGTATGCAATATCAGATGTGCCAGTGCAAAGTTGGAAGAATCAGATATTGTTGCTAAAGTTCTTAGATCCTTACCTGCATCCTACAAACATAAAGTTGTTTCTATTGAGGAGATCCGGACCATGACAGATGTAACCAAGGATATGTTTATTGGTAAGCTTTCAGCCTTTGAATTGAGTGAGTTTGATGATTCCCTTCCTAAGGTAGAATCTGCATTCAAAGCCACTGTTTCTAGAAAGGATAAGCAAAGATATGATCTAGGAGAAAGTTCTTCAAGGTGGATGTCTATATATGAGAAGGAGAGAAAGGAAATTGAAGAAGAAGAGCAAGAGCTTGAGGATATTGAAGCACTTATTACCAAGAGATTACCCAAAGGAGATGGTAAGTATGAAGGAAAGTTGCCTCTTAAATGTTTTTCTTACAATAAGATAGGTCATTTTGCCTCAAGGTCTCCAGAAAGAGTTCTTAGAAAAACATTCAAGCCTAAATTTCAGAAGAGATGTTATTATGTTGCTGATGAAAGTGTTTAAGGTGATGAATCAGATAAAGAGAATATAAGTGATAATGAATTGGTGTTTATTGCTATCAAAGAAGATGATCCAATGCCTATTGATTTTGTTAGTTGTGCCATGAATGTGGAAAGAGCTTTGGTTGCACAGGTTGAAGAGAAAGATGAATGGGTGATTGATAGCAGATGCTCTCATCATATGACATGTGATAAGAGTAAGTTTTTGAGCTTGGAAAACTATGAAGGTGGAGTTGTAAAGTTTAGTGATGACAAAGATGGTATAATCTACATGGTAGAGGTTCCATTTCTATTTATGGTAAACACAATATTGATGATGTCTTGTATGTAGAAGGCCTAAAGCATAATATTTTGAGTGTTAGACAAATGGTTGGCAAGGGATATGATCTTTAGTTCAAGAATGAAAAATGTAGAATCTTGGGTAGCTTCGGAATTGAGATTGCATTAGGTACAAAAACTAAAGGTAATATCTTTCACTTGAATAGTGCTGGTAAAAGATGTTTGATTGCTCAAGTTGATGAAAGTTGGTTATGGCATGGAAGGATGTATCATGTGAATTTTAATAACATTGTTAAGATAAGTTCTACTCAAGTTGTGAGAGATCTTCCTAAGTTGATGAAACCTGCTAACCCTATGTGCAAAGAATGTTAGTCAGGGAAACAAACTAGGATCTCTTTCAAGAGTAAGAAGCATTTTTAAAATTAATTATTGGATCTTTGTGCATATTGATTTGTGTGGACCTTCTATGGTTAGAATCTTGCAAGGAGACAAATATTTCAAGGATGATATGGGTTACTTTCTTAAGGGAGAAGTCTGAAGCTTTAGAGAAATTCAAGATTTTCAAGTCTATGGTTGAGACTAAGACAAGTTTGAAGTTGAATTGTCTGAGATTTGATAGAGGTGGTGAATTCACTTTCGGTGAGTTTAATGCATTTTGTGAAGAGCATGGAATAAAGAGACAATTGTCTACTCTGAGAACCCCTCTGCAAAATGGAGTTGTGGAAAGGAAGAATAGAACCATTCAAGAAGATGCTAGGACAATGATGTTGCAAGGAAATCTTCTGCATGTTTATTGGAGAGAAGTTGTGAGTATTGCTATTTACACTCTTAACTAGGTGCATATCAAAGGTGATACTGGTAAGACTCTTGATTAATTATGGTTTGGTCATGCTCCTACTATTAAATATTTTAGAATTTTTGGAAGTAAATATTTTATCAAAAGGGATGAAAATATAGAAAATTTTGATGCTAGATGTGATGAAGGAATATTTCTTGGTTATTGTACTAAAAGAAAGGCCTACAGGTGTTATAAAAAGAGACTGAGAAAGATTGTTGAGAGTGCAAATGTCAGGGTTGATGAAAGCAATGAGAGACAATACAGATCTTGTAGATATGATTCAAATGATTAGAGTGATAGTGCAAATAAAGGGAAGAAACCTCAGATCTAGAATCAAGTTTAAACCGGTTTGGTGAATCCAGTGAATCAAGGAGAAGGAACTAAAGAAAGTGCAGATGAAAGAACACAAGAATCTGAAATTCAAGAAAATCCTAAGAATCCCAAGTATGTAAGATTGAATCATTCTGAAAAATCAGATCATAGGAGATAGAAATAAAGGATTTCAGACTAGAAGAAGAATTGTAGAAGATCAAATTGAGTATTGTTTGATTTCTAAGACTGAACCTAAAAATGTGAATGAAGCATGTAAAGATGAACATTGGGTTAAAGCAATGGAAGAAGAATTGGTGCAGATTGAAAATAACAATACATGGATTCTTGTTCTCAGACCTATGAACACAAACACAATTGGAGCTAAATGGGTATTTTGAAACAAATTGAATGAGAAAGGTGAAGTTAGAAACAAAGCTAGAATTATTTGCAAAGGATATTATCAAATGGAGGGAATAGATTTTGAAGAGACTTTTGCTCCAGTGGCAAGGATTGAAGTTGTTAGATTATTTCTTTCTTATGTTGCTTATAAGGATTTCAAAGTCTATCAAATGGATGTTAAGTGAAGTAGTCTCTGGTGAGGAGGGATCTCAAGAGATCAATCCAGACCAATTAGCAAGAGTAAACACAATGGAAACACATAGATATGATGGAGGAAATGTAGAAAAGATTGATTTATTGCATGAAATTTAATTACATCCAACAGGTAACAATTGGGTTACAAAATACCGACACACAAGCCTGGTAGAATAGGTCACAACTGGGACCTTGAATCAAACAGTCTCTCTATCTGATACTCTGATTGATTCTAATTGATTACATTCTAAAGCATAATTACAAATATATATATATATATATATTGATCCAAAGGATCTAGTTGACCCAAAAGGGATCAAAACCCGAAGAACAAGACCTAACATGAAAATAACAAAGGTCGACCTCTGGAAAGATATTCCTCTGGAAAATCCAAAGGATGAAATGTAGATCATGAGAAAAGGTCGGCCACACACCAAGGAACATAGAAATCAACACTCAAGGCTCCACAAGCTTTAGAATGGGTTCTGGTAGATCACCATAATAGGTCTCAAGCATTGGTAACAAGGGAACAACCGGTAACAAGAAACTGTCATGGAAACCAGTACCGATATCTTGTCGAAAAGTGATCCAAATGCGATGCAGTCTGAAAGAAAGAAAGATGATCAAGTCTTCAAGTAGAATCCAACTCCACAAGTTTTGGTGAGCCAAAACCGGGACACACAAAAAGGAAAAATGAAACTGCAAACAGAAAACAAAACATAAATGAAAATGTTTTTGGTTGGTGCAAGATTCTTCTGAACCAGGGATGCTCCTGCATCAGACATCTGAGGTTAATGAAAAAGTGAGCCTCTCACTTTGTTGGGGCCAGATGGAAAACCCAAGTGGTCTAACTCTGCCCGAGAAATCCAAGATGAATCTTCAACTGGTCTACCCTTCCACTTCACAAGATATTCCTTATACTAATTGTTCTGGGTACTACGCCCAATCCTCTTGTCCAAGATCTCTTCAATCTGATCTGGTTCCTTCTGGGGCAATTGTTTCTCCAAGTCTGCAATACTATCCTCACTGAATTTTGGTTCATGGTACTCATGAAGATCTGCAATGTTGAATATAGGTGAAATACTTAGACTATCTGGTAGCTCCACTTCATATGCATTTCCAAAACTAAACTTCCTCAAAATCTTATAGGGTCCAAACTTCTTCATCTGCAACTTATTATAAGTTCCAACCGGGAATATCTCTTTTCTTTGATATACAATTACTTCATCGCCAACTTCAAATTCCTTATGTCTCCTCTTCTCATCTGCCTTGTCTTTATATTTGATGTTCATGTCTTCCAAATGTTGTTTAACCTAAATATGCAATGCTACCATGTGATCTACAAAATTTTCTGCTCTGAACTCTTCTGGTTTTCACTGCTAATGTCTCTCAATTCTAATATTCCTCTAGGATGCACTCTGGTAACAATCTCAAAAGGTGTTTTTTTGGTACTTCTATTCACTAAATTGTTGTAGGCAAACTCTTCTTGTACAAGGATCAAATCCCAACTTCCAGTTTTATCTCCCAATAAGCATCTCAATAAATTTCCCAAACTTTGGTTAACAACTTCTGTCTGTCCATCAATATGTGGATGAAAAGTAGAACTAAAATTCAAATTTGTCTTCATCTTCTTCCAAAGTGTTCTCCAAAAATAGCCAACAAACTTAGTGTCTCTGTCTAAAACTATGCTCTTAGGTAATCCATGCAATCTGACCACTTCCTTGAAAAATAGGTCTGCTACATGTAATGCATCTAATGTCTTCTTAAAAGGTATGAAATGAGCCATCTTCAAAAATTTATCCACTACCACAAATATAGAATCATTCCCTCTTGGTGTCTTAGGCAATCCAAGTACAAAATCCATGCTTATACCCTCCCAAGGTCTTACCAGTACTATCAAAGGTTTATATAATCCCACATTTTGACTGCTACCCTTTGCAACTTGACAAACTCTACAACTCTACACATATCTCTTAACATCCTTAGGAATCTGGGGCTAAAAGTACTGCTCACTCACCAATGCAACTATTTTGTCAATGCCCAAATGTCTGGCTAAACCTCCACTATGTTTCTCCTTTATCAGATTCTCTCTCATGGAACTCTTAGGTATGCACAATTGAACTCCCTTGAATAACATCCCATCCTGAATGAAATAATCCAGCCATTTGCTACTATCTACCATAATCAGTTCTCTACATGCTTTCCAAGGTTCTGCAAAATCTAGGTCTTCATCATACAAGGTCTTCAAATCTTCAAAACGTAATACTGTCACTCTCATCTCTGTCAGCAAATTCCTTCTCCTACTCAATGCATCAACAACTTTGTTAGATTTTCCAATTCTATGCTTTAACACAAAGGTGTAACTCTGCAAGAATTCTACCCATCTTATATGTCTCTAATTCAACTTACTCTGACTGTTCAAATACTGCAAAGCTTGATGATCTATATACAACACAAACTCCTTGGAAGTTGATACACAAGGTCTGCAAATCTGATATGAAGAGTAGGAGAGATAATGTTGTTTGGAGGTTCCCTCTTCATGATTGGGTTAAGGTGAACTTTGATGGTGCAGCTAAAGGTAATCCTGGGAAGGTTGGAGGGGGAGGAGTCATCATAAATTCTTATGGATTTTGTGTTTTTGCAATTGCCTCTCCCTTTGGAGTTCAAAACAACCATGTGGTAGAAGCTCTGGCAATGTTAAAATGTCTCTAGCTTTCTTAGAGTTTTAATTTTTTAAAAATATGGTTGGAGGGGGACTCTCTCAATATTATTCAGGCTATTAAAGGTATGAGTTCCCCCTCTTGGAACATTCATAATATCATTGATAATGCTAAAAAATTGTTATATGCCTATGATAGTGTGATTATTACTGATACCTTTAGGGAAGGTAATAGGGTAGCTGATTTATTAGCTAATGAGGGGGTCATTTTAGCAGAGGATACTAAGTATATCAGAGAAGTATCATGTAAGAATAGAGTCCACGAGCAATTATTATTTGATAGAGTCCATGGTACATGTTAATTTCATTATTACCTTTTTGGGTTCGGATCTCAATGACAGATATTGGAGTGATGTGGAGTGTTAGTTGATTACCTATTTAAGGCATCGTGATAATGAGAACTGGTGTGATGGGCCTAATCATATTAAGTGATGGTTTATATTGAATGTCTTAAAAGAATATTCAAACAACAAGAAAATCACCTTGTTTTTCGATTCCAGCATCTTATTTCTTCAACATTTGGTTATTTTGTACTCTGTTGAGGGTGTCGACTTGAACAACCATTACATTATGGGGGGAAATCTTAATCGCAATGAGCCTTCTAGTTGTGATAGCTAGAAAAGTGAAAGGAAAATATGGCAAAGGTTGCATAGATATGTTTTCACTGATTACATGGAGAAATTGCACGGGAGTAAGAAGTTTGTTTCACATAGTTTTGCCAAGGGCTGGAATAATAATAAAGTTACTTTGTTTGGCCAGATATGGAAGCTGGATGAAGATTTGGTGGCAGAGGTTACTAGATTGCAGAAGGAAGGCATCAAATTCTACAAAGACCACAAGTTCTTGGTGGAAGCTACCAAGAATTTCCCTAAAAATGAAGAATAAATGGCTCGACTTGCTAAGAAGGAAATGCGTCCTACTACCTCCCTAACCAGGTAAAATCTTTCTGCTAGAAAATGTTGAAAGTTTTAATGGAATACCTTATGGTTGATGGAAGGTTTCTGAAAGTTTACAATTACCACTTTGTCATCCTTAACCATTTTTGCCATGGCTCGAAGATTTCATTGCCCTTCTATTTGGCCTCTTCCCTTAATGATAGCCTGGCCGACCATGCCAAGAAACCCGAATCCTAACCTATTTCTCACCAAGGCCTTATTTTGTTAATTTATGAGAATTTGAAAGGTAAAGCTAGGGCTAATAGGGATGACCCCTTTGTGGAGAATGCCCATATTTCTGAGGGTTATGATGGCTCTGATTCTGATGAAGATTCTTCTAATATTCCTCTACATAAGAAATTGAGGGTTAGTGATGAAGCTAAAGAAGACACGGAAGAGAATGTTGGTTCTGAGTAGGAACAGGGGAAGGAGGTGGAAGAAGAGGTGGAGAATGAGCAGGAGAAGGAGGTTGAGGGTGAGGAAGGGGATGAGCAGAGACAAGAGGATGTTGAAGATCTAGAAGCGAAGGACAATCCTTATGTCTCGGATAGTAGGGATGATGTTCATCACAACATGGAGGAGGGAAACCCTAGGTCTGTGGACTCTACCTTAGTTATGGAGAACACAGATTCCATTCTGAATGCTGCTAGAAATAGTACCTTGAAAAATGTTCAATTTTCAAAAATGGGTGATTGATAACATCTCCAACATTCAAAATAAATAGAGAGACCTCGATTATAAAATTGAGAATTTGATTAAGGATACCAACATTAAAGGTAAAGAGGATGATACAGAGGATACTAGTGATGCAGAGGATGAAGAAATTTTTTTTGGACTGGCCGGAAAAAGATATGATTAAGGGAGATTCGAAGCATCTTGAATATGTGATGAGAATTATCAAACAAAAAGGTGAGGTTGATAATGGTCTGATAAACAACTTGATTCAAAAAATTGAGAATGTTTTGAAGAAGTTCATGGAGCATAGTCTGGCAGTGTTGAAGGTGTCTTCTCAAAACATGAATGCGTTGGTTGCTTTCTTGGAGAAGAACAAGCAGAATAAAGATACAGTGATCATTGACAATGAGTCGACCTCTAGTTTTGTTCTACACTCCTCCAGACGGTGATCATTGACAATGAGTCGACCTCTAGTTCTATTCTACACTCCTCCAGACACAGAACCAGGCAAAATACTAGTAAGCTTGAGTTGAAGACCAAAGACAATCAACAGATGTAGGAAAACAAAGAATTGAAAGAGGCAGCTAATGCAATGATGATGTTGGTTAAGGATGTGGAAGAGACTATAAAGATTTTCATCTGATGTGTAATCTGGTTTTAGGTTGCTAGTTTCTCGCTGGCTTTGTGCTGTTCTTTTCCTTGGATGTTGTTTTTTCTGCTATTCTTTTGTAGCCTTTCTCTCTTTGTTCTGTTCTTTCTAGTTTCTCTTTTGCTTATCTCCTTGTTATGTAAGCGGGTTTCGGGTCCCTTAAAACTTTATTTTCCTTAATAAAAAACAAGTAGTGTCTCCATCTCTTTAAGGCTTTAACTATGGCATAAAATTCCTGATCATACACTGAATATCTCTTCCAGTCATCATTCAATTTCTCACTAAAATAGGCTATTGCTCTCCCTTCTTGACTCAAGACTGCTCCTATTGTTGTTCCACTTGCATCACAATCCACTTGTAATACTTTATTGAAATCCGATAAAGCTAACACAGGCTGCTCAGTCACTTTTTGCTTCAATAATTTAAAACTTTTGTTTTCTCTGGGGGTCCACTTGAATTCTCCTTGATCTCCTCTTATGGTCTCAGTCATAGGGTTACAAACTGAACTGAAATTGCTGATAAACTTCTGGTAAAAACTAGCCAATCCATGAAATGATCTTACCTCCCCAATGCTTTCCGGTGTAGGCCACTCAACAATGGCTTTCACTTTCTTAGGGTCCATCTTCAAACCATCCTCAGATATCACAAATCCTTAATAGACTAACTCATCCTTCATGAAAGTACACTTCTTGATATTGATCAACAACTTTTCTTCTCTCAACCTCTGCAAAACTTGTCTTAATTGCAACAAATGCTCCTCTTTTATTTTACTAAAAATCAGAATGTCATCCAAATACACAATAACAAACTTACCTTAGAATTTCTTCAATACCTCATTCATCTGCCTCATGAAAGTACTCGATGCATTATTCAATACAAAAGGCATCACCAACCACTCATATAGTCCTTTGTTTGTCTGAAATGTTGTCTTCCACTCATCACCTTCTCTGATCCTGATATGATGATATCCACTCTTCAAATATATCTTTGTAAAGTATTTTGCTCCACTCAAACAGTACATTATATCATCCATCCTAGGCAAAGGAAACTGATATTTCATTGTAATCTTATTTATTGCTCTTGAATCGATACACATTCTCCACTCTCCATTCTTCTTAGGTGCTAATACTGTCAGTACTATACAAGGGCTCAGACTCTCCCTGATCAAACCTTTCTTCAACAACTCCTGCACTTGTGTATTCAGTTCTTCATTCTCCGCTGGTGTCAACTGATGTGCAAATTTGTTAGGCAAAATAGCTCCAGGAACTATGCCCATGCAATGACTAATACTTTTTACAGGTGGAAATCCATCAGGTATATTATCTGAAATGATGTCCTCATATTCCATCATAAATCTCTTATCTCTTTTGGGTGCTCTCCTTCCAGTTCCGGTCTCTCAATCTTCTTAAGAATTAAGGTAAAACACACATTCTCATGTCTCAGTCCATCCATGAATTTCCTTCCATCTACTAAACAGATTCTGGCATTCGTATAGACTTCATTCTTCAAAGGTTCCTCCAAAGGTAACAAGGTTTGCTTCATCCCATTGGCCACAATAGTGTATGTATTCTTCCTCCCATCATGTATTGCCTATCTATCAAACTACCAAAGTCTACTTAACAAAAGATGACAAATATCTATAGGCATAATATCACACAAAATTTCATCATGATAATTCCCAATTTTCAATTTCACCAAACATTGTTCACTTACTAACAACTTATGTTCATCCCAAATCCATGCTATCTGATAAGGCTTAGGGTGTTTCAATCTCTCCAATTTCAACTTATTCACCATCTCTTCTGAAACAGGTTTATTTGAACTACCACTATCAATAACAACTTTACAACACTTACTGGATAGCTTACATCTGGTCTTGAACAGATTCTTCCTCTGTAAGGGCTCTTCATCTCCTCTAGTGTGACACAAATCTCTCATCATCATCAATTGTTCTCCATCTTTCAGTTTATTGTCTGATCCG
Source organism: Cryptomeria japonica (assembly GCF_030272615.1). NCBI lineage: Eukaryota > Viridiplantae > Streptophyta > Pinopsida > Cupressales > Cupressaceae > Cryptomeria > Cryptomeria japonica. The sequence continues at coordinate 90,650,487 of NC_081412.1, forward strand.
ATGGGGTTTTCTTCTGTTAGGTCCCAGAGACAATTGAGAGGGGGGGTGAATCAATTGTCTAATAAATTCAAACCAAAAACAACTTAACCAACTTAATGCTTAATACCGGTAAACCAATATTTTATACCGGTAGACAGTTTTATCAGTTAATTGCAATACCGGTAAGGATTAATGCATGAAACAAAAAGACAAAGTCATCCACAACACATAACACGAATATTTGTATGTGGAAACCCTGTAAGGGGAAAAACCACAGTGGGAAACCTTACCCATAATCAGATGATACTACTACAGATAGTAAGTGTATACAAATGGGGTTTGCACATGTAAAAAGGCCAAGTACCTAGAGCTCACTGCTCAAACACAAAATAAGAGTCACACTGACTACAATTGGATGGTTAAATCCAATAAGGATGTACTGCTCAAGTTAGCATCTTTCTATGCCGGATTCAGTACCGGTGTAGTTCTGATTGTCTTCACAAAAACCCTCCTTTAACCTTTAAATGATGTCTGCGTGTATAGCTCTGCTTATTCTCGCATATACCTTCACACAATCCTTTTTCACATTTTACATCCGATCTTACAAATAAGATCTTACATTTATATCATAAGCTAGGACCAATTTTAGTAGGCCGGCTCTAAAGGATATTACATTAAAATCAATTTACAAATAAATTAATGCTCGATGCAATAACTGATTCAACATGTCAGCTTAATGCATTTACAACAATAATAAATCATCTCCATAGTGTTCCATGCTGATCTGGAAAAGATAAGCGTGCCGGTGTATAACCTGGACCTATTTGCCGGTAACAACAAATATGCTAATACAAATATGCCAATAACCAAATCTTCAAGACAAAGTGTCCAAATGATGTCTTCGACATAACCAATTGTTTTCCATTCCATTCCAAGTGTCGGTGATCATTATATCCTACTAGTGTACCAGATACCGGTGACTGTGCATGAGTCATTTGCTTGTTGGTGAATGTTGCTGATTCTCCAAAGTGCCAGAGTTGATAAGTGTTAGTAGGTGTTGACATCAATGACAAAACCATACCAAAATACCAACAATCTCCCCCTTTGGCATTGATGGCAACACAAGATGGAAAAACCATCAAAGTGCCAAAACAGAAATGCCAAATACCAAAAGCCAACAAAAGCCAACAATCTCCCAAAAGAGATCATAACCAGAAATCAAAATACAGATACAGAGAGTAACAATCTCTCCCCATTGAATAATCTCTGATATTCAGGGTTAGGCTTGTATGTTCTTCTAGCTTCTTCTCTTAGTCTAGCATGTCTATCAGGGCATCTAGAAGCCATATGACCAATCTTATTACAGTTAAAGCATTTAAAGGGTGTTTTACCTTCATACTTACTTCCTGCTGGATCTTTAGGCATTTTTCTTGCAAATAGTGCTTCAAGTTCTTCATTTTCTCTCCCGCTTTCCTCAATTTCTCTTGCATAAAAGGATTTCCAATCAGACTTGTCAAATGATGGTGCAGATGATGTTGATGCTTTAAAAGATAAATCTATCTTTATAGTAGCAACAGGACCAAATTCCTCAATTTCAAAAGCTGAAAGTTTTCCAATCAATGTATCCCTAGTTACTGATGTATTAGGCATTGTTCTTAACTCATTTATAGCAGTAACCTTCATTTTATATGCCGGTGGCAATCCTCTTAAAACTTTTGAAACAATTTCATCTTCACTTAAGGTTCCTCCACAACATTTAATACCCAAAACAATTTCATTAACTCTTTCCATAAAAGCACAAATCCTTTCATCTTCTTCCATTTTCAAATTTTCATACTTGACTCGGAAGCTTTCAAGTTTTACAATTTTGACTGTGGAATCTCCTTCATTCAGTGTTTCCAAATGATCCTAAATAGCTTTAGCAGTTGATCTATCTAATAATCCCATGATTTTCTGATCTGTTAATGCACTCAAAAGTGCTTCTCTTGCTTTGCAATCATTTTCTTCATCTTTTCCCAAGGTAGGTGGATTAGGCTGACTGGTTGTAGTATAGCCATTCTGTGTAACTTACCTGATGTCATTTCCAATGCAATTTAAATATGTCTCCATTCTAATATTCCATATGCCATAGTTGGTTCCATCAAGTTTAGGACTTTCCTTCCTGAAATAGTTAGTAGACATTGGATCTCCTCAAGTTGTTAAACTTCCACAAAAAAGAGGACTAGGCTCTGATACCAATTGTTAGGTCCCAGAGACAACCAAGGGGGGGGGGTGAATCAGTTGTCTAATAAATTCAAACCAAAAACAACTTAACCAACTTAATGCTTAATACTGGTAAACCAATCTTTTATACCAGTAGAAAGTTTTATCAGTTAATTACAATACTGGTAAGGATTAATTCATGAAACAAAAAGACAAAGTCATCCACAACACATAACAACAATATTTGTACGTGGAAACCCTGTAAGGGGAAAAACCACAGTGGGAAACCTTACCCACAATCAAATGATACTACTGCAGATAGTAAGTGTATACAAATGGGGTCTGCACATGCAGAAAGGCCAAGCGCCTAGAGCTCACTGCTCAAACACAAAATAAGAGTCACACTAACTACAATTGGATGGTTAAATCCAATAAGGATGTACTGCTCAAGTTAGCATCTTTCTATGCTGGATTTAGTACTAGTGTAGTTCTAATTGTCTTCACAAAAACCCTCCTTTAACCTTCAAATGATGTCTACATGTATAGCTCTGCTTATTCTTGCATATACCTTCACACAATCCTTTTTCACATTTTACATCTGATCTTACAAATAAGATCTTACATTTATATCGTAACCTAGGACCAATTTTAGTAGGTCAACTCTAAAGGATATTACAATAAAATTAATTTACAAATAAATTAATGCTCGATGCAATAACTGATTCAACATGTTGGCTTAATGCATTTACAACAATAATAAATCATCTCCATAGTGTGCCATGCTGATCTGGAAAAGATAAGCCTACCGGTGTATAACCTGGACCTATTTGCCGGTAACAACAAATATGCTAATACGAATATGCCAATAAAAAAATCTTCAAGACAAAGTGTCCAAATGATGTCTTCGACATAACCAAGTGTTTTCCATGCCATTCCAAGTGTTGGTGATCATTATATCCTGCCGGTGTACTAGATACCGGTGACTGTGCATGAGTCATTTGCTTGCCGGTGAATGTTGTTGATTCTCCAAATTGCCAGAGTTGATAAGTGTTAGTAGGTGTTGACATTAATGACAGAACCATACCAAAATACCAACATCTTCCACCACTGCTGATCTTCCAGTATCCTTTGTCTTCTTACACTCAAATGCACGGTGTCCTTCTCCTCCACACTCAAAGAAAGTTCCTCTAAATGTCCTCTTATCTTGTCTTCCAAAGTTCTCATTCCAGTAACCATCTGGTTCTCTCCTCTGGTAAAAAAATTCTATCATCCTTTCGGTATGAATTACCTTCTTTGCTTACTTCCTTGTCCTTGTTCTGATCTATACTGGTTCCTCTTCCTCTGATATATCCTCTTCCTCCTTGAAATCTTCCACCTCTACCTCTCTGTCTTTTCTCATGTCTTTTTTTCAATTTCTCTTTAGCCTTTAGGGCATATTGGTAAGCCTCTTCAACACTCTTCAATTTGATCATACCAAGTTCATCTTGTATAGACATGTGCAATCTGTTCAAATATCTTACAATTTGTTCAACTTCATCATCAACATGTCCGGATGTTCAACTTGTAAAATGCTTCGGTGTACTCCTTCACACTAGATTCCTTCTATCTCAGATTCTACAACTTCTGAAATAAATCCACTTGATAATTCACTGGCACAAACTTTGATTTCAACTTAGCAATCATCTAATCCCATGTCTTAATATTTTTTTGACCTCTTCTTTGTCTGTCAACTTGCAAATTCTCCCACCAAAGAGATGCATGACCTTTCAACCGGGTACATACATATTTCACCTTCCTCTCTTCTACAATTTTTTCAAAATTGAAATACTTCTCCATCTCCAAGATCCAATTCATCTGAATCTAACTTCCCATCATATTCCAGTCGGGTAAAATGAGGTTTAGTGTTTGCCCTACTCAAAACCCTTAAAAATATTTCCTCATCCAGATCAACCACCGATAGGTTTACTTGTTATGTTGGGGCTTCTTCTCCTTCATCTTCACTTACATCTTCAATATGTCGGCCTCTTCTCTAAGCTGTCTCCATGGCTTCTAACCGGTCTCCTATTCATTGCAACATCTCCATCACAATAGGGTCTACATTCCCACGCACTCCACCATTCCTAGTTCCTCTTCGCACCATTTATTCATGCTAGTCCTCTACAATTACATGTTGTATCCGCAATCCACTACCCTACAACAAAATTCAGGACACACAACCTTCGAAATGAAATTTCGCTCTGATACCACTTGAAGTAGTCATTAGTGAGGAGGGACCTCAAGAGATCAATTTGGACCGGTAAGCAAGAGTAAAGATAATGAAAACACATATATATGATGAAGGCAATGCAGAATAGATTGATTTATTGCATGAATTTTGATTGCAACCAATTGGTAACAACTGGGTTACAACATACTGGCAGACAGGCTTGGTAGAATAGGTCACAACCGAGACCTTGAATTAAAAGATCTATCTTCTAGGCACAATATATCTATCTGATACTCTGATTGATTCTAATTGATTATATTCTAAAGAATAATTACAAATATATAAATATATATATATAGAGTGATCCAAAGGATCAAGTCGGCCCAAAAGGGATCAAAACCTGAAGAACAAGACCTAACATAAAAATAACAAAGGTCGGCTTCCGTCAAGAGATTCCTTCAAAAAATTGAAAGGATGAAACGTAGATTGCGGGAAAAGGTCAGCCACATGCCAAGGAACATCGAAATCAATGCTCAAGGCTCTGCAAGCTTTAGAATGGTTTTCGGTAGATCACCAGAATAGGTCTTAGGTAACCGGTAACAAGAAAATATCATGGAAATAGGTAGCAATATATTGCCAGAAAGTGATCCAAATGAAATGTAGTCTGAAAGAAAGAAATATGATCAAGTCTTCAAGTAGAATCCAACTCCTCAGGATCTGGTGAGCCAAAACCGGGACACACATAAAGGAAAACTGAAACTGCAAACAAAAAACAAAATAGAAAGGAAAATGTTTTTGGTTGATGCAAGATTGTTGTGAACCAGGGATTCTCCTGCATCATTAAGTAAACATTCCTAAATGGTGAATTGGAAGAAGAGGTGTATATAGAGCAACTGGATGAATTTTAGTTGACTAATCAAGGAGATATGGTGTGCTAGTTGAAGAAAGAATTGTATAGATTGAAGCAAGTGCCAAGAGCATGTTATGCCAAATTGGATAAGTATCTACTGAAGCTAGTATTTAACAAAGGTACTGTTGATAGTAATCTATACTTCAAGATTGATCATGATAGCTGTTACGAAAATTTTATTACACTTTAAAATTTTGGTGATCTATTTCAGGTCTTATGTATTGTAGAAAAAGGTAGACAATTTTTTTCCAAAAGTTTGTTGTCTTTATTAAATAAACATGTATGCCCTACAAGTATCTTATTTCCAAATATGCAATGTTGAAATCAAGAAAGACATATATGAGTAAAAGATCTGCATGTAATACATTTTTATTTATAAAGAACAAACTGTTTACAAGATCCCACACAAGTTGTGGGAATAGCAGAGAAGAGATCACACTGATCATAGAAATATAAACACAATGTTGGCATTTTGATGATGTTTTTATTGTCATTGATGGATACACACTTTCTTGATGTATGAGTTATACTCAATTGGTAATTGTTCCAACCGGTATTATGTATTATAGTCTTTAGACTATCGGTGTTTTTTAGAAGATGTATACCAGTCACAAATTGACTTAAGACGTCAAGCGGTTTGAGGATCACAAGCAGTACGAAGGACCCAAGCGATAGATAACACTGTGATCTACCAGTCTTCAGTTTTGACAACCGATAATCGATATATTGTATGAACCGGTATTACTCTATGATGAGTTACCAACCGGTATTTATGTGATGAGTTATCATCCACTGACACTTTGGTGGTGATTTTGTGTCGTGTTACCAAATGTGTCTAGATGCACTAAACCTAGGAACTTGTAGTTTAATCCTAATGGACCGACATGAAATCAATTTCCTTTATAAGGACATCATGTCTAGGGTTTGCATATGTGAGAGATGTATGATGTATGAGAAGGTTATGTGCGATCTTTGCAAAGAAGATTAGGTCTATGTGAAGAGTTAGAGTGTGGAGATATTGAAGACTGAAGTAATGCTGAAATGCATTAACAATGAGCTATCAAGGATCTAACCAAGCATATTGTGCTAGTATCTAGATCACTCACTTGTTGATTACTCACATCTTCGACAAGTCTGGAACCCTTAACCAGGCAGGCCCAACAAAGCCTTTGTAAATCCTCTAACAAGGTGGTTCACAACTGCAGATCTGAAATCCTTTAACAAGTTAGTCTTTAACAGGACTTATCTCCTAACAGAGATCTAGATTCCTAACAGGATCTGTTCTGGTGAAGAACAATGTATGACCTTAACCGGTCTGGTTTCTATTCTGCAGATAGTTACTTATGAGTTTCTGCTCACCGTGGTTTTTCCCATTTGGGTTTCCGCATCAAAATATCTTGTGTTATGGTGATTGTGCTTTTGTGGGTGAATGCTTTATTTTCTATTTAGTTTGCATTTATCTTAACCGGTTTATTAGTGAATTTGTCATACAGGTTATTTGCTAAACTGTTTAAGAGTTTGAGTTTAGTATTTTTTGGTATACTAATTCACCCCCCCTCTTATTATTTATCAATTGGTATCAGAGCCAACCTTTCTATAAGTCTAACCACTTTGAAGGAGATATGGGGGAATACACTGTGAGGGAACTTACTCATCGTCTCATTCAGACTGAGAGAGCCTATGATGAACTCAAAGTCAAGTATAAAGCCTCTTTGGCCAAGAGAAGAGAACATGCTGAGAAACTGATGGAACTTACTGAAAATATCTCTTCTGATGAAGCTGATATGGATGCCCTAGTTGAAGAAGTTGAAAAACTGAATGAATCCAAAGCCAACCCGAGAAAGGAGTTGGAAGGATTGACTATCAGAATGTGTCAAGAGCTTGAGAACAGAAGGAAAATTGAAGATATGGTAAAAGACAAAGATCACGAGATCTCCAAGCTGAAGCAAGAAATCAGTGCCCTTACCACTCATCTCCAAGAGAGTAAAGTGGAAAAAGAAGAAATGCAAGGTGAACTAAACATGGCTATTTATGAGAATGCAACCTTGATGGAATCTAATACTGCTATTTCCAAGGAACTTACTGAGTCAAATGAGATACTTGCCAAATTCAATAAGAGTATTGTTAAGCTAGAACAAAAGTTGGAATCGACAAAACCGGTAAAGAATACCACTGGACTTGGTTTCTCTGGGTATGAGGAAGGTGAGACCTCTGGAACAAAAGATGAAGCATCAAAGAAGTAACCAACATCCAAGGATAAATGTAAGCAAAAATTTAAACCTATTTTCTTTAATTATCTCAAGGAAGGACATACTGCTAATGTGTGTAGAAGCAAGGCCTACAATAATTTTCCTTATTTTCTAAACAATAAGCCTAGATCCAATAGATTCAATGGAAACTGCTATGCATGCAACAAGTTTGGGCATAGAGCATTTGAATGCAGTTCTATTTTGCACAACACTAGGAGACATCCTCCAAGGACTCAAGGAGTTATCCCAGAACCTTCTGTGAACCAGAATCCCAACTGGTATAATACCTGTGACCATCGGTCAGGTGGCTATCAAGCAGCAAATTGTTGGAGAGCAACCTGTTTGATCCTATCATGGTAGTGGTCACATTGCTGCTACATGCATAAGGAAGAATGGTAGTATGAATAATGGACCTTGGAGAACACCTGGAACGGTATGCTATCATTGCAACCAACCGGGTCACACTGCCAGAACCTGTAGAATGAGAAAGAACTGATCGAATGATATACCGATCACTCCTGAAGGGAAGATTGATGTTAAAACCATTCAAGCAGGAATGAATAAAACTTGGAAAAAGAAACCTGAAGAAGCGTCACAGGATGAACCGGTTTCTACACCTAGTGTGGAAGTCTCTGAACTAGAAAACCGAGCTTCAGAAAAGCTTAGGGGGAGCATATCGGTGAAATATTTGAACCCCCAGTTTATATCGGTAAAGACCTTAACCGGTATAAATTACCTATCAATCAACAGAAGAATGTAAATGGTAAAAGGCAAAATTAGGGTTTGTACCCTAACGGAGATGCATTTATTATGATAGGTGAAAGATTGTTTAAAAGGGATTTTTATCGTCATTTTCACTTATCTTTTTTCGAGCAAAGAATTTTTAAGAGTAGAACGACAAAGAGTGATTCGTCTAGCGATTCAAATTGAATTCAAAAATCTTGTAGAGGAATGCAAAAAACTTTCAATCTATCGGTGAAGAACACTAAGTGGTGTTCCAAGCAAGCAAAGTGGTGTGTTGTGAGCAACATTGGCAAAACCTAAATTTTGAATTGTGAAGGTATTTCTCAAAATTCTTGTTTATCATTCAATCATGGCTTTTGCATTGCACTCCAGTTAGAGTGTACCTGTAGATTCAACTGAATTTATTCAGAAGAAGATGAAATACAATGCCCTATCCCAGATACCCACAAGAGTTATAGTTGAGGAAGATATTTTATGATATATTGATAGTAAATTGGAAGACCTAGGATCCCTAGTGATCCATTCCCAACTAGGTTTGTTCTATGGGGATGACAAGAAAATCAAACCTGAATATAGCATCCTAGAGAGGAAGAAACTACACAATGTGGTCTATTTTCTGGAAGAGTTCACTAAAGATCACATCTGCATCATCCTGAGTAGAGTGCACTGTGATAAAATGTATCTTGAGCAGATGCATGACATCACACCGGAAGCAATTCATGTCGTCACTGGTTTCTGTAACATTTGAGAGGTGCCAGCTCTAAGGAAGGTTACGAAGACTGAAATGACTAAGCTCACCGGTTCTCTAAGCGACCAATGGGCGATGACCATCAACACCATCAAAGATGATTTGGTTAAGTATGTTTGCATGGTGATTGGCTACTGGATGTTTTATGCCAACAAAATGAACTATGTCCCTGCTACTGTAGTGAATGCTGCCTACAAAATGATTAAGGAAGATGCCTTATTTGATTTGTGTACCTATTTGCAGAAGCAATTGCTACTAAACCTAAAGTCCATCAAACAGGACAATGCTCTAAGGTTCAGGTTTGGACAACTTTTGGTCAGCCTATTTTTCTACTTTCAAGGCTATTTCCCTAGAGTAGGTGGTGTTCAATGGTCTGCTGGACAACTGGTCTCCAAGCAAATTAGGGAAAGTCTTCAAGCAGTGGGAACTTCACATCTCGAGGTTTTGAACAAATACTTCGATGAATTCAAGCAGAAAATGAGCCAGAGGATGAGGATATTAGGAGATATTGTGAAGAAATATGAAGATGACATCTGCTTCACCATAAAGGTAGATGAATGCATAATGGAAGCGTTGGAACCAAGAAAGGAATCAATTGAACCAATGGGATATGAAGTAATGTATGATATGTTGATCGGGTATGCCTCTACCCTGCTTGCCTCACCACTAGATGCTAAGAAAAAGTGAACCGGTACCTACTTAGAGAGGGTAACACCAGTTGAAGAGCCAAAATAGAAAAAGGACAAGGAACTGCCATCGATATTGGCACCGGATACCTCAACCAGTCCAAAAATGACCAAGCGGTCACCTGCAAAGAAGAAACCTGAGGTTGCTCCTGCTAAAGTATTCAAGAGGAAGCGAAAAACCAAAAATAGCTCACCGGAGTCAGAGGATACTGAACCGGAAGTACATCCAAAGAAGACTAGACAATCAAGCAAGAAGGCAAAATCTACCAGTAATTCACCTGCAACTTCAACACTGGTAAATATAGATATTTCCTCCTATAAGGCTATGACACATTGTCAGAGGACAATCAAGAACATTAGGAGAAAATTGCTTGATGATTTAAAAAAGCATTTTGATGATTTTAATGATAGTGAGAAAGATGAAGTAGAACAAGAGGTTATTAGATATTTGTGTGTCAATGATCAGTTACACCAAATTCTTTAGACAATTCTTTAGATAACAAATGGTGCATTGCCATTGAAAAGGAACAAGAAGTAAGGGAAAAAGTCTTTGCACAATACTTTCTCGATGCCTCAAACTCAGAATTGTTTGAGATAATGGATAAGAACAAAGGCCTCTTCTTCATGAGAGGAAGAAGACTCAGGCTACTGGAAGGTAAAGCTTCTGAAGTGGAGAAGGACACACATTTACATGCCAAAGCTGCTATCCGGTTATACCAAGTGTTTGAGGCCAATATGAAGGCTGAATAAGTACCTGATCTAACATCAGGCAAACCGGATGAAACATTTGATATTGAAGGGGAAAGAGTGACAAAGAAAAATGATCCCATTGATGTGGATGCATTAGATGTTGAGGATGTCACTCCAGACATAGAGAAGGAGAAACATGACAAAGAAAAAGCAGAGAAAGAGAAGCGGGACAAAGAACAAATGAAGAAAGAGCAAGTGGAAAAAGAAAAGCAAGAGGAAGACAAGAGGAAAGAGGAAGAGAAAAAGAAAGAGGAAGACAAGAGGAAAGAGGAAGAGAAAAAGAAAGAGGAGGAGAAGAGGAAACAAGAAGAGGAGAAGAGAAAAGAAGAGGAGAAGAGAAAAGAAGAGGAGAAGAGGAAAGAAGAGGAGAAAAAGAAGGAGGAAGAAAAGAAAAAGTAGGAAGAAGACAAGAAGAAGGAAGAACTAAAGAAGAAAGAAGAGGAAAAGAAAAGAGAAATAGAGGAGAAGGAAGTAGAGAAAACCAAACAAGCAGAGACTCCCAAGGCAACCGGTGGTCAAGCCAAACTGGTTGACACCACCAGTCCGATTGACCTTCAATCAATAGATAAGTCTGAGCTACTGCAAGACATCAAATTGACACAAGAAAGACTGGAAGAGTTGCAGAGGAAGAAGGAAAGGGTTGTCATACAAATTGCGGTTGACACCCTTACCAATCTGATTCTCAGTACTAACCTCCCCAGTACCGATTCCTCTCTGTCCAAGCTAAAACTCCTCTGTACTATAGTAGAGGACCAAGTACAATGCTTGAAAGATGTTGCTGCAACCACTGCGAAGAAGAATCATGAAAAGGCACTCAACACCGCCTTATTCAAGAAACTGAATGACCTCCAGTCAAAACTTCTAAAGCAGCAGAAGGATATTAGTGGTGCTATGGATGAGGGCAAATTATTGTTGAGTAAAATCTACCAACCCCATCTATTTTTTGATGATATGCTTAAGAAGAAAGATAAAATCCAATTGGAGTTCCAGGCATACATCAGCAACTTCAAGATGACCTATGGTTCATTTACTACATATGGGAAAATGGTTCATTATTATCAGCCACAGACTGCCAGGGTGGAATTAGAAATCTGCAACCGGACAAAAGATTTGCAGGAGCTTCAATTGGTCTTATTACCTAGACTGCAAATTCTTCATAAATGTTTTCTCAATCTGGAAGCCATCACAACAACTCAAGAGATGATTACCATTGATGCTATGGAAGAACTAGTATTCTAGATGTAGACAGAAAGTGAGGTTGCTACCTCATTACTTGAGTCATGGTCATTGGCCATGAAAACTTTTATGCAGGATTTTAAATCTGTTTTTGATAAGTTTTATTCCTTATTGTCATAAACATTTACTCTATTTTTATATATAAGGAAACAGGGGTTATTCTGCATTACTTTGTCATTGTTGGCAAAGGGGGAGTAGTATTTAAAATTTTGGTGAATATTATGTATACTTTCATGTTACCACTTTGGGGGAGTATTATACATTGTAATTTCTGCAAAAGGGATAGTGTATATGCTTAGGGGGAGTAATTTTGATTATGGCATATTTTTGTTGTAAAAACACTTAGATGTCAAAAAATTTCTAAGTGTTGCCATCAATGCCAAAGGGGGAGATTGTTGGCATTTTGATGATGTTTTGATTGTCATTGATGGATACACACTTTCTTGATGTATGAGTTATGCTCAACCGGTAATTGTTCCAACCGGTATTATGTATTATAGTCTTTAGACTATTGGTGTTTCGCAGAAGATGTTTACCAGTCACAAATTGACTGAAGACCTCAAGTGGTATGGAGAACCCAAGCAGTATGAAGACCTCAAGTGGTTCAAAGGAACCAAGCGGTAGATAACACCATGGTCTACCAGTCTTCATTTTTGACAACCGGTAATCGGTATATTGTATGAACTGGTATTACTCTATGATGAGTTACCAACCGGTATTTTTGTGATGAGTTATCATCCATCGACACTTTGGCGGTGATTTTGTGCTGTGTTACCAAATGTGTCTAGATGCACTGAACCTAGGAACTTGTAGTTTAATCCTATTGGACCGACATGAAATTAGTTTCCTTTATAAGGTCATCATGTCTAGGGTTTGCATATGTGAGAGATGTATGATGTATGAGAAGGTTATGTGCGATCTTTGTAGAGAAGATTAGGTCTATGTGAAGAGTTAGAATGTGGAGATATTGAAGACTGAAGTAATGCTGAAATGCATTAATAATGAGCTATCAAGGATCTAACCAAGCATACTATGCTAGTATCTAGATCACTCACTTGTTGATTACTCACACTTCGACAAGTCTAAAACCCTTAACCGGGTAGGCCCAACAAAGCCTTTGTAAATCCTCTAACAAGGTGGTTCACAACTATGGATTTAAAATCCTTTAACAAGGTAGTCTTTAATAGGACTTATCTCCTAACAGAGATCTAGATTCCTAACAGGATCTATTCTGGTGAAGAACACTGTATGACCTTAACCGGTCTAGTTTCTATTCTGTAGATAGTTACTTGTGAGTTTCTGTTCACCGTGGTTTTTCCCATTTGGGTTTCCACATCAAAATATCTTGTGTTATAGTGATTGTTCTTTTGTGGGTGAATTCTTTATTTGCTATTTGGTTTGCATTTATCTTAACCGGTTTATTAGTGAATTTGTTATACCGGTTGTCTACTAAACTGTTTAAGAGTTTGAGTTTAGTATTTTTTGGTATACTAATTCACCCCCCCTCTTAGTATTCATCACACAAAAGAAGCAAAAGAATGTATAGAGAAATGAAATAAAGAACCCATCATTGCTTGTTTAGGTTGATGAGTTTTGAAGAAGAGTTTTCGGATCAGCTCTGTTGATTTGAACATCTTGTTGTCTACCCCATGTGTTGACCTGAAACAAAGAGATAAATGTTTTGTTAGATCTTCGGGCTATTCCTTTCAATCCTACATACATAAAGCTACTCCTACTGTGCATACACCTCTATATTAGATTCTAGAAATAGAGCAGATCAATGCAGAAAAGATGCCATGATATATCAGTGAGAACCATGTTTTTATCTAACTTGTTTGTTTTATGTGCAGATATAGGTTTTCATTTCATAAATATCATGTATGTGGGTTAAAATGGGCTCCCGAAGGGGTTGAGCTCAACATACATGTCATTACTCACACAGTGACACTAATCAACAACCAAATATGAACACAACTGTATCCAAAGTCCCATGTATTATCATTGAATGACAATAAAAACTATCATTCAATGACAACACATACAACAATGAATAGGACTGCATCCCATGGTCAATAGATGACTAGAGCCATAATGTGAGTTAAAACAGTATAAGAAAGGCTTCTTAAAAGATCATCACTGCCTTAGAATGTACTTGCATTCATAACATCACCTTGTGAGCAACCCTTGAAAGTCAGAAAGGAGACAAAGGACAAAAATAGTGGTATTTTCCAAATAAGATTATAAGAACAAGCATGATTATAGACATATGAAAACATTAGGACAATCATTAGTACTATCATAAATATCAAATTATTAAAGGAAAATAACGCAATGACAGACTTTGGACATTAGTATGAATTATCATATTTATGGCGGACCTACTGACTCATGTGCAACCTTAAGCATGCAATAGTAAAGACTATCACAAAGAATGCATGCTTTTCAGGCTAAAGAAGAAGTACAAACAACATTCACAGATGTTATTGTCATCAACATCATGATTATTTAGTGGTATTAGCAAGAGGTCACAAGTGTTGTCATGAGTACAAGGGTCTGATATAAATTCTAGAAAACCATGGTAATTCACAAACAAAGATCAATGATGAACTCATATGATAGAGAGTATCCTAGAGCAGTTTTATTCATATAGGATGATAGTGAATCTGTAACAGTCATGAAGGCCTTTATCAGCTTAGAGGACAATAACTAGTGAAGACAATCATGAACATTTGGACATATCATTTAAAGATAGAGGCTATCCCATCAAAGAATACAAATACAAAAGAAGATAAAAGATAGTCACAGTGTCCTTATAACAAACTTATTGAAGGATAGTAGATTCTTGACTAAAGCCTAAATGGATCATAAAGAGATTATTGTAGCCTAGATCATTGTAGTTGACGGTCCTCATAACCTTTCACCTCATAAAGTAGCAGTCATTTACCCCAAGTATACTCATCATGGAAGAGTATTCATCAATCTTCAAAATTTGTAGTTACACAGAATACAAGAATACCAGTTCATTATAGCTATAGTAAGTTTGATACTGGAAATACTTACAAAACAAATTTGATAGCCAGATTCAAATGACGGTATGTAAAAGCCAAATTCATCTACAAGAGGTAATGAAGGTAGTCATCATAGAATAAAGCACTAAAGTTTTCAATAAATGGGCTTGGAAGTCAAGATGACAGTGAGATACAATGATATCATCAAGTTCACAACATATTACAAAGATTGCATCAAAATTATAGTTCTAGGTGCTATAAAGCAGTCAAAATATCTCTGTACAATAGCCTGCTAAAGCATATACAATGATATTATATTTAGCCCAAAGAATAAATGGAATAGTAAAGAGATTGAAGTTCACAGTGATCCAATACAAAGACATCCAACTTGGCAGTAAAAGTAGGCATAACAACTCATATTTACAGAGTGTGATATCTTGGAAAAACAATGTTCTAAGATAGAGGTGCCCATGATACCAATCATGTCCATGTTTGATAGGACTATCAATATCACAGTTTCAACAAGAAAGAACTTTCAAATTTAAGCCATGATCACATTTTCAAGGAAGAAGTCTTTGAGTATCAATGATAGATCACAGTGAATATGATGCCCCAAACATGCAGTCACACTGATTCCCCAAACATATGATGCCCCAAACATATAGTCACACTGATTCTGTCCTTTCTATAAAACCCAGATGCCGATTTAACTAATTTTTATATGGAATTTAGGAAGTGACAACAAAAAACAACTCATTAAATTTGGTCAAAACCCAGTTTGTACTTTTTCCAAACTCTTCACTAGTCCAAAAGGGGGCAAACAAGGAGTATTTTCAAGACAACCAAAGATTAAACATGACAGTTTGAATAGTAAATAGAAATAATAACAAGATAAAGAAAGAAGAACAATCCATTATTTTATCATACAACTAGCTTCATCAAGACAATTCAATCTCTATTAGTCATACAGAGATATCCAATGTGTAGAGACAAAAAGAAGACAAGAAAATAGTGATAATTATTTTGTCTCAGTTAAAAAATGGTAAAGTACAACCAAGCAACAATTTTCTGCAATAAACTAGATATATAGTGGTATAAACTATTAGATAGTTCAAATAATCAGAAGACAACTGAGGGGGAGGGAGGGTGAATCAGTTATCATAGATTACCAGAATATTTAGCAATTAAAATTTTAATACCGGGACCCAAAATATTAATACCAGAATAACAGTTAAACCAATTAAGCATAAACAGTAATCACAAAATAAATACCATCCACATGACACTAAGATTTATATGTGGAAAACTTAGTAAAGGGAAAAACCACAGTGGGAAACCTACCCACGGTCAGATAATACTTCTGCAGTAAGTATGTGAATTATAATTGAGGGGCCTGCACTTGTAGGAAGGCCAACAACCTAGAGCACAGTGCTCATCACAAAAGGAGTCTCACTGACCACATAGAGATCGAGACTACAATCTGGAGAAGTGTTTGAACTGCAAAGATAGTATCTCCTATGCCCGAGTATAGTTCCGGTTAAGCTCTATACCAGAGGACTAAATCCTATTAGATAAATCTAATTCGCTCTCCAATGATCGACCAAATCCTCTACCTGAATGATATTATATTACCCACACATTATATATCCATTTCCATGACTTACTTCTCTACCATATATGATCTACAATGAGATCTTACATCTATATATAAAAACCCTAGACCATAAACAATCAAGTCAGCCACCAGGAAATAAACCAATTACATAATTACAAAATGTGTCAGCCTTAGACCAAACAAATAATATCCAACACATAAGACATCCCGGAAACACATCGAGAGGTCAAATCCACATGCTTCATTAAGCCGGTCCATAACCTAGATTAGTCGAGACCCAATACAGGTCCACACGCTAAAGAAATGATCTCCATCCACCAAGTCTCGAACATGATCACCATCAACATCTTGAAACTTCACCAGAAACTGTACCAACACCACTTATGCAATTCACCAAAGATTTTCATCAAAAGCTCTACCGGTGAAACCCTCGTCGGAACTAGAAGCCAAGATTCCAATAAAATAGGATAGCATTTGATCACCAAATCAAAACCAAATGATTAAATATGATCATGAGTATCATGAATAATCCAATTTCATAACCAAATCATACTGGAGCCTACCGGATCATGCCGGATCCAAACCAACCAAAAACTTCTCAACCTACTGGGACCAGAAGGGTGCTGGTAAAGCATCCAAACAACTAGTGTTGGCATCAATGACAAAACATCAATGCAACACATAATCAATTCCTTCAAATGGCCAACAATCTCCCCCTTTGGCATTGATGGCAACACTAGATGCAAAAAACATATAAGTACCAAGAAATTCCAAACAAGTCTCCCCTAATGGAAGACAACCAACAATCTCTCACATAAAGATATAGAAATGAAGTTTTGAAACAAAGACCAAACTCCCCTATGAATAGTATCTTTGTAAAGCTTTGAAATATACATATATCTCCCCCCTGATGTATACGACCAACTCCTTAAGTTTCTTTTTCACATCAATATCTCTCCCCCTTTGACATCAATGCCAAAAATATGACAAAAATATCAAAGCAAAAACATAAACCACTGAATAATAAATTTGACTGCTCCCTTTGAGCAGTAGCACCCCACATCAATGCCAGAATGAAACATATTTCTGATAATGCATACCGGACTGATGCCAAATCACATCAATCAAGTCTCTACCAAAGGGGTAGAAACCCCTAATTTGTCTCTCAAGTACTCAAATGATTCTCTAGGCAAAGGTTTAGTGAAAATATCTGCAATCTGCTCTTTTAGTGTTCACATAAACCAATCTGACTTCATTTGCTTCCACCTTTTCCTTCAAAAAGTTATACTTGATAGATATGTGCTTTGTCTTAAAATGAAATATTAGATTCTTTAATATATCAATAGCAACAAAGTTATCACAGTGAATAACTACCGGTGCATCACAATCCACCTTTATATCCTTCAACATTTGCTTCATCCATAAAACTTGTGTACAGTTAGTAGCAGCAACAACATACTCAACTTTAGCAGTAGATAATGAAGTACATGATTGTTTCTTGTTGATCCATGAAACCAACTTCTTTCCAAGAAAGAAAGTTCCACTGGAAGTACTTTTCCAATCATCAACATCTCCAGTCCAATCAACATTTGTATATGCACATAGTGTAAAGTCATCATCCTTAGGGTACCGCAAACCATATTCTGATGTACCTTGCAAGTATCTAAAAATCCTTTTCACTATACTCTCATGATTTTCTCTAGGATCACTCTGAAATCTTGATACAATACAAAAATCATTCATTATGTTATGTCAAGCCTAGTTTGAGTCAAATAAAGAAGACCTCCAATCATAGATTTGTATCTAGTAGGATTTACCAGTGCAGAAACATCTTTTCTTGTTAATTTCTCACTTGTAACCATAGGAGTACTTACCGGTTTAGAATCTCCCATACCAAATTTCTTCAACAATTCCTTAGCATACTTAGTTTGACAGATGAAAATACCTTTGTTAGTATGAGTAATCTGCAAACCTAAGAAATTTTTGATATCCCCAATCATGGACATTTCAAATTCATTCTTTATATTGTTAGCAAATTCCTTACACAACTTATCTTCACCTCCAAAAATAATGTCATCAACAAATACTTCAATAATCAGTATATCATCATCAATGATCTTATAATATAAATTATTGTCAGTATTACCCTTAGTAAAATCGAGCTTCAAAAGATATCTATCCAACCTTTCATACCAAGCTCTAGGTGGTTGTTTCAATCCATATAAAGATTTCCATAACCTACAAACCATGTTTGTATCATTTGATAGTGAAAAACCATCAGGTTGATCAATATAAACTTCCTCATCAAGATCCCCATTTAAAAATGCACATTTAACATCCATTTGATAAACCTTGTAGTTTTTATGGGCAACATAGGCAAGAAATAATCTTACAACTTCAATCCTAGCTAGAGGTGCAAAAGTCTCTCCATAATCAATTCCTTCCTTCTAAGAATATCCTTTACAAACCAATCTAGCCTTATTCCTTATAACTTGACCATCCTTATTCAATTTATTCCTAAAAACCCATTTAGTTCCAATAACATTTTTATTTTTAGGCCGGGGTACCAAAGTTCATGTTTTTTTTTCAATCTGATCTAATTCTTCTTCCATAGATTTCAACCAATATTCATCTTTACATGCCTCAATTATTGATACCGGTTCAACTTGTGAAATTAAACCTACCTCATTAGTTTCCAGTCTTCTTCTTGTCATTACTCCGTTGTTCTTATCCCCAATGATCTGATCTTCTGACTGATTCAATCTCACATACCTAGGAGTCTTCCGACTCTCTGTTCCTCTTCCCTGTTCTTCAGTTACTGTAGAATTTTCTAATACTACTGGAGTAACTAGATCAACACTCTATTCCGATAAAGGTGCTACTGGTTTAGATATAATTATTTCCACCACCGGTTCCTTCTCATAAACTCTGATTTGACCTTTATTCACCTCATCCACTTTGACATTAACACTCTCCACAATTCTCTGTAATCTTTTGTTATAACATCTATATTCCTTGTTTTCATTAGAATAACCAATAAATATGCCTTCATCACATCTAGGATCAAATTTTCCAATGATATCATCTCTCCTGATATAACATTTACTACCAAAGATTCTGAAATACTTAACTGTATGTGTATTGCTAAACCATAATTTATAAGGTGTCTTACTGATTTCTCCTTTGATACGTACTCTATTGAATTTATAAACTGATGTGATCAGTGCTTCTCTCCTATAGATATGAGGCAGACTAGCTTCCATCATCATTGTTCTAGCAGCATCCAAGATAGTTCTATTCTTTCTTTCCACAACTCCATTCTGTTGAGGTGTTTGGGGAGCACAAAATTGTCTTTTATACCATGCTTCTCACAAAAGTTATTAAACTCACCGGATGTGAATTCTCCACCATGATCCGATCTCAAACATTTAATCTTCAATCATGTCTCAGTTTCCACTTTAGCCTTAAAGATTTAAACTTTTCAAATGCTTCAGATTTTTCTTTTAGAAAAGTAACCCATATCATTCAAGAATAATCATCAATGGTTAGCATGAAATATCTATCACCTTGAAAACTTTTAACTCTAGTAGGTCCACATAAATCAGTATGAATAAGATCAAGAAAATCATTAGATTTATCTTGTATACTCCTAAAAGAAGTTTTGACATGTTTACCCATTTGACATTCTTTACATACCGGATTATAGGGCTTCACAATTTTAGGTATATCTATAACTGCCTTAGTTGAACTGATCTTCACAATGCAATCAAAATTCACATGACATCACCTTTTATGACATAGCCAACTCTCATTAATCTATGTAATCAAACATGTCTTCTCACTAGAATTCAAATGAAATATATTACCTTTTGTTTGTGTACCGGTTGCAATCTCCTAACCAGATCTATTAATGATTTTGTATTGTCCATCCTTGAACTATAATTGAAATCCCTTGTCCACCAATTGTCCTACACTCAAAAGATTATGCCTTAAACCTTTGACATAATAAACATTGTCAGTATTGTTCTTACCATCCAATGATATAGTTCCTTTTCCTTTGATCATACATGCTTTTTCATCTCCAAATCTAACTAGACCACCATCAAATTCTTGCAAAGATAGAAACTTCCCTTTATCTCTAGTCATATGATGTGAACAACCACTGTTAATTACCCATTCATCCTTGTCTTTAATTTTAGCAGCAAGTGCCTTCTCTTCAATTACATTCTCTTCCAGTCCTGGAACATATTCCTTGATAGGCAAGAACACCCATTCCTTCCCATTGTCAAAACCACTAGCAGAGTCTTCTGTCAGTTCATCATCAAAATTAGTAATGCCTTCCTCATCCGCTATGTAGCATGACTTGTCTCTATTGTTCTTGTACTTATACTTGTTCTGATATCTAGGGTTAGGCTTAAAAGATCTTGTATCTCTTTCTTCAAATCTTGAATTCCTTTTAGGACATCTAGATGCAAAATGACCAATCTTATTACATGCAAAACATTTAAAAGGTGCTTTTCCTTCATACTTACTTCCTACTAGTCCTTTAGGTACTCTTCTAGAAACTAGTGCTTCATGTTGCTCAAAATCTTCATCTTCTCTCTTCATATCATCCAATTCCTTTGCATATAAAGCTTTCCAATCTTTCTTACCGGTTGCAAATGTAGATGCATGAAAATCAAGTTCAGTCTTCACAACTCCAGAAGGTCCAAATTCTTCAAGCTCAAAAGAAGATAATTTACCAACCAAGGTATCTTTGTTAACAAATGTATTAGCCATTATTTTTAGCTCATTAATAGCAGTAGCCTTCATCTTGTAAGTTGGTGGTAGGGCTCTCAAAACTTTAGAAATAATTTCATATTCACTAAGAGTTCCACCACAACATTGAATTCCCATAACAATCTCATTTACCCTTTCCATGAATGCAGTAATCCTTTCATCTTCTTCCATCTTTAGGTTTTCATATCTCACCCAGTAACCATCAATATTTGCAATTTTCACTGTAGGGTCACCTTCAATAAGAGTCTCCAACTTATCCTATATAGCCTTTCCAAAAGATTTGTTAGTCAATTTTCATTATTTGCTGATCAGAAAGTGCACACAAGAGGGCTTCTCTCGCTCTACAATCATTCTCAAGATCCTTATCTAGGTTTGTTGGAGGAGGATTGCCAGATGTCAGATTATGAGGCGTGACACTATTATGTGTGACCTCCCAAATCTCCTTGCCAAGATATCTCATATGAGTCTCCATCTGAATCTTCCATACTGTGTAATTTGTTCCATCAAGCCTAGAAATGTCTCTTTGAAAGATAGCTCCAGATGAACTAGATGAACTTGAATGGTTAGTTTGCATAGGATCTTCCTCAAGTGGTTAATATTTTTATAGAAAGGACCAAAGCTCTGATACCAATTGTTAGACAGTTCAAATAACTAGAAGAAACCTGAGACCGGGGGGGGGGGGGGGGGGGTGAATCAATTGTCACAAATTACTAGAACATTTAGCAGTTAAAACTTCAATATCAAAACCCAAAATATTAATACCGGAATAGCAGTTAAACTAATTAAGCATAAACAATAATCATAGAATAAATACCATCCACATGACACCAATATTTATACATAGAAAACCCGGTAAAGGGAAAAGCCATGGTGGGAAGCCTACCCATTGTTTGATAATACTTCTGTAGTAAGTATGTGAATTACGATTGAGGGGCCTGCACTTGCAGGAAGGCCAACATCCTAGACCACACTGCTCATCAAAAAAGGAGTCTCACTGACTACATAGAAATCTAGACTACAATCCGGAGAAGTGTTTGAACTGCTAAGATAACATCTCCTATGCCTGAGTACAGTTTCGGTTAAGCTCTATACAGGAGGACTAAATCCTCTTACATAAATCTAATTCGATCTCTAATGATCGACCAAATCCTCTGCCTAAATGATATTACATTATTCACACATTACATATCCATTTCCATGACCTACTTCTCTACCATATATGATCTACAATGAGATCTTCCATCTATATATACAAACTCTTGACCATAAACAATAAGGTCAACCACCAAACAATAAACCAATTACATAATTACAAAAAATGTCAGCCTTAGACCAAATAAATAATATGCAACACATAAGACATCTTGGAAACACATCGAGAGGTCCAATCCACACGCTTCATTAAGTTGGTCCATAACCTAGATCAATCGGGACCTAATATAGGTCCACACGCTAAAGAAATGATCTGCATCTGCCAAGTCTCGAACATGATCACCATCAGAATCCTGAAAATTCACCAAAAACTGTACCGACACCACTTATGAAATTCACCAAATATCTTCATCAAAAGCTCTGTCATTGAAACCCTCGCCGGAACTAGAAGCCAATCTTCCAAGCAAACAGGATAGCATTCGATCACTAGACCAAAACCAAATGACTAAATATGATCATGAGTATCATGAATAAGCCAATTCCATAACTTAATCATATCGGATCCTACCGGATCATGCCGGATCCAAAGCAACCAGAAACTGCTCAACCTACCGGGACCAGAAGGGTGCAGGTAAAGCATCCAAACAGCTAGTGTTGGAATCAATGACAAAAAATTGATGCAACACATAATCAATTCCTCCAAATGGCCAACATAACCCATGCTACAATTGAAAGTAGAGAATGCAATGAGAAAGACAAAAAATAAAATCTCATTAACTGCTATCATAATAGTAATATGATGGAGTTATGGAACTCACAACTCAAGGGATAGTCATGCCCAAGGGGCAAATATTATCATCTATTAAAATATCATACACAGTATTAAGAATAGTCACCACATATCACTGTATAAACACCAAGGTACTAGACCTTAGGTCAATGATGAGTTTTAATGTAGAAGAGGATTGACTGTCAAATAAAGTCACATCACTGTGTAAAGAGCTATGAATAGTCTAAAGAGATAGCATACAAAGTAAGTCCATGTAGTAGCATTGAGGACCTTTAAGAAGTCTTCTTACAAGCATATGATCTCAATAGCGAGTTCCCAGGATAATAGATCATGAAAGAAATTAGAGACAAGCTTAAAAAAAGGAAAAAACTTCATATTTAGTCACAGATCACCACTTTATAGCAGCCAATGATACACAAAAGATATAGTGATAGAAAATATTCCATGATTAGGAACCAAAACAGTAAGAGATACATTCCTTAATCACAACAAGACAAAGTTAACATTATTGTGTTGATGTAAAATCATGGGGAATTAAGGAAATAACATGTTCATTATTTTGACAAAATTGAACAAGCATGATAAGAGTTAATGTCATCATCTAGATCTGAGACAGTTTTTGGAGTATGTGATAAAGTCATGGATCAAAGAAAATACAAAGGTTCAAGTCATATCTCTTTTATCTCTGTGAAACCCTGATTTAGAATAGTCCATGTTAAAGTTAAAGTGTAGCCACCAAAGAGAAATAATAATAGATCAAAACCTAAAGTCTAGACATTCACCAATTCATGCTTTGCAATCATCACTTAGAGTATCTAAACCAGGTCGTCCATTATCATGATATAGTGAAATCTAATCAGAAGGAGCAGAAAGCAGCTAAAAAGCCAATTATGCTACGAAAGAATAACCACAATGAATGCGTGAAGGAAACTTTAAGTTCAAAAACCCTAATATTTTGTAGCTAAGTTTCCAACAGATTTTATTCTTCAAACAAATAGAACAACATGATAGCAAGAAGAAATAAACTCACCATAGAGAAGCCTCGGTTGAAAGCCCTAGTTCAATTCCCAGTCTGAGCAAAGCAAGGTATGCATGTTGGCTACCCACAGTCTTCTCCAAAAAGACAAGGTATACAAAATGAACAATGAAAGAAAATTAGGGTTCGTAATTCCTTTTTTCTTCGCTTGCCCTAATCTTTAGGGATTTTTTATAGGTTTTTATTTTGTTGTTCTTTTAATTGTGTAGTGGTCGAGCCTAGGGTTGCCACTTAATTTGAAACCAAGTGCGTGTAATATAACAAATACAAGACATACTTGTATTAATATATTCTTTATTTATTATTATATTTAGTATATTAATAATGGTATTAAATAAATAAATAAATATATATATATATATCATTATTAATATAGTAAATATAATTAATAAAATATTAATGATTTATTTACATAAATAGAAGTAAAGGATAAAAAGAAGCATAGAGATTATTTTAATTTTTAATTTTATACTTATATTTATTTAAATAAAATAATTAATTTGATAATTGCACTTAAGAGATTTCTTCTTTCTATCTTATGCATGCAAGCATAATCGAGAAATTGTAAAATAAATATTAAAGTGATATAATTATAAATCACTTTTCATATTTATCATAAATATAATAAGGGATTAAGTCATGTATATACGATAAATATTAAAAGTGAAAGTCACGTTGACTAGATTTTGATATTTATTTTAAAAATTCTCCTTATTACACACTCATGCATAAGATAGAAAGAGATATTTCAATAGTAGATCAGAGGCAATTATTAGCACCATGCGAATTTAATGGGAGAGACATTTTTTTTTTAGTTCAGAGCTATTTTTGGCTTCCAGGTTCATGCAATTTTCATGAAAGAGTGGATTCTTTTTACAGAGATATTATTAGCTTTTCTAGAGCTATATTTGGTAGTTCAGTTCATCATGTAACTTTCACATGGGGAGAGCTATTTTTGGCACACAGATATGCAGATTTTTGGACTAGGAGTTTGTTTTTTCAGTGGAGCTATTTTGGGCGAGATTGACAATTATATATTTGGCAGTGGGAGTTCTTTTTCATGAAGCATCAATTGGAGTCCTATTTTGAGCATTAGAGGCTATTTTTGATAGTATTATGCATGAGTTTTTAATGCCATTTTGGGCAAATTCGCCCAAAGCTTTTTCTCATGCAAATTTTCATTTTTAGGGTTTTGGAGGAGATATTCATCATGATATCTATATATTCTTCTATTCTCCTTCTTTTTTCCCTCTAGTTATTTAATTTTTGCATACACATTTTTGCAAAAAAGCATTGTATCTCAGCACTATAGTTTATTTTCTGTTCTATATAGCAGGATTCCTTTGATATTACAAAGTTTCATGAGTTTGCCTTGGTAATTGTGCATGTTCATTTTGCAGATTTGATAGAGATTTATTGTGTTTTGATCCAGAAACCTTTGAATTTTAGTTTCTTTCATGTGCATGTATCCTTTCTTTTTATTATCATAGGTTTTAGGTTGTGTAAAAGAGATAATTGTCAATTTGGTTGTGAAACTGGTTTTCTTTTCAAGTTTATGATTTCCTTAGCCTTCCTAGGAAATGTTTATGTGGTTAAAGAGTACAATTACTTTGTGTGGGTTAATTTCTATCATATTTTTGTGAGTTTTTAGGTTATTACCATTATAATTTCAGTGTATCACCTCCTAGTTTAGTTGTAGATTTTAATATTTTCAGATTATTTCTCACTCTTTTCCACATCAGTAGTTTAGTTTTTTAGGAGGGATTCAAGGGAAGCTGGCCCATAACCTAGAGATTCACCATCACTTTGAGAAACCCACAGGCTCAAAGGTGTTTCCATGTTTCACAAGATTGTTTGGTTTCACACTTAGCATCACGGGTGCAATCCTTCGTGACAACAATACCATTCTGATTGTTGATTTTTTTGTTGATGACATCACTTTTGGAGGGAATGATAGTTTGTGCAAAGAGTTTTTAAATGAAATGTAGAATGAATTTGAGATGTCTATGATTGGAGAGAAGAAATTCTTTTTGGGATTGCAAATTACATAGTCAGAAAAGGGATCTTTTTATCTCAATCCAAGTATGTGAAAGATTTGTTGAAAAAGTTTTTTTTGGAAGATACAAAGCCATTTGGAACTCCTATGGTGACTGGATGTAAGTTGACTAAGGATGATGATTTCCCTAAATTAAATCAGACCAGATACAGATCTATGATTGGTGGATTACTTTATTTGACTCAGACTAGACCTGAGATCATGAATGTCATTTGTCTTGTTGCTAGATTTCAAGCTAATCCTAAGGAATCTCATGTTGTAGTTGTTAAAACAATTTTTAGATATTTGAAAGGAATTGTTGATTTTGGTTTATGATATCCTAAAGATGATTATTTTACTTTGAGTGATTTAACTGATGTTGATTGGGCAAGAGATGTGGATGAAAAAAAGATTACTAGTGGTGGTGCATTTTTCTTGGGAAAAAGGTTGGTTTCTTGGTTGAGAAAAAAATAGAACTATATCTCTTTATCTACTGCAGAGGCATAATATATTATTTCTTCTAATAATTGTACTCAGGTGGTATGGATGAAGTAGATATTGATAGATATCAGAGTAGTGTATGATTAGCCTATTGATATCTACTATGACAACTCAAGTGCAATTAATTTTTTTAATAATCTGGTGTCACATTCCAAGACTAAGTGTATATCAATCAATTTTCACTTTTTGAGAGATAAGGTAAATGAGAAAGAAGTCAGATTGGAGTATGTGCCTACAAAGGAACATATTGGAGACATTTTATTGAAATCTTTGCCTAAGGATATTTTTGAGTATCTTAGAGGGAAGTTAGGGGTGATTGCCCCTCCTGATCAAAACTAAGGTGCATTGGTATGCATTGGTTTGGTGCATTTCATAGTCATATCTTGTGATCTAGATTGATGACTGGAGGTTTCTACTTAGGGGGAGTAGTTAG
Source organism: Cryptomeria japonica (assembly GCF_030272615.1). Classification (NCBI taxonomy): domain Eukaryota; kingdom Viridiplantae; phylum Streptophyta; class Pinopsida; order Cupressales; family Cupressaceae; genus Cryptomeria; species Cryptomeria japonica. The sequence continues at coordinate 90,677,546 of NC_081412.1, forward strand.
TGAGTTAGTTTTGTGAGTAAGCTTTGTGTTTTGGTACAAATATGTGTCTTTTTCATTGATGTCAAAGGGGGAGAGAGTCATGTGAAAAACTGTATTGGGAGAGAGTCATGAAAGGGAGAGAGAATAATATGAGAGAGTTGTTGATTTCTTTGTCGTTTATTATTTTTCACATCATGTATTGCCATCAATACCAAAGGGGGAGATTGTTGAAGTATTCTACAAATATGTGCTTTAGAGATATTTGAGAGATGTGTTGGCATTGGTGTCAAAGAGAAGGAAACACTTGCACACTTACTTAGTGGACTTGTATCCATATCTGAAACCTTCAAAACTAGATGGGATACATATTTACAGTTGCTAGACAAGGCTTACCCAGAAATTTTGAAATTGGTCAAGCTCCGTTAAATTAATCTGTATTTATTCATTCTTTTTCTGTACCAAATTCTTTCAATTGTTTTATCAGTCTTTGGCATTGATGCCAAAGGGGGAGTGTATATAATGTGAAAAATATCAGACAAAAAAATATGGGTAGGATATTAGAAAGGAGTGTATTGCTCAAGGGAGCATACTTCAAGTTGAACCGATAGGGAATCTATTTTTCACATGAGTGTTGCCATCAATTCTAAAGGGGGAGATTGTTGGCAATTGACACTCATTGGATTCATATGTTGTCATTGATGACAACATGGTAACTTGGCAACAAGATTCATAAGGAAGCATACATCGGCATACACTAGCATTAGGAGGCATTCATTGAAAAAAACCAGCATTGGAGTATCCAGGGTTACACCAGCATCGACATCGAGCACTTCAGTGAAGCCAACATCAGTCTTGGACCCAAAGAAATTTTTATTTGTAAAATCATTTTGTAATTATTGTATAAGGCCGACATTGTATATCTTTTGTAATGCATTGTAAGCCGACATAAGGCATATTATTTGTGAAGGGTATATAGGTCAGTTTGTTAAGGTCATTATGAAAAGTGATGTGACAGATTGTAATAAGGATATAGGAGATTGTGTAATGTGAAGTATATGTATGTAGATAATTTTTATGTGAATGTTATATCATTTGATGATCTGTAGATAGTTTGGAAAGCATTCTTGGAGGAGAGGAGATACCAGTAGAAGTGTTTAGGGTTTATGAGCTAGTACAGAGAAGAACTATAACCAGAACTCTTTTTGGCATAGCAGATGCATTTTGTGAGTTCATTATTACTGTTTTATTTTAGCAGAATCTTGTAGTCAGTGAGACTCTTTTGTGATGAGCAGTGCACTCTAGGAAGTGTGCCTTCTTGCATGTGCAAACCCCCATTTTATGTAATATCTTTCATATGGCCAGTGAGCTAATATTTTGGGTCACAAATCCCACCATGGTTTTTCCTCTTTGAGGTTTTCCACATATAAATTATGTGTGTTATGGTGTTCATTTATGTGGATGGTTTATTTGCTTCAATTTATATATTTCTTCATTTACTGGTTTATATGTGTATGTTATAAAAGGGTAAAATCATATCTTACCGACAAAACACTGATTCAACCCCCCTCTTAGTGTTCTTGGATCCCAACAAGTTATGGGTATTCATGTTGTGGCTGGTTTTCCAGTTGTTCAGTGGTGACAAAGTGTCAGTATTTTGATCTGCATTGCTCCATATTGTAATATCTTGATCTGCAGATTTGGAGAAGTGTTTGGGATGTTGATGTGTGTCTTCAATTCAAGTGGTTCATGGTTTGGAGATCTACACGTTATTTTTCAAGGTTGACAATTAATGTAGTTAGTGTTCTTGAAGTTTAGTATGATGATCTTGGTGATTCTAGTAATTTGTGTTGATTAGTATATTGCAGTGGTAATTGATGATGCTTGTGGATGTTTCTAGATTGTGTCCCTTTTGTGTTGGTGTTCCACATTGATTGGTGTGCGTGTAATTGATGATTTTCTTTGGTGCATTAGTGTTCTTCATAGTTTTGGCCGACGGGATGCTTGTAGCATGTTGTGGATGTTCAATGCGTAATTCTTGGAGGTGTAGTATGTTCAAGGTGATGATTTGGGTCCATACTATGTCTTAGCCAACATTGTTTTGGTCTGCGTGTGATAATTTGTATCTGATCAACAAATATATCATTATATTTATTTTATGTGTGTTGAGACGACCTTGATGATCTTCACAAGGTTGATGTCATGTATAATTAAATTTAATATTTATAATTGAGTGTGTCATGAATGAGTGTGTGAGTGAATAATGTATTAATATTTCAAAGGTAGAGAAGTGTGAAGGTGAAGAGGAAATGTATTATGTGCTTAATTGGAATTGTAACCATGCATTAGGAGATGCTATTCTATCAATTCATGATCTTCTGGATGTGATTCAAATCTATTTGTAAGACAGTGAGTATTTCCTGGGTTGTAGCTATTGTTGGTTTTGAGCAATGTACTTGAATGCATTTTAATTCCCTATTGTAATATCTTCTATACTTCTAACATAGTATCATCTTATTATGGGTGTGTTCCCACTTTGATTTTTCCCTTGATTGGATTTTCCATGTCAAAAATCTTGGTGTTATGTGTGTTCTTGATGTGTTCCTAATTTGTGCTTTTATGCTTAATTATCAAATTTGAGAATAAGTTTAATTTGTGTAAGTTTTTGGGACATCTGATCCACTCCACACCTCTTAGTTGTCTTCTCGGAATCAGAGCTATTTCATCAGTTGTTAATATCCTATTGAAGCTATCTTTAGGTTGTTTTGTCTAAACGGTTAGCACTCTAGTTTTTTTGCTTTTTAATATCAACACAATTAAAAAAAATCATAACTTGATAGTGCTTAAAAAGAACTATAAATATCAGTATATTATATTAATGTGGATGAATGTGATATATATTTTTTTCATCGATCTTATTTATTATAAGCTTGAAAATAATGGGAAATGAGGCCTAATGTAGATTTAATTCACCATAGTACTTGATAATTGAATATGCACCAACATTAAGAGTGTATCACATTTATAGATACTCATTTTTGTCCATTTATTTAAATGAATATATAGTATTTATTTGATTAATTAACAATCATTCAACTATTAATTAAATTAATATTTAATTAATTCACCCTAGCTATGTTCTTCTACTAATTAAATAAATTATTAAATTTATTTTATTTAATTCACTTAACCATATTCTTGTGGACATTTTTGTTGCTAGGATATGTTGTTGTCATTGATGTCAACATATTCCTATGATTTATTACTCTGGTGGATGTAGATTTGTTTATTGGGATCATGGTTTGTTGTATGGAGGATTTCTTGTATCATTATATCCTTCTGTATTGGTTTTTGTGATCTGGGAAGCTTAATTGATCATATCATATGATCTGGTTTGCAGTTTGTTTTTTCTGATTAGTGCTTTGCAGAATTCGATATTTCCTCTGGTATATTTTGGTGTGATAAGATCTTAGGATGATTTTTTGGGATATTGTTTGGGATGGTCTTTTTTATCTTCACTTCAGATGGTTCATGATTTGGTGCTTCACAACTTATCTTTCTTCATGACAATTTTTGTTTGAGTGTTCTTGAGTTTCAGATGTTGATCAATGAAGATTTGATAAGTGGTGTTGGTGCAACTATTACTATTGATTCTAACATGCTTGTCGATGTTTCATAATTATATCCTATTTTTTGTGATGATCCACATTAATCATTGTGTGAGTTTTTGGTAATTTTGTTGAACCGGTGATATTCTTCGTGTTATACAATTTTCTTGATGGTGTAGCGTGTTGCGGTTGATCTTGGCAAGATTTCCAATGGTGATGCATGTTTGGAAATTTGGTTGAGGTCCATGTTATATCATATATATCATAATATTGGTCTGGTGGTCAATCTTTGTATCGTGTGATGTAATTTTGTAATTATAAGTTGAGGGTTTGGTCAACCTTGTTGTCAAGGTTGATGAATTGTATAAATAGGTGATATTGTCATGAAATTTAGGTGTCAAGGTTGTGTCTGCATTGTTTGAGAGTGGTGTATGTGTTAACAAAAGGATCCATCTTTTGGTGTGGTGTATTGAGTGGTGATTGGTGTAGAGAAGACATATGTGCTTAACCAGAACTACCATTAAGCATTAACAGATACTATTATTGTAGTTCATTCCTTCTGGATTGTAGTCTGAATCTTGTTAAGCCAGTGAGACTTCCCTGAGGGTTGTAGCCTTCCGGGTTATTGTATCTTGAGTTGTGATCTCTAGGCAATGTGCCTAAATACTGGTGCATTCCCCATTGTAATTATTTTCGCATACTAATGTAGAGTATCATCTTATTATGGGTAGGTTCCCACCATGGTTTTTCCATTAACCGAGTTTTCCATGCCAAATTGTTGGTGTTGTGTGTTGTGCTGTCAATTTTATTATCTTTGTTGTTGCTGCAGTTTATCAGATTTGTTTTTTGGTTAAGTTTATTAATCCGATGAAAACTAATTCACCCCCCCTCTCAGTTTTCCTTCTTTGTTGTTGCCAACAATTGGTATCAGAGCTAGATCCTCCAGAAGAATCTTAACCACTTGAGGAGATCTGGGATGGCAACTGGAGGTATTATCTTTAACAAGGAAAGTTTGAGATTTGATGGAAGTAACTATGCTATATAGAAGAACCAGATGGAAGTGCACTTGAGATGTCTTGGAGAAGATTACTAGAAGATTACAAAGAATGCATATTTTGTTGCTTAGAATGGACCGGTTACTGATGTTGTGATCAACGATGTTGAAAATAAAATTAGAGATAAGGAAGCATTGCTGAGTGCCTTGACTTATTCAAAAATGACTAATGTAATGGGACTTCAAACTGTACATGAAATTTGGGAGAAGCTTGAGACCCTGTATGAAGGAGATAAACAAGTCAAAGTTGCTACGTTGCAGAGTTTGAAAGGAAAGTATGAGATGTTGAATATGGGAGAAGATGAGAACATAAACATCTTTATGGCTAAGGTAAATAAACTTGTCCTAGGTATTAGATGTGTCGATGGAACCCTTGAAGAAGATGAAATTATTTCTATGGTGCTGAGATCATTGCCTCCTACTTAAAACATAAGGTAGCTGCTATTGATGAGATCCAAAGTGTGACTACTGTGACAATATATATGTTGGTTGGAAAGATTATTGCAATTGAACTGAGTGAGTTTGGTGAATCACATGGTAAGTCTAAGACAACATTTAGGACTTTTGTATCTAGAAAGCAGAAGTATGATATTGATGAATGCAAAATATCCAGATATGAAAGAGAGAGAAGAGAGATGGAAGAGCAAGAAAGAGAATTGGATGATCTTGAAACATTGATTTCCCAAATATTTTCTAAAGGAGCTAGTAAGTATGATGGAAAATTGCCTCTGAAATGTTTCTCTTGCAATAAGATAGGACATTTTTGAATGTCTAAATATCATAGACATGATAAATTTGATAAACATGATAGGAATTATAGATATGGGAAGAATGAGAAGTATGATAAGCCTTACAAGCCTAACTCCAGAAGTATAAGCATAAGAAGAATTGTTACTATTCTATCGGTGAAGGTTGATGGTATGATGAAAGAATACATATCTGGTAGAATACTGAGAGTGGGGGTGAATCAGTATACTAAAAAATTGATACAAAGTTCCCAAACTCAAACTCGATCAAACAAAGTAATCATATCTCAGTCAAGATCAATATTCATAAGAATACTTGACATCAACCGGTTTAACTGTTATGACAACTTTAACAGTAAACAAATTCAATCTTGTGAATATCAACAATTCTTAATCATAACTCAACATATTCATCTCTTAATGCTTCTACTTAACATGCCTTATCACAGATTAACCAAATCAACAAATAAGATCACAACCACAAAAGCATTCACCACTTGACACAAATGTTTATACATGGAAAACCCAAATAGTTAAAAACCATGGTGAGATGAGATTCATAAGGATAGCTATCTAAACTCTTTTGAAGTTCGCCGTGTTAGGAGCCAAAGCCTATTAGAGATTTACAGTAAGTCCTATTAAGAACTAATTTCGGTTAGGATTCACCCGGTTAAGGGATTTGCAAATATGCCTTGTCAGAAGCACAATACCCTATTAGGAGTAATCTCGCTGGAGGATTTAAGAATCCAAGCTAATGGACCACCTTGTTAGAGGATTTAATGAGTAACCAGGCTTATTAGAGCTTACCCGGTTAAGGGATTTAACTTTTGCTGTAATTGTTAGAAACAACAGTTTAGTTGATCTATCTGAATAACACTACTTTTGCTTGATCAGATCCTTTTATAACCTTCAGTCTGCCTTCACTCAAAGTGCAGATCCATTCATCGGTTTGGCAACTACACACTCAACAGGTTTTCTACCAACTTTGCCAATGACCTTAACAAACAACTTCATCGACCTTAAATAAAAATAAATTAGGTTGGTAACACAAAAAAAACCTAATTCCCATCATCGATATTACAAACAAGTCGGTACAATCTTGATCGTTAGAAATTATGACAATCTCTTCACATTCTTCAAGACAATTTCAACCGCTCCATGATCACCACTCTATTGGACTTTGTAACTCATCATGCATTGTACATTAGATGCAATCCACTTTGTTCCTTCCCTAGACAAGAACAAACGTGCCAAAATGATTTGAATATCTCCTTAATCAAATGATCACACGTGTCTCCATCATTATTGCTTATCAGATAACAAACCATCAAACTTGGTCAGTTAGGGTTTAACAACTGACAAGGTTTACCAGTTACATTACATAGAAAGGTTTAACCCTTTACATCGGTTCAACTCACAAACTTAACATACAGGTTTACAACATCCTCCACAAATCTCTTCTTACAAGTTACTAGCCAATATAAAAAACAACAATATCAGCAATAACATGAATACCATTTACCAGTTCAATTGACATCAATGACAATATATCATTCATGCAATCTTTATACAAAATACCAACAAACTCAAAATGCCGACAATCTCCCCCTTTGGAATTGATGGCAATACAAATATCAACACTTTTGATTGCTGCTGAGATTGGTGAGATTGGTGAATAGGAATCCTGGTTTACATTACCAAATATTCACCTTGCTTTGTTTGTCTTCAGCCTGCCACTAGTTCACTTAATTAGACACAAAAATCTTCTCCCCAATCACATAATTCTTCTCCCCCTTTGACAACAATGCCAAAGTGAAAGTAAAACATGTAATTCTACTCTCACTATGATGTTGATGCTCCCCTTATGGAATACATCCACTCCTTCATCAATCCATAAAAGATTCTACAAGTGGTTCAAGGACTGATGCAATCAGAATCATGCTTAACTAACTTCATGAAGAGGGACAACCCCCAATTGACTTCTAAGATACTTGAAAGTGGTCTTAGGAAGAGGTTTGGTAAAGATATCTGCATGCTGCTCCTTGGTAAAAATGTGCTCCAAGATAACATCTTTACTTTGAACTTTTTCCCTCAAGAAGTGATATTTCAATTCAATGTGCTTAGTCCTTGCCTGCAAAACATGATTTTTTGAAATTTTTATTGCACTTGTATTGTCACACAAAATATTTATAGGTTATGATATTTCTATCTTCAAACCTTCCAAAATGTGCCTCATCCACATAGCTTGTGTGCAATTCATATAAGCTGCTACATACTCAACTTCAATAGTAGATTGTGAAGTGCAACTATGCTTTTTACTAATCCAAGAGACTACCCTTCCTCCTAAAAAGAATGCTCCATCGGTAGTACTTTTCTGATCATCAATGTTTCCTGCCCAATCAACATCTGTGTATGCTTTTAGATCAAAATTTCCACCATATGGATACCATAACCCATAGTCAACAATACCTTTCAGATATCTAAAAATTCTCTTAGTTGCCATCAGATGTGTCTCCTTTGGATTCTTCTGAAATCTAGCAACAATACCAACTACATGGGCAATATTCGCTTGACTATGAACAACATAGTCTAGTTTGCCAATCATTGACCTGTATTCCTTTTCATCTACAAACTTAGATGCATCTTGCTTGGACAATTTACAACCTGTAACCATTGTGGTTCTAACTGGTTTATAGTCACTCATACTGAAAGTCTTCAAAACCTCTTTCACATACTTGGATTGAGTAATAAAAATACCATTCTTCATCTACTGTATCTGTAACCCTATGAAATTTTTTATTTCCCCTACCAATGACATCTCAAATTCATTTTTCATTACATTTGCAAAACAATTACTCATGTCATCATTACCTCCAAATACTTCATTGACTAGTATTTCATCTCCTTCAGACTTGAGATAAATTTTGTTGTCATCACTGGTTCTAGTAAAGCCTATCTTCATCAAATGAGTATGAATCCATTCATACCATGCTCTAGGTGTCTGCTTTAATCCATACAAGGCTTTATGCAATTTGCATACCATGTCTTCCTTATCTATCAATGCATAACCATCAGGCTGCTCTATATAGACCTCTTCTTCTAGTATCCTATTCAATAATGCAGACTTAACATCCATTTGGTATACCTTGAACTTTTTATGAGCTGCAAATGCAAGCAATGTTCTGATTCCTTCAAGTCTTGCTACTGGTGCAAAATTTTCTCCATAGTCTTCTCCTTCTTCTTGTGCATAACCTTTGCATACTAATATTGCCTTATTCCAAACTACAACACCATCTTCATTTAACTTGTTTCTAAACACTCATTTAGTACCTATAATATTCTTGTTTACCGGTCGGGGTACCAGGGTCCAAGTGTTATTCTTCTCAATTTGATCTAACTCCTCCTCCATAGCTTTGACCCAATGATCATCACCAAATGCCTCTTTAGCACTTCTAGGTTCAAAGGTGGATATCATGCAAGAGTTCTCTCTTATTCTCCTTCTAGTTAGTACTCCAGCATCCTTATCCCCAATTATCTATTTAGGACTATGATTCAATCTTACATACCTAGGAATAACATGATCATTCTCTTCAGGTTCAACTTCATCATTGTCATCTTCCTCTGAATTTATTTGTTCCGGTTGAACAAATTCATCAGGATTTGGTTTACCGGTTTCTGATTTAACAGTTTCAGGTTCCAAAAGAAAAATGCAAGGATCTTCATCCTTCTTCTCAGAACTGGTTCCTTCTGCAATTTCAGGACATTCATGTACACGAACATCAACACTTTCAACAATTTTTTGTGTCCAGTTTTTGAAGCATTTATAGGCCTTACTCTTGGTAGAATAGCCAAGAAATATGCCTTCATCACTCTTAGCTTCAAATTTGCTTATGTAATCACCTCTTTTAATAAAACATTTTCTACCAAATATTTTAAAATAGCTAACATTAGGTGATCTCCCATACCAGTAATCATATGGGGTCTTGTCCTTACCTCTTTTTACCAGAACTCGGTTCATTGTGTACACAGTTGTACTTACAACTTCTTTCTAAAAAAATTTGATACACCACCTTGTATCAACATAGTCCTAGCATCTTCAACCACTGACTAGTTGTTTCTTTCTGCTATACCATTTTGTTGTGGTGTCCTTGGTGCAGAAAGCTACTGCTTGATACCATTATGATCACAATATTTAGTGAATTCTGCAGAAGTGAATTCACCACCTTGATTTGTTCTTAGATATTTTATCTTTTTGCCACTCTCTTTCTCAGCTAAGGCTCTAAATGCCTTGAATTTACCATAAGCTTCATTTTTATCCTTCAAGAATGTGACCCACATCATCCTTGAACAATCATTAGTGAAGATCATGAAGTGTCTATCACCTTTAATGCTTCTTGTTCTTATTGGTCAACATAGATCTGTATGAACCAAATCTAACAAGTGCTTTGCTGAGAAGGACTTGCTCTTAAAAGTTGAAGAATTCATCTTTCCTAGCTGACATTCTTTACAAAGAGCATTAACTGATTTGTCTAGCTGAGGCAGACCTCTTACTGTCTTAGACTTGCTTACTTTAATAATATTGTCAAAATTAATATGACAAAACCTCTTATGCCAGAGCCAGCTATCATCCACTTTCACAATCAAATAGTTGCTAATTTTAGGATTGAGATGAAATAGATTACCTCGGGTCAATTTACTAGTTCCAATGAATTCTCCTTTGTTGTCACAGATTTTGCATATACCATTTTTGAATTCTAATGGGTATCCTCTGTCATTAAGTTGTGCCACACTAAGAATATTATGCTTTAGGCCTTCAACTCAATAGACATCGTTAGCACTACTTTTCGTATTAAGACAAATAACCCCCTTACCTTTAACCATACAGGGTGAGTCATTGCCAAATCTGAGAACACCGCCATCAAATTCCTTCAGAGAAAGAAATTTTCTCCAATCACCGGTCATGTGTTGTGAACAACCACTATCAATGATTCAATCATTAGAGTTATCCATTCTAGATACTAGTGCCTTATGATCTGATATTTCTTCCTTAATTGCTACAAACACAATACCTTCACTAGCATCATCATCCGATTCTTCATCAGTAACACCACTGTCAATAGCTACAAGACAATCTCTCTTGCCTTTACCCTTGTATTTCTTAAATTTGTCTCTCTTGTATTCATTTTCACCATTAGGGCAATTTGCTGCTATATGACCAAACTTGTTGCTTGCAAAACATTTTAAAAATAGCTTACCTCTATATTTACCAGTGCCTCTAGGCAGTTGTTTTGACAACAATGCTTCAAGTTCTACTAAGCTGTCTTCATCTTCAGCATCTCTACTGGGTCTAGATTCATAATTATGGTTGGTATCTCTACTTTTTCTCATAGATGGGTTAGAGACAAAAGCTCTAAATGCAGATTCTGATTTCTGTACACTACCATTATAGCCATTTAGTTCAAAAGCAGTAAGTTTTCCAATAATAGAGTCAAGATTTACCTTTGTCTTATCAATGGATTTCAGCTCCCGAATAGCTACAACTCGGATAGCATAGACTGGTAGTAGGGTTCTTAGTACCTTATTGATTACAGTGGCATCTTCCACTTTCCCTCCTGCACTCTTTATCTCACCAACTATCTCTTTAATCCTTTGACCATACTGTTGGATATTCTCACCTTCAGACATTCTCATGTCATCAAACTTGCCTCTTAGACTCTCCTCTCTAGCAATCTTAACATGTTCATCACCGCTATGAATCTCTTCTAGTTTCTTCCATACTTAATATGTAGTTTCAAGACCTTGAACATCTACATATTCACCATCGGATAGGGAATTGATAATAGCTTCTAGTGCTTGGTGATTTTCTTGTTGTTCTTTCTTCTCATCATCAGTCAGAGGTCCAGTAGGTGTAGTATACTTATTTTCTATATGCTCCCAATACTGCCTACTAGGACTCTTAGTGTGAATCTTCATTCTGTCACTCCATATTCTATAGTTATCTTTGTTGAACTTCAGACCTTCTTTCTTCATCATGATCTAAAAGATCTTTTCCTCAAGCTATTTTGTTTATAGATTAAGAGGACCTGAGATGCTCTGAGACCAATTGATGGTATGATGAAAGAATAAGTATTTGGTACAATACTGAGAGGGGGGGGGGTGAATCAGTATATTGAAAAACTGATACAAAGTTCCCAAACTCAAACTCAGTCAAACAAAGTAATCATATCTCAGTCAAGATCAATATTCATAAGAATACTTGACATCAACCGGTTTAACTGTTATGACAACTTTAACAGTAAATAAATTCAATCTTGTGAATATCAACAATGCTTAATCATAACTCAACATATTCATATCTTAATGCTTCTACTTAAGATGCCTTATTAGAGATTAACCAAATCAAGAAATAAGATCACAACCACAAAAAACATTCACCACTTGACATAAATGTTTATACGTGGAAAACCCAAATAGGTAAAAACCATGGTGAGATGAGACTCACAAGGATAGCTATCTGAACTCTTTCAAAGTTTGCCCTGTTAGGAGCCAAAGCCTGTTAGAGCTTTACAATAAGTCCTATTAAGAACTAATTCCAGTTAGGAATCACCCAGTTAAGGGATTTACAAATATGCCTTGTCAGAAGGACAATGCCATGTTAGGAGTAATCTCGCTGGAGGATTTAAGAATCCAAGCTAATGGACCACCTTGTTAGAGGATTTAATGAGTAACCAAGCTTGTTAGAGCTTGCCCAATTAAGAGATTTAACTTTTGTTGCAATTGTTAGAAAACAATAGTTTAGTTGATCTGTCTGAATAGCACTACTTTTTCTTGATCAGATCCTTCTATAACCTTTAGTCTGCCTTCACTCAAAGTGCAGATCCATTCACCAATTTGGCAACTACACACTCAATAGGTTTTCTACCAACCTTTCCAACAACCTTTACAAACAACTTCATCAACCTTAAATATAAATCAATTAGGTCGGTAACACAACAATAAACTAATTCTCATCATCGAGATTACAAACAAGTCAGTACAATCTTGACCGTTATAAATTATGACAAGCTCTTCACATTCTTCAAGACAATTTCAACCACTCCATGATCACCACTCTATTGGACTTTGTAACTCATCACGCATTGTACATTAGATGCAATCCATTTTGCTCCTTCCCTAGACAAGAACAAACATGCCAAAATGATTTGAATATCTCCTTAATCAAATGATCACATGTGTCTCCATCATTACCACTTATCAGATAACAAACTATCAAACTTGGTCGGTTAGGGTTTAACAACTGATAGGGTTTACCGGTTACATTACATAGAAAGGTTTAACCCTTTACACTAGTTCAACTCACAAACTTAACATACATGTTTACAACATCTTCCACAAATCTCTTCTTACCGGTTACTAGCCAATATAAAAACCAACAATATCAGCAATAACATGAATACCATTTACCGGTTCAATTAAAATCAATGACAACATATCATTAATGCAATCTTGATGCAAAATACCAACAAACTCAAAATGCCAACAAAGGTGTTACAGATGAAGAATCAAAAGGAGATGAAGTTATGTTTATTTCTATTAAAGAAGATGGACCGATACTTGTTGATTCTACAAGCTGCACTATTGAGGAGAAAGCTTTAGTTGCTAATTTTGAAGAGAAAAATGAATGGGTGATTGTCTGTGGTAGAGGTTCTATTTCCTTTGATGGTAAGCATAATACTAATGATGTCTTGTATGTTGAAGGTTTGAAGCATAATATTTTAAGTGTTGGACAAATGGTTGACAAAGGTTATGATTTACAATTCAAGAATGGAAAATGCAAGATCTTAAATGCCTCCGACATAGATATTGCATCCAGAACTAAAACTGAAGGTAATATCTTTCATTTGAATGCTAGTGAGAAAATTTTCTTGAATGTTCAGATTGATAAAAGTTGGTTGTGGCATAGGAGAATGTGTCATGTTAATTTTGATTTCATTATTAAGATCAGTTCTATACAAGATGTTAGAGATCTGCCTAAAATTGTTAAGCCTGCTAATCCAATATGTAAGGAATGTCAAATGGGTAAGCAAACAAGAATTTATTTCAAGAGTAAGTAGTATACATCTAATGGATTGCTAGATCTTGTGCATACTGACCTATGTGGATCTACAAACATTAGAATTGTGTAGGGTGACATATACTTTATGTTAATAATTGATGATTATTCCAGGATGATGTGGGTTGTCTTTTTGAAGGAGAAATCAGAAGAATTGGATAAATTCAAGATAATTAAAGCAAAGGTTGAGATTGAGATATGATTGAAGGTGAAATGTCTGAGATCTGACAAAGGAGGAGAATTTCGTTCCGGTGAGTTTTATTGATTTTGTGAGAAGAATAGGTTTAGAACATAATTATTGAAAGGAAGAACAAAACTATCTTGGATGTTGCAAGGACTATGTTGATTGAAGGGAATGTTCCAAATATCTACTAGAGAGAAGCTATTAGAACTATTGTTTACACATTCAATCGAGTGCATATAAAAGGTGATACCAGTAAGACTCCTTATGAGCTATGGTTTGGTCATGTTCCTACTATGAGATATTTCAGAATTTTTGGAAGCAAGTGTTATATCAAGAGAGATGAGGATATAGGAAAGTTTGATGCAAGAAGTGATGAACGAATTTTCTTGGGATATTCAATTAAAAGAAAATCCTACCGATGCTACAATTAGAGACTAAGAAAGATAGTGGAAAGTGCAAATGTGAAAGTTGATAAGAACTATGGAAAAGAGATCAGAGCATGCAAGTATGATGACAGACTGAAGAATTGAAGCATAATGATCCGGTAGAGACAGATAATCTGAATATTATTATTGTTGATGAAGAGGTGCAAGAACCTAAAAAAGAAGAATAATTAGAAGACTCCGAGGTATGTAAGATTGAATCACTCTGAAAATTAGATTAGTGGTGATAAAAATAAAGGTGTGATGAATAGAAGTGGGCTAGCTGCTGAAGAGGTATGTTTGATTTATAAAATTGAACCTAAAGATGTTGTCGAGGCTTGCAAAGATGAAAATTGGATAAGGTTTATGGAAGAAGAATTGAATTAAATTGAATAGAATAACACTTGGGAACTTGTGCCTAGAACTAAAGATAAGAATGTGATTGATACAAAATGGGTATTCAGGAACAAAATGAATGAAGCCGATGAAGTTGTCAAAAACAAATCAAGATTGGTATGCAAAGGATATTCACAAAAAATAAGGGATTGATTACGAGGAGACTTTTTCTCCGGTAGAAGGACTTGAAGCTATTATAATGTGTTGGCAAATGCACACTCCAATGAGATATTGTAGGTGATTGAAGGTTTTGTCATTGATGGCAACCTTGCAATCCTATGACACTGGCAAGACAATTTATCGGCACCAGCAACGACAGACTCTACACTGGCACATAGAACACCGATAGTGAAAGGAAGTATACCAGCACCCAGGCCGACAGGAATTTTGTTTATAATATATTTTGTAAGTAATTGTAATTTATCATTATAAGCCGACTTGGAAAGTTGTAAAATGACTCATATATGTATGAGATCACTATAGAACATTTTGCAAGGAAGAAGATAGGTGAAATAAGGCAAACCTATTATGCGAATTATAGGTTAAGGGTTTATGTATAAAGCAGAGCTTAAACCGGTATAGGATCTGGCATAGTAGATGCTATTTTGAAGCAATATAAGACATTGGATTTGCATAATCCATTTTGTAAGTCAATGAGACTTCCCATTTTGGAATTGAACAGTGAGCTCTAGGCACTTGGCCTTCCTGCATGTGCAGGCCCCTATTGTAGCAGTAATATTCTCCTATTGGCCAGTAAGTGAATATTGTGGGTCACAAATCCTACTGAGGTTTTTCCCACACTGGGTTTCCTCATTAAACTACTATGTTACGGTGTGCTTTTCATGTGGTTGAGGTTATCTCTATTTATTGCATTACTTTTTGTTTACCGGTATATAGTACTGATATGCTTTACAAGTTTTAAGTTAAGAAAATTATCTAACCAGTTAGATACTGATTCACCCCCCCCCCTCTCAGTATCTTTGGGAATCCTAACAATTGGGATCAGAGCTTGGTCCTCTATTTTCAAAAGCCTAATAGCTTGAGGAAGATCTTGACACCGGTAGAGATGGAAAACTTGATGAAGCAATTAGAAGCAGCTCTCTCAGACTATGATACAGAAAATTTGAAAAATATCAAACTTGAAGATGATCTAAAAGTTGCATAGGATATTATTCAAGCACTTCAAGAAAATCTCACCATTGCAAGGAACAAGAGAAGAGAACTTTGTGAAAAGATGCAAAATGAGAATGATGAAAAGGAAACTCTTAGTGATCTGATGAATAAGCTGAAACAAGAAAACATGACAACAAAGAATGAGATGCAGGATATGACTATGAGATTTTGTAAAGAAATTGAAGATAGAAAGAAGAATGAAGAAGACTTGACTAGAAGGCTGAATGATGCTGCAAATGAAAACACAAGACTTAGTTATGAAAATGATATGTTGAAGACAGATCTGATGCATACACAAAATAACTCAAATGAACTCTTGAGACAGAAAGGTATCTTGGAAAGAGAACTGGATACTGTAAATCAACACAAAGAAAAATTCAAGAAAAGCTCAGAAGAACTTGGTGACTTGTTGAAAAATCAGAAACCTAATGGTGACACTAATGGCCTTGGCTTTGAAGCTGGTGAAAGCTCGTGTACTGCAAACACACATGATCATAGAAAACCGGTAAGACAACCTACTGCTTATAAATTTTATGGCAAATGCTTTAATTGTAACAAATATGGTCATAGAGAAAATCAATGTAGATCTAGAAATTATCAGAGCACTAATACACCCACCGATCAATGTTCCAAATGCAACAAAGTTGGTCATAATTCAGAAAATTGCAGAATGAATGTAAGATGTTATGTTTGTGGAAAATTTGGACACTTATCTAATCAGTGTAGAACACAAACCGGCATAGGATATGGGAAAGCTATTCAGAAAAATAATGTGCCTTGTTATGCCTATAACAAGATTGGACATATTGCAAAATTCTGCAGAAGTAAGGCATCACCGAAAAGTAATAATGGTGCTAGTTTGAAAGGTAAAGAAAAGGTTGAAGAGGTAAAGCAAGAATTCTCAAAACAATGGATCAGAAAGTCAGATCTAAATGTTGATAAGAATTCTCCTCCACCGGTAGAATAGAGTAACACTCCACCAACAGGAGACTCTTCATCTAACTGAAGAAAATTCCTTTGAGGGTTTAGCAACCAAATGTGAAACATGCTATTATTCCCTTGGTTGATGGTAAGAAGTTGAAATTACTTCTATACCAGCAGATAAGTAAAGTCATTACTTAACCGGCAAGCATTAAATATGGTGGTTGGCAAAATTAACATTATAAAACAAGTGTTTTGGCTCCATTTTCATTTCACTGAGCATTCAAATTCCCAAGTGAAGGCATTCCAAGCAAAGAAGTGAAGCAATTCATCAAGCAATCATTCCTTAAGGCAGATAAAGGTATTTATAACCATGGCTTCTTCATCTGTTCCTGAATTCATTGCAAACCCTACTATTGTCGAAGTTATTAAATGCCCTAGACTCGTATTCCAATTAGTTCCTAAAATTGCCAAGAAAGATGATAATATTGGTGCATTTTCCCAAATCCCTAAAGGAGTAGTTTTTGCTGAAGACCCTAGAATATATATACATTCTCATATAGAGGAATTAGGTGATGAGGAAATTAAGAATATGTATAAATTTGTAATTTGTGATGAATCCAAAAATATCAAACCTGAACACAAGATAGTAGAAACCCTAGGTTTCACTGAAATTCTCAGTATCTCGAATTTTCCCAAGGATGTTATAAGGATAATACTAAGCAGGGTACATGGTGCAATCTTCTAGTTGGACTCAATTCACAAAATCACAAAAGAAGCAGTAAAGACTGTGACAGGGTTACCTTCCACTGGTAACAGACCTGATAAAACAAAGATGGTCTCAAATGACCTAGTGATTAACCTAACTGGTGCAACATCTACTAAGAGATCCTTAAGGGTAAATGATGTAACGGATATCAATGCCAGATTCATCAGTATGATCTTAGGCTACAAAACCACACATACAAATAGGTTAAACTCGGTCTCTAGCTTATGCATAAAGAGTGCCTATGACATGGTTAATGATAATGCAAAAATAGATGTGTGTGAATGGCTTAAAGATGAACTAATTGACAATTTGGGAAAGATAAAGAAAGACAAAAAGGGAACATTCAGATTTGGAAACCTACTTGTCTGTCTAATGCTACACATAACCAAACAAGTACCCGGTATCGGTAACAGAAATCTTGGTTTTGATATACTGGTAGGAAAACAGTTGGCAGATTTACTAAACAACATGGGAGAGAATAGAGAAAAGAACATAAATGAGTATTTTCAGACACTGAAGGCCTGGATGAAGACCAGAGTCAGATTGTCACAAGCAATTGTGAACAAGTATAAAGATGAAATCTATTTTGTTATAAAGAAGGATGAAATTTGGATGGAGGCAGTTATCCCAAGAACCATCTGGGTTACTGAAATGGGGTATGAAACTGATGACCACATAATAGAAACATATGCAAAAGCCCTCCTAGAAGCACCTAAGGAACCCAAAGAAGAGGTATTTGGTAGTGTTGAGACTATTGAAAAATAAATTCAATCAAAGAAAAATGTTAAAAAGATTGAAGCAACAATTAGAAAAGGATCCATACAAGCAAAAGCTATTAAGGAAGATGTACTTAAACAAACTGGTATTACTGAAGATGAGTTAGAAGCACTTCAACCGGAAATTCACCTTTCACCAGTTGGAACTTTTTCAGAAAGTGACATACCAACTGCATTCAAAAGAGTTATGAGAAAAAGGAAATCTTCACCGGTATCTTCACCTTCTCCTAGAAGAACAAGACAAAAGCAACAGGTAGTAAGGCCCCCAACAAAGAAATAAACTTCGAAGCAGTCTATAGCTCCTATTGATAAATTACTAGATGAAATTAATGAGGATGGTAAATTGAAAAATATCAGCAAAATGTATAACACATTATCAGATGATGAAAAAGACAAAGTAGAGAACAATGTAATATTGCACTTAGATATTTTTAAGAAATTTTTGATGCAAGTTGTTGATGAAATACCGACAGATCTCTACAACAAACTTGAAGCTAGGAGAGTAGGTATTATTGAACTTGATAAGAAAATAAAAATTGAAAAATTACTTGTTGTACATCATATCAACTGACCTGATGAGATAGATAAATTGATCTGAGAGGCTAACCAGTTAGTATTTTCAACTACTCACTGGCATGTAGCACTAATGGCAGGGAGAGTGAATGAGGTAATAGAAGAAATAGCTAATGCATGGGACATATTCCTTGTAGAGAAGGAAAAGCAAGAAGAGTATCAAAGCCCTAAACCCATCTTGGTATATCAAAAGGATAAGGGAAAAGGTAAGGTTGGTGGACCACCCAACATAAAAATAACAAATAACTTATCCCCATTGCCTCTAGATACTCCACTGGTAGTTACTACTGACAATCAACTGGCTAGTGAGAGTATGGACATACCACATGAAGACACAAATCCTGACTCTGAGGTGTTATATACAATGAACATTGACACTCAGAAAGTCAATGTTGTGGTAGATAAGGATTCAACAGGGAAAACAAATGTGGCAAATGAGCCACCGGAAACAAATAGCATAGAAGGTAAACCGGCAGGTGACAACACTGAGAAATAGGCAGAGCAATAGGCTCCCTCACATAGGTTCATGTAGAGACAGTGCCACCTGCAACAACTAAGCAATTCAAACCTTTGTTTAAAGAAATACAAACACAAACTGACCTACCAGAGGTCACCACAAGAAAAGAAATTTCTCCCACCGACAGAATACAAATTGTTGGTTCTTCCAATGCAGAATTCAAACCAACAAATGTGACAAAAGTTCTTTTGGATTCTATCAAGAAGATAATAGAGTGTAGTTCACAAGCATACAAAGTAATTGATGGCACAATTCCAAATTTGAAAATGATAGCACCCAAGTGTAATATAGATAATAAAGATTCTTTAAATCAACTTGACACATTGTCTAAGTATATTACTGACAACACTATGACAGGTGAACAAATAAATGAGGAAGCATTCAAGGAGAAACTAGAGAAGGAAAAACACAAATTCTTTGAAGAGGAAATAAAGAAGTGCGTGAGACAATTTGACACTCTTTTACCGGCACTATGTTGTACACTAAAAGAATTTAAAACTTTGTACAGAGATACATGCAAAACAAACTTCTTGATAGTAGATATAGACAAGAAGATCAACAAGGTACAGGAAGAAATAAATCAACTAGCTGACAATTTCATTAATTCATCTGAACCATTATCAGTTTTTGAGCAAAAAATAATAGGTTTTGAGGAGGAACTTCTGAAGTTGGAAAGAGAAAAGGAAAGGCAAAAGATCTCAAATGGAGACTTAGTCCAAAATTAGACTACCTTGCCTCCTTAAGAAAAGAGATATTTGCTCGGCTTTAATTCAAGGACAGAAAACACCGACATAGAAAATGCAATACCTCACCGATATAATTCAGAGGATAGAGGCCGCATTAAATGATAGCAAACGGTTCACTGAGAGCCTGAATCTGGTATTGGCAGACCTTTTTCAGATTGTAACCAACTGGTTACAAGGATAAAGCTGGAAACCACACTCAATTGACACTTTGACAACCTTTGTCATTGATGCCAAAGGGGGAGTAGTGGTAATGAGAAAAATAATCAGCTAATGGATCATCAGCTCAGGGGGAGCACATATTTTTTTGGTATACAATTTTTGGTAAGACAATTCTGGCAGATTCTTTTTTATGACACTTTTTGGATTTTTCTCATGAGTGTTGTCATCAATGCCAAAGGGGGAGATTGTTGGCAAATGCACACTCCAATGAGATATTGTAGGTGATTGAAGGTTTTGTCATTGATGGCAACCTTGCAATCCTATGACACCAACAAGACAATTTACTGGCACCAGCAATGATAGACTCTACACTGGCACAAAGAAACACTGGCAGTTAAAGGAAGTATATCGACACCTAGGCCGAAGGGAATTTTGTTTATAATATATTTTGTAAGTAATTGTAAGATCATTATAAGCCGACTTGGCAAGTTGTAAAATGACTCATATATGTATGAGATCACTATAGAACATTTTGTAAGGAAGAAGATAGGCAAAATAAGGCAGACCTATTATGCGGATTATAGGTTAAGGGTTTATGTATAAAGAAGAGCTTAAACTGGTACTAGACCTGGCATAGTAGATGCTATTTTGAAGCAGTACAAGACATTGGATTTGCATAATCCATTTTGTAAGTCAATGAGACTTCCCATTTTGTAATTGAGCAGTGAGCTCTAGGCACTTGGCCTTCCTGCATATGCAGGCCCCTATTGTAGCAATAATATTCTCTTATTGGCCAGTAAGTGAATATTGTGGGTCACAAATCCCACTGAGGTTTTTCCCACACCAGGTTTCCTCATTAAACTACTATGTTATGGTGTGCTTTTCATGTGGTTGATGTTATCTCTGTTTATTGCATTACCTTTTGTTTACCGGTATACAGTACTGATATGCTTTACATGTTTTAAGTTAAGAAAATTATCTAATCGGTTAGATATTGATTCACCCCCCCTCTCAGTATCTTTGGGAATCCTAACAGAATGTTTCTTGCATATGTTGCGTATAAAGATTTCAAAGTAATTAGATGGATGTCAAGTTAGCCTTTTTGAATGGTGATCTTGAGGAAGAAGTCTACATTGATAAACTTGATGCATTTTTGTTATCAGATGATGGAGACATGGTATGAAAACTGAAGAAATCTCTATGGATTGAAACAAGACCCTATAGCCTGGTATGCTAGATTGGATAAGTACTTGTTGAAATTAGGATTTAGTAAAGGTACAGTTGATAGTAATTTGTATTTCAAGATTGAGCATGATAACATCTTGATTGTTGAAGTCTTTGATGATGACATTGTCTTTGGAGGAGATGATAACTTGAGTATGAAGTTTGTCGGTGATATGCAGAAAAAATTTGAGATGTCTATGATAGGAGAGATGCAATTTTTCTTAGGTTTGTAGATTTCACAGATTGGAAAAGGTATTTTTATACCTGAAACTAAACATGTGAAGGAATTACTAAAGAAGTTTGGATTAGATGACTCCAAACTGGTTGGAACTCCTATGGTGACTGGCTGCAAATTATCTAAAAATGATGAATCTCTAAAAACTAATTAGACTTTGTATAGATCTGTGGTTGGTGGACTTCTATACTTGACTCAGACTAGACTTGACCTTATGCATGTTGTGTGCATGGCTTCTAGATATCAAGCTGATCTAAAAGAGAGTCATGTCACTACTGTATAGAGGATATTTAGATACTTGAAAGGGATTGTGGATTATGGTTTGTGGTATTCGAGGAATGATGCTTTCATGTTATGTGCTTACAATGATGTTGACTGGGCTGATGATGTTGATGACAGAAAGAATACCTCTGGTGGTGCATTCTTTTTGGGTAAGAAATTGGTTTCATGGGCTAGTAAGAAACATGATTCAATTTCCCTATCTACTGTTGAAGCTGAATACATTGCTGTTGCTAGTAACTACACTCAAGTAGTTTTGATGAAGAAAATATTGAAGGATATCAGAGTTATCTATGATGAGCCTACTGTTATATATTGTGATAATTCCAGTGCTATTAATATGTTAAAGAATCCAGTGCAACATTCAAAGACTAAACATGTATCAATCAAGTATCATTTCTTGAGAGAAAAAGTCAGTGAAGAGGAAGTAAAGTTGGAGTATGTGTCTATAAAAGAACAAATTGATGATATTTTTACTAAAGCCTTTGCTTGTAGATACATTTATCTATTTGAGACACAAGTTAGGGGTATCCACCCCTCCTGATGGGAACTAGATGCATTAAGTTACATCAATCCTGTGGACTTCACAATCTTATCTTTTTGTCTGGAATAATGAGTTGGTGTTGCTACTCTGCTGAAGTAGTCAGTATGTTTAAGGAGGAGAGAATCATGATTTTTTTATCAAATGGGGAGAGTAAGTTTGGTTTTCTGAATCTTTGGCATTTCTGTCAAAGGGGGAGAGAAGCATGTGAAAAATTGGTTTATCTATTTGACCTTAGGGGGAGTATGTTGGAGATGTTTTTTCTATCTTTTCATTGATTGTTTTTCACATTCATATGCTACCATCAATGCCAAAAGGGGAGATTGTTGGACATTGTTGCTGCTAGGATATGTTGTTGTCATTAATGTCAACATATTCCTATCATTTATTGCTCTGATGGATGCATATTTATTTATTGGGATCATGGTTTGTTGTATAAAGTATTTCTAGTATCATTATATCCTTCTGTATTGATTTTGGTGATCTGGGAAGCTTAATTGATCACATCATATGATCTGATTTGTAGCTTGGTTTTTCCGATTAGTGCTTTGTAGAGTTTGGTATTTCCTTCGGTATAGTCTGATGTGATTAGATCTTAAGCTAAGTTTTTGGGAGATTTTTTGGGATGGTCTTGTGTATCTTCATTTTAGATGGTTCATGATTTGGTGCTCTGCAAGTTATCTTTCTTCATGATGGTTGTAGCTATTTGAGTGTTCTTGAGTTTCAAATTTTGATCGATGAAGATTTGATGAGTGGTGTTGGTGTAGTTGTTACTGCTGATTCTAACATGCTTGTTGGTGTTTCCTAATTGTGTCCTATTTGTTGTGATGATCTGCATTGATTGTTGTGCGAGCTTTTGGTAATTTTGTTTAACCAGTGATATTCTTTGTGTTATGTGGTTTTCTTGGTGGTGTAGCGTGTCACGGTTGATCTTGGTGAGATTTCCAGTAGTGATGCATGCTTGGAAATTTGGTTTAGGTCCATGTTATATCATGTATATCATAATATTGGTCTGGTGGTCAATCTTTGTATCGTGTGATGTAATTTTGTAATTGTGAGTTGAGGGTTTGGTCGATCTTATTGTCAAGGTCGATGAATTGTATAAATAGGTGATATTGCCATGAAATTTAAGTGTAGAGGTTGTGTCTGTGTTGTCAGAGAGTGGTGTATGCGTGAACAAAAGGATTCATCTTTTAGTGTGGTGTATTGAGTAGAGATTGGTGTAGAGAAAACATATGTGCTTAATTGAAACTGTCATCAGGCATTAGCAGATGCTATTATTGCAGTTCATTCCTTCCGAATTGTAGTCTAAATCTTGTTGTAAGTTACTGAGACTTCCCTAAGGGTTGTAGCCTTTTGGGTTATTGTATCTTGAGTTGTGAGCTATAAGCAGTGTGCCTGAATGTTGGTGCATTCCCCATTGTAATTATTTTTGCATACTACTACAGAGTATCATCTTATTGTGGGTAGGTTCCCACCATGGTTTTTCCCTTAACCGGGTTTTCCACATCAAAATCTTGGTGTTGTGTGTTGTGCTGTCAATTTTCTTATCTTTGTTGTTGTTGCAATTTATCGGATTTGTTTTTTGGTTAAGTTTATTAAACTAGTAAATACTGATTCACCTCCCCTCTCAGTTTTCCTTCTTTGTTGTTGCCAACAATTCTGATAATTAATTAAATAAATAAAGTATATTTGTATATTTAACCTCCCTCTCACATTTAAGTAAATTATCATTTATTTAAATCTCATCTCTCACATTTAAATAAATAAATATTTATTTAAATTCCTAAAATCCCTCACCCACTTGCATCTTCTAGAAAATGCAAGTTGCAAGTTAACCATCCTTCTAATCATGTCTAAACCCCTATTATTAGCCTAATCTCCCTTTAATGAATTACAAATCCATAAACCAAAGGTTAACCCAAAACCTATCAATTCAAACCTTTAAATGGATTTCTGTAAAGTATTCAAGCCTTTGATGGTTTCCCTCTAGAGTCTTCAAGCCTTTAATGGTTTCCTTTAAAGTCTTTATGCCTTTAATGGTTTTCTTTAAAGTCTTTAAGCCTTTAATAGTTTCCTTCTAAAGTTTTCTTAAGCCTTAATGGTTTCCTTCTAAACTCTTCTTAAGCATTTAATGGTTTTCTTTAAAATCTTTAAGCCTTTAATGGTTTCCTTCTAGAGTCTACAAGTCTTTAATGACTTCCTTTAAAGTCTTTAAGTCTTTAATGGTTTCCCTCTAAAGTCTTCTTAAGCTTTTAATGGCTTCCTTCAAAGTCTTCAAGACTTAATGGCTTCCTTCTAGAGTCCTCTTAAGGCTTTAATGGATTCCTTCAAGTCTTCAAGCATTTAATGCTTTGTCCCCCTCTCCTCTCAAGCCTTCCCTTGTTAACACTTGTCAACATGTGATTGTCTTAAAAGAGAGCACATGGATTGAAGATCAACACTTCCTCAACCAATCCTAACCCTTCCTCAATCAACTCAATATCAACCCTTCATTTTCCCATTTTCTCTATAAATAGAGCTCATTCTTTCTTTGTTAGGGAGAGAAGATTTATCCATGCTTTGTTATTTTACTTAGATTTTGAATTATTTGTATGATATTTTAACTCTTCCTCTAGTTGGAGTTGCTAGTTTACATTAACATTTCATTTACATCCTTGTCCACACTTGACATAATCAACCATCTCTCATCCTCCATTTGAAATCCATTGTGCTAGTGCTCAATTTGAGGGTGTACTTCACATAGCAACAAGATCTTGGAGAGGAGGAGGACACGGAAGAGCCATGGCATAGGGAGCATCATGAGGGAGTAATAGTAATTTCATTTTTTATTTATTTCCTAATTAATCCCTTGTGCTAATCTTCTTTGATAATTATTTGATGGATTTGTCTTCATGTTTTGCTTATGGTTGAAAGCTCATTACTAACATGATTTACTATTAGTTTATACTAACCTCCATTTTCAGAACATTTTGTTTGGTGAACTCGATGTGAATTGGCAAAACTTGGCCTTTATCTTACATTGATCTATATCCATATTGTATTACAATGCTCCACTTTGTCACAGGCCAATGTATGTTGGCAGGAGACAATGCATTGATGATCAGATGTTGTCGTTGATGGAAACTTGTGTGATATATTCTATCTGTAGTTCTTGATTCATTCATTCTGGAAGATTGATTGAGGTCCGATAAGGTTCAGTGAGGAGAATAGGTCATTTGGAAGAGTGTACAACATTTGGTCGGTGATTCATTTGTGCTACGTATTTTATGTTTTGGATCTTGAAGAAGCATTGTGGTCCTGTGATATACATTATTCCATGTTTGTAGTCTCAGATGATAAGTTTTGGGTCAGTTGTAAGATCAAGTAGACATGATTTTGGTTAGAATAATGTTCATTAGTAGTAGCATGTGAATATTCTATGTGTTGATCGAGCAAAGTTATTTTTGTGATTGTTTTTGTGACTGAGGATGATGTGCCGATATGTTGGAAGCATGTGGACAATTTGTTTTGGTTCACTTGGTTGTTTTGATTGGATTTGAGCCCTTATGTAACACATTTCATTTGTGTGTTATGCAAATTTTGGGGTGACATGGAATTGATTTAATTTGATGTTGCAGATATATTAAACCGATTGATATGATCATCTAGGATGTTGATGGTAGTGTGAAAAGTGTGTATGAGAAATTGTGCATAGTTTCACATGTGTGGTTGAAAGATTTGTGCTTCTAGTATAATGCAGATTATCATAACAGAGCAGAGTGTGATCATGTGTTTTGTGTTTAATTGGAACTATACTTAGACATTTATTGATGCTATTAAATAGTTCAAACCTCCTTTCAATCATTTGTAAACATTTTTTAAGACATTGAGCCTTCTGGGTTGTAGCCTTTTATTTGTAATTGAGCAATGAGCTCTAGGCAGTGTGCCTAAATGCATGTGCATTCCCCTTCTATAATATTTTTATACTTCTAATAGAGTATATTAATATTGTGGGTTTGAATCCCACTATGGTTTTTCACTTAACCAAGTTTCCATGTAAAAATATTGGTGTTATGGTGTTGCTGATCTTTGCTTTGTGTTTCTGCACTTTGCTTTTCTTCATTTGCATTAAGTGGTTACAAGATCAAGTTATTAAAGTTAAAATTGTTGAAAACTGATTCACCCCACCTCTCAGTGTTCCTTGATTCCAACAATTGGTTT
The DNA here is from genome assembly GCF_030272615.1 of Cryptomeria japonica. NCBI lineage: Eukaryota > Viridiplantae > Streptophyta > Pinopsida > Cupressales > Cupressaceae > Cryptomeria > Cryptomeria japonica. The sequence continues at coordinate 90,704,161 of NC_081412.1, forward strand.
CAAAGCCAAGTTCCTCAGAAGGAGCCTAACAGCTTGAGGAAGATTCGGGAAGGTGTCTTAGTGAATTCTAATTGTCCTAGAAAATAGTTACTTGTTGCACTTGATGATTTAGATCAATCCAAAGCCAAGGTTTGGGAATTGAAAACAAATATTAAGGATGCTGAAATTTTCATTCAGACATTAAAGGAGCAATTGATTAAGTCCAAGGAAAAGAGAAAAGATCTTGTTGATCAACTTCAGCAAAAATAAAGTCAAGGCATTGATGAAGAAGCCCTAAAGGAAAAGACTGAAGAATGTGAGAGACTTGCTAGAGATAATGCAATTTAGAAGAATGAGATGGAAGCCATTGTGATGAAACTGATAAGAGAGATTGAAGAAAGGAAGAAAAGAGAAGAAAAGATTGCTCAATATTTGAAAGACAAATCTGAAGAATATTGTAGACTTGAAAATGAGAATGGACAGTTGATGAGTGACCTTCAAGATGCTAGAGAACATGAAGAAGATCTTGGAAAGTAGGTCCTACTTCTTAAATTTGACCTTGAAGTTGCAAATGAATACAAAGAAAAGTTTTGGATTAGTTCAACTAGACTAGATGAGGTTATTGCAAGTCAGGAGAATCCTAATGATACATGAGGTCTTGGATATGAGAAGGGTGAAAACTCCAAATCAACACAACAAAATAACAACTCAAGAAAGCCTCTCTTAAGATAACCTAATGCTCATAAAATCAATGGAAACTATTTTTTTGCAATAAATTTGGTCATATGGCTAGTCAATGTAGAAATAGGATGAACAAGAATGGTCCATCTTTTATCTATCAATGTTTCAAATGCAATAAGTATGGTCATAAGGCAAATGTATGTAGAAGTGTGATAAATAACCTTCAACATAGGAGAAATGTTAGATGTTATGTATGTGGTAGGTTTGGACATGTTGCTAATCAATGGAGTTCAAGAGGAAATTATATGAACTTCAAACCTATTCAAGGAAATGTTGTTTGCTATGCTTGCAACAAATCCAGTCACATTGCTAAGTATTGCAGAAGTAGAAATATGAATAGGAGAGGTTCGAAAGACAAGAACAAGAATATGAAGGCAGATGAGAAGGGAAAAGTAAAAGTTGAAGAGATCAAAGATCAAAGGAAGAAGACTTGGGTAAAGAATGTTGGCATTTGCATAAGATTGCATTAATGATTTGATATGTTGTCATTGATGTCAATAAATCGGTAATGTTGTTGTGATAATGTTGTTTTGTAACTGGTAGGAAGATCTAAGTGAAAGGAACTGTAATCGATAGGTAAGTTTGTGGAGTAAACCAGTATTGCTAGGTATTGGAGAGTTGAAATGGTAAACCCTACCTGTTTTTTTGATAAACCCTAGCCGATTAAGTTTGGTGAATTGGTTATATTGGTTTTTGATCTGATGATGAGCGATAATGATTATGACATGTATGCATATTATATGAAGAGAGTTTCAAAGAGTTTTTGGTGTGTTGAGTTAATATTTTTTATCTAGGGAATGAGCAAGTATATTGCATGTAATGCAAAGCACGTGATGAGTTACCGAGTTTGGTGAAGCAGTGATCAGGGAGCGGTCGAGGCTTTCTTGAATGATGTGAAGAGATTGTTATGTAATCCAACGGTCATACTTGAACTGGCTTGTTTGTAATCTCTATGAGAGAATTAGGTTTTTGTTGTGTTACCAACCTAATTGATTTGTTTATAAGGTCAATGAGTTGTTTTAGTTTAAGTGTTGGCAAATTTGAATTGAGTGTGTGGTTGTTGAACCAGATGATGTATCTACAGTTTGAGTAAAGGCGGATAGGAGCATGAAAAAGATCTGAACAAGCAAGTGTAGTGCTATTCAAATAGATCAACAAACTCTTGTTGTTTTCTAACAATTACAGTAGTAAAATCCCCTAACCAGGTAAGCTCTAACAAGCTTGGTGTTATTCAAATCCTCTAACTAGGTGATCCATTAGCTTGGATTCTAAATCCTTTACAAAGGTTAGTCCTCACAGGGTATTTCTTCTAACAAGGCATTATAGTCAATCCCTTAACCGGGTGGTCCCTAACATGGCGAGCTTTAGAAGAGTTCAAATAGTTATCTTATGAGTCTCATCTCACCGTGGTTTTTCCCATTTGGGTTTCCACATCAAAAATATTGTGTCAAGTGGTGAATGTTTGTATGGTTATGTTTCTATGGTTGAATTGCTTAACTACTTATTTCACTTTGATATGTTAACCGGTAACAATCTGAAATAAGGTTTTACTTATGTCAAGTAAAATTATTTGGATGATTGTGTGTTTCAAGTTATTTACTGTTATCTATTGTAACGGTCATCCAGTTTATCTTGAGATTTTTATTCTAACAGAGATATTGCAATTATAGTTCTAAGTTTACTTGAGAGGTTATTTCTGAGAAAGGTGAAAGTTTGTTAGTTTTTCTATCTACTGATTCAATCCCCCTCTCAGTAATTGGCCGGATCCTTATTCTTTCATCATACCATCAATTTGTATCAAAGCATCTCAGGTCCTCTGAGGTCTAAGTCTAACAGGTTGAGGTAAAGATCTTGTAGAACATGATGAAGAAGGAAGGTCCAAAGTTTAATAGAGAGAACTATAGAATATGGAGTGATAGAAAGAAAATTTATATCAAGAGTCTTGGAAATCAATACTGGGAACATGCTAATACTCAATATGCTGCACCTACTATGATTATGACTGATGATCAGAAGAAAGAGCAACAATAAAAAAATCAAGCACTGGAAGCTATTATCAGTTCTTTGTATGATGCTGAATATGTTGATGTCCATGGTCTGGAGACTGCATATGAAGTATGGAAGAAACTTGAAGAGATTTACGGTGGTGATGAACATGTGAAGATTTCCAAGGAAGGGAATCTAAGAGGGAAGTTTGATGACATGTAGATGGCTGAAGGTGAGAATATCCAACAGTATGGTTAGAGGATAAAAGAGATAGTTGGTGAGATTAAGAGTGCTGGTGGTAAAATGGATGATGCCACAATAGTTAGTAAGGTTTATTGAACCCTGCTACCAGTCTATGCTATCCAAGTTGCAGCCATTCAGGAGATAAAATCTATTGACAAAACCAAGGTAACCCTTGAATCCATCATTGGTAAGCTTACTGATTTTGAATTAAATGGTTATGATGGTAGTGTTCAGAAATATAAATCAGCATTTAGAGCTTCTATTTCTAACCCATCTATGAGGAAAAGTAGAGATGTTAGTCACTGTCATGAATCTAGATCTAGCAAAGAAATTGATGATGAAGATAATTTAGTTGAGCTTGAAGCATTGTTGGCCAAGTGATTGCCCAGAGGTATCGATAAATATAGAGGTAAATTACCTTTGAAATGTTTTGCATGCAACAAGATTGGACACATAGCTACTAACTGTCCTAATGGTGATAATGGGCACAAGTGAGAGAAGTTCAAGAAGTACAAGGGAAAAGGAAAAAGAGATTGTCTTATTGCAGTTGATGGTGGTATCATTGATGAGGAATATGATGGTGATGCTAATGAAGACATTGTCTTTGTAGCCATTAAAGAGGAGACATCTAATGAGAAAGCTTTAGTTTCTCGCATGGATAATTTTGATGATTGGATCATTGATAGTGGTTGCTTACATCATATGACTGCTGACTGGAGAAAATTTATTTCTTTAAAAGAATTTGATGGTAGAGTTGTAAGATTTGGTAATGACTCACCCTGCATGGTTAAAGGTAAGGGAACTATTTCTCTTAATGGAAAGAGTAGTGCAAATGATGTCTACTGGGTTGAAGGTCTAAAACATAATCTTTTGATTGTTGCCCAATTCAATGACAGAGGATACCCATTGGAGTTTAAGAAAGGTAGGTGCAAAATCTATGGGAGAAAAGGTGAACTGATTGCAACTGGCAAGAAAACTAAAGGTAACCTGTTTCACCTAAATCCTAAAGTCAACAATTGTTTAATTGCTAAAATGGATGATAGTTGGCTTTGGCATAGGAGATTTTGTCATTTGAATTTTGACAACATTGTTAAAGTGAGTAAGTCCAAAAAAGTGAGAGGTTTGCCTCAGTTAAACAAACTGGTTAATTCTCTATGTAAGGAATGTCAATTGGGAAAGATGGCATCCTCAACTTTCAAGAGCAAGTCTTTTTTAGCAGAGCATCTATTAGATTTGGTTCATACAGACCTATGTGGAACAATAAGGACTTAAAGTATTCAAGGTGATAAATATTTCATGATCTTCACTGATGATTGCTCAAGGATGATGTGGGTCACATTCTTGAAAGATAAAATAGTGGTATTTGGTAAGTTCAAGGCATTCAGGGCCTTAGCTGAAAAAGGAGAGTGGAAAAAAGATAAAGTGTTTGAGGACTGATCAAGGCAGAGAATTCACTTCTGAAGAATTCACTAGATATCGTAAAGAGAATGGTATCAAATGATTGTTTGCCCTCTCGGGTGGATCCTTAAAGCATAAAGAACATAATGCAGAATAATGCCGTAAATATCAGACGAAGTATATCAGATGTTCTATTCATAAATAAGTGTATATTACAAGTTACATTTCGAAGTATAAAAAGGTACTGAGGGGGTGTGAGCGCCAACCGTCGCACCACAACTACCACCCCTTGGTTGACAACTAACCAAAACAATTACACATAATTAACTAATGTTATTCTCATGTACAATAATGCGGCCAACATCATCCCCCCCAAAAAGAAAAGTCGTCTCTAGGCGACTTACAAAAATGGAGATAATGCAACCTATACAATATACATATCTGAAAAACTAGGGAGGGGGCTGAGGAAGCGTCCCTGAAGCAGAAGGGTGAGATGTTGGTGTCTAGACCACCAAGCAGGCACGAAGCTCATACACTTGCTGAGTGCGTGCAGTCACATCCCACTCCACCACTAATACTTTCTCCAAAGCTATTTTCACCATGTGTGTGGCTTCCAACAACTCCTTCTCTTTTGTATCCACTGCCTCCGTCGTGCAGACCAACTGAGTCTGCTCGGCTACTAGACGAGTCTCTACCTCGGCCTTCGCTGCTTGGGTCTCATCCATCTCTGTGTGGGCCATCTCTAGCTATGCCAACAACTGCACCCTCTCAGCTACCCATGAGGCCTGCTGGCTAGCCACATCTCTCCAACATGACACATGCAGCCTCGTGGGCTGTAGACTCTTGCTGTGTATGCCTCAATGTATAATAGGCATACCGGTAGACCTGCTTCATCTCACGGACAACTGCCATCGCCTGACTCTCTACAATGGGCTGACGCAGCCTCCAAGCCTGGAGCATCCCCTCTGTCTCAGTAGTCGGCCACCCCTGAGACTCAAAGCAGGTAGCAAAGGCTACCAGGCAGCCCACCCGCATAAACTGTAAGACCTGCTCTAGCTCCACCACCACCTGCTACAATTCTTGCGTCTAGGCAGTGGCCACCACCCGCCTACCCCTTGTCACCATATCAGCCATGTCAGCTAGATAGGTCTCAATATCCTCCCTCGTCTGTGTCGAAGGCTGTGAAGTCCCTGGTGGAACGGGCACAACTGTATCCTACTGTGAAGGTACCTCCTTCGCCACTAAAGGTGTACCATCTTCTGGTGCCTACCCAGCATAGGCCACCTCCCCCGCCTCATTCCCAACTGTGAGTCCATGTGCCTCCCCTGATGAGTCAACCAAGTCGACTACCTCTACTCTAGTCTCTCGACATGGTGAGAATACAACAGCTACCTTTGGTTGTGCCAGTCTCATCTAAAATCATTGTGTGAGCCAGCTCTGCATAGCCTCAAGGTCAGCACACATGTCCGTGACTGGGGGATGGTTCATTATTGTCGGCTCCTCCAACAAGGAATCAGAAATAGTCACCACTGCATCACTACCCATGATGTCCAACCACACGTGAGGCTCGATATCCACCACCTCCACCTCCATCAGCCCCTACTCCTCAGCGACCACTACCTAATGCGGCAACTCCTCCATCCCTGACTCTGCCATGTCCTTGGTAAGTGCCACCGTGATTTGGCCCAGTGATGCTCCCTGGTACTCGTGCTGGAGGGGACCAAGTGTAATAGGTGTATGGCTCTGCCCGAAGGCCGGAATACAGGTGCCGCCCACGCCAGATAATGGCATAGGCATGCCCATTGGTAATAGGGGTGGGGCAAACAGGACTCGTACAGGCTCCTTCGTCGCCTAGCTGCTATTGTCCTCCTCATCTTCCACCTCTGAATCCTCTGCGTTGCTGGAATCCCTACCGCTGTCAGGCTCCCCTGAGGCCGAGGCCATATCTACTGCCCGTTTTCGCTTTGCGAAAGAGTGCCCAATGTCCAAGTGCCTCCAATACATTATCAGAGGCTCTCCTACTGTCAACGGTCCCTGTGGCCATACCTCCAACTCGTCCTCTGGCACTACTTCTTGCATGGCCTCCAGGAATAACCCTATAGCATAGTGAGGCATATAGAATGTGCGATGTTGGAGTGTCAAAAACTCATACATGCGCTCTACCAGTAACGCGGCCCAATCATACACGATGCCATTCATCAACCCATTCATCAGCATAATCTAAGGGAGGGTGATGTCTGACGCCCTACCCGACCTTGTCGATCTGCTCTTGATGACATCCATAATGCATCTCCAGTGGCCCTTCGCAACAAAAGTCTTACAGATTTCGCGACTCTTCATGGCACTAGCCACGCTGTCCAACTCTGCTATCGTCAAGTTCCGAGAGATTAATTTAATCCACCGCTCCTTCTCCTCCTGCATCATCTTTTTGGCCTTCAAGTCTATTTTTTTGCCCTGGCTGCCTGGAATGCCGAATACCCTCGTGAAATCCCCTGCTTTGAAGGATATAGTAACATCCCTCTGGAGGTATTCAAATGTGCTGGTGCATGTGTGCCTGTCGAAGGTGTCCACCATGAAGCATAGGGCACCCTCGTACTCCCGGATAGGGAACACGGGCATCCGAACAACCCACTCTACTTGTGCCTTACAGAGGTTTTGCTTCACCAGGTCATTGTCAGGGGTGTCCTGCCACCATTTCCAGCATTCTGATCCATTCAGGCCTTCAAAAGTGATATTCTATGGTGTCACTGTGTTTTTCACACTTATGGCAGCTTGTGGTGCCTTCTGTTTTTGCTTTTGTCGGGCGCTAGCATCCATGGTGCCACCTACAACCCATACGCCTAACGCTAAAACCCTGATATTGCTATCCCTATCCCTCTGGCTGCTACTGGAAGAAGCATGCAGTTGTTTTTTCCAACTTCTTTTCCCTCTTGAATCCATTAGTCTTTGTATAACTAATTGCTTGTTAAAAAAAAATCTTACGGTCGTTGGACACCTTCGTAACGACCTTCTTCTTTTGTGTATGGCTACTGCTGTGCGGGCTGCTTCTCCCTTTGCCTTTTTTTTTTTAAATAATATTTTTATTTTTTATTTTATTTATTTATTTATTTTTTTAATCTTATTTTTTATTTTTTATTTTTTATTTTTATTTTTTATTTTTCCTCTCCCCTGCGCGTGGGCTGCGTGGTGTCCTTTTATGCTGGTGTGACGTGTTTCTTTTTTTCCTTGCTGTGCGTTGCACGGGGGTTTTAAGTTTCCTTGTTTGCCTTGCGCGGGGTTTTTTAAAAGTGCGGTGCGTGGTGTGTGGTGACCACCGCCGGTGGCCCCACCGTCGGTGGCCCCACCGTCGGTGTGACCACCGCACGGTGGTTCCACCTTCGGTGGCCACTTTTTTTTTTTTTAAATAATTTTTTTTTATTTTTTATTTTTTATTTTTTTATTTTTTATTTTTAATCTTATTTTTATTATCGGACTAACTGACTGGATGGTCCAGGTTCCCTCTGTTCATGATAGACCTTTAATTTCGACCCATTGATGGCGTCTGGTATCTCCTTCCCGTCCAGTGTCCACAACTTAATCACCCTGTTCGTGTTGACCTCGCGTATCCGGAAGGGCCCTAACCATCAGACTTTGAATTTTCCTGGTTTAATTTTGTTTTTCCCATTGAATTTCAACACTAGCTGTTCGGGAGTAAACTTCATTCATCGGAGATGCTTGTCGTGCCAAACCTTCCATCTTTGCTGGGCTGTCTCTGTCGCCCACTGAGCCATCATCCTTCATTCGTCCAATTTGTTCAAAGCGTATAGTCTCTCCCTCAGGCTTTCCATGTCACCAAGTCGATTATCGATGGTGATCCGGAGACTCGGCACCATGAATTCAACTAGCACCATGGTTTCTTGTCCATACATTAGCTGGAAGAGAGTTTGTCTAGTAGTTACCTTGTAAGTTGTTCGGTATGCCCAGAGTACTGGCGGTAGGCGCTCCTCCCAGTCATCCTTCTCCACTTTGCAAGACTTATATATCACCGACATTATTATTTTATTGGTCGCCTCGGCTTGCCCGTTCGCCCATGGATAGTAGGGGCTTGATAAGGAGTGGAAGATTTTAAACTCCGTCGTCAGCAATCAGATTATGTGATTCACAAAATGGCCTCCTCTATCACTCGTCAGTTGGATTGGAATCCCATACCACGTAATGATGTGTTCATAGATGAATTTTGTTGTATTGACCGCCGAATTGTCGGGTAAGGCCCGTGCCTCCACCCACTTGGTCAAGTATTCTGTTGCCACTACAATGTATCTGCATTGTCGGGCTCTACTTAGTTTTAATGGTTCGATAAAATCCAATCCCCATCTCTTAAATAGTTCCTGGGCATTCGATGGGTTGAGGGGCATAAAATCTCTTTTTAATGGCCATCCAGCCCGTTGGCATGTATCACAGCTTGTTACCCACTCCCTGGCGTCATTATGTAGTGTTGGCCACCATAGTCCTACCAATAGAACTTTCCTCGCCGTGGTGTCGAGCCCCATGTGTCCACCTGCGAGCCCTTCATGTGCTTCCCTTAGGACGCCCAGAATTTCCTCTTCCAGGACGCATTGCCATAGGATGTGATCGGGCCCCATTTTATACAATAGGCCATTAATGAGTTGGAATGTCCTGTTCCTAAGTACCAGTTTCCTTCTTTCTCCTGGTGGCATCTCCCTCGAGAACCGTGATGTCGACAAATATTCCCCCATGCTTGCGTACCAGGCGGGGAGAACTGCAATGCGAAATAAGTGAGCGTCTGGAAAATATTCATTCACTCCTTCGGCTGGTTCTCCTGACTGGATTCTCGATAGTTGGTCAGCTATCACATGGCTCTTCCCAGGTCTTACTATAATGTTGAATGTATATTCCTGTAGCAATAGCAGCCATCGACTGATTCATCCTTGGATAATTGGCTTGTTTACTAGATACATTAAAGCCTGGTGATCCACATAAAATGTGAACGGGGTGGCGAGCAAGTAATGTCAAAATTTCTAGATGGAGTACACCATCCTAAGGGCTTCCCTTTCTATGGTGCTATAATTTTTCTCTGCCTTCGATAGGAGTCTGCTTGCAAAGTAGACCGGGTGATCTAGCCTGTGGTCGCCAACCTACGCCAGTGTGGCCCCTATGGCAAAGTTGGATGTGTCAACGTGTATGTGGAACTCTTTGTCCTAGTCAGGATATGTTAGGATTGGTGCACCCACCAACCATGACTTCAATTCTTGGAAGGCCTCCTCTTGAGCCATCCCCCATATATACCGTTCACCTTTCCTTGTCAGCTTGTCCAAAGGGTAGGATACTCGAGCAAATTTTTTGATAAATCGCCTGTAATACCCTATGTGTCCTAGGAAGGATTTGACTCCCATGACATCTGTGGGTGCCTCCATTTCCACTATCACCCGAATCATGTCTGGGTCAGTCTTGAGTCCAGCCTTACACACTATGTGTCCTAACAGCTTCCCTTGAGGCACCATGAATCTGCATTTTTTGGGGTTGAGTGCTAGGCGAGCTCGCTTGCATCTCTCCATGCATTCACCAAGTGCGGCCAAATGTGTATCTTGGTTACTGTAGATGGACCAGTCGTCCAGGAATGCCCTGAAGTTTCCTACTAACATCTTTTCAAATATGTGAAGGATTATCTGTTGAAAGGTCGTTGGTGCATTGCATAATCTGAATGACATTCGATTATACGCGTACATGCCATCCTCCACTATGAAGGTAGTTTTTAATTTGTCTTCTTTGGCGATGGATATCTGGTTATACCCAAAAAATCCATCCATGAATGAATAAATTTCATGACCGGCCACTTCCTCCAAGATGCTATCCCTAAATGGTATTGGAAACGGGTCTTTTATGGTGACCGCGTTAAGGCATTTAAAATCCATGCAAATTTGTATCTGGTTTGCCTCCTTTTTAAGGGATATCACTATGGGCGATACCCACTCGCTGGTCTGTACTTTAAAAATAATCCCAGCTTCGAGCATACGTTCAATTTCATCATTCACTCTTGCTGCATAGTTTTTATTCATTCTGTATGGCCTCTTTCGTATAGGTATGGCCCCAGGTACAAGTGAAATTTGGTGTAAGCATAATTCTAGCGGCACCCCCTTGAGGTCCTTATACGTCTAAGCCAATACATCCTCGTATTCCATGAATATTTTAAATGCGGCGACTTTCAGGACTGGGTTCCAGTCATCGCCAACCAGGATGTTTCTTGGCTCTGCTTCCATGCTGAGGTTTGTCGGTTTTACGGATTCTTCGTACCAGATTGGTTTTGTCATGTCAAACTTGTGTGCTAGTACTTCGTTGACCGGGGCATCCCCTTCGGTGTATTCCCCATACGCTGGCGGGAATTCATTCTCGTCTTGATCCTCGTCAACCTGCAACATGTTACACCCATACAGTAGCTCGTAGTCCTCCATTTGCCAGTGGAAGAGTCCATTAAGGGAATTGGTCTCGTCCTCAGAACATCCTTGGATTTCGAGAACACCTTCCTCGTTTGGTTCCCTTTCGTACTTTCCTCCATCAACTCCACCTTCACCATCTGATTCCGACTCTAATGTGAGTTCTTCACTCACAAGTTCTGTTTTCAGGTCGATAATAAATTTTCTCCCGGCTTTCTCCATTGACAATGTGTTACACTTCCAGTTGTGATTCACTCTAGCTGCCACCAACTACACTCTACCTAGAATGGCGTCGTATCCTTTCTTGGCTAGCGGAATCACCACAAAGTCGAGGACAAATGGTTGTGTCCCGATGGTCACTTGTTGCACCATGAGCATTCCAAGGGGTTTGATACCATGTTGATCCGCTACCAGTAAGTTGAAGGTTGATGGCCATAGTGTCAGTTTGCCAAGCTACTTCCAGGTTTCTTCCAGAAGCACATTCACTCCAGACCTGCCGTCGACGATAGTGTCAGTCAGAATGGTGCCTAGTATTCCCATTTCTACCACCATCGGGTGCCAGCCATTGTATAGTGTCAAGACCAATGGGTCTGTAGGTGTTCTACCGGAACCATTCGTATTCTGGGTTGCCTGACTGTGTAGGGTTACCTGGACCGTATGTAGGAGTGCCGTACATAATTGCGACATCATTTCTAGGAGGTCCTTCATTTTCACCGGCACTTCAATATGCAGCATTTGCTTCAGGATATTTTCCTTCACCTCGGATTGGGAAGTACTTACCGCTTCCTAGGTGCTCCTTTGTGCCAACATTTTCTTCGTCACCAACATTTCCTTCACCACTTCAGCCTTGGCCTCCAGCGCCCGCTGCTTCTCCGTGTGAGGGTCTGGGTATGTGGCCTTCTTTGCCTATGACCTTGTGATTGCCAATACCCATTCCTTCGTCCTGTTGATGTTGAGCAGGTTCACTCCAGACTTTGGGCAAGTTCCATCATCGTGGTCTCCAGGCCCACACCATTTGCATAGTTTTTGTAGAGTTTCTTTTGAGATACATTCTCTCGCAAAGTGGCCCCATTGATTGTAGGCTCGGCACTGGATCATTGGCTATCCCTTTCCATCATATTGGATTCAGCTCCTATTATTATTATTGGTCCTCTCCCCTTGCCGGTTGTTCCAGTATCCACTAGATGATGCATTATTATTGGCGGTTTGCGAAGTTCCGATGGCCGACTACTCTTGTGTGAAGAGAACTTGTTGGTTCCTGGTTTTCATATTGTAGGGACATTCCTTTGTCAAATGTCCCGCATTCTAACAAATGTCACAGAAAGACTTCTTGGGGTAGGACCCCTTGGTGTGTCCGTCACTCCTACAGTCGGTACACCACACGTCATTTTCTTCTGTCTTACTTGTACTCCCTTTCATGGCTTTGAATTCTTTCAACATTCATTCCATGTCCTTTTGGAGAGCATGCACCTTTTTACTTGATTCACCACCACTGTTGCTTTCCCTGTCAGAATCTTCATCATCGTCAAATGAATATTTATTACTTTTCTTCTTCCTTGATGTTTTGTATTCGCTCTTTAGGTCCATCGCCCTATTATAGGCATCGTCATATGACGTCGGGGGTACAATTTTTATTTTTTTCCATAGGGAGGATTTCAATCCTTCAACAAACCATCATTTTTTCAAGCCCTTAGCTGGTTGGCTTTCCATTTTACCCAACAATTCCTTCAGTCTCCTACTGTATGCCCGTACTGTCTCCTTGGTACCTTGTTTGGTATTGTATATCTCTGTTACAATTTTGTTGTCATCACGGAGCAAACGAAACTCCTCTATGAATTCCTTCTATAGGTTGGCCCATGTGGCCACTTTTTGCTTATCTACATCAGAGTACCAATCTATGGCAACTCCATGTAACGTGGCTGGGAACTGTTGTACCCAGTCATTCTGGTCTGTCACTCCATTGGCAAACCAAATGGTTTCACATGTACGGCAGTGTCGTAAGGGGTCTTCCTTTCCATCCCCTGTGAACTTTGACAATTTTTGTTTACTTGCCATCCTTGGTTGTCTTCCTGGGGGTGGTTGTGTCTGTGTCTGTGGCCCTGTGCTGCTTCCTCCAGTGGCATTGGTGGTGTGTCGTGCGTGGACGACTGGAGGTACGGTGTTTTGCCTGTCGTGTGTGGCACCTACACCCATACGGTTTCCCTCCCCTTCACTCTCACACGCGCCCACTCCTACTTCCCGTTGGTAATCTTCACTCTGTGGCGTAAGGGATAAGTTTCTAAACTGATCCCGAGTCTCCTCAACTAGATTTCGTTGTAACCTTGTTTCTTCTAGAAACTCTTTGTGGCTCTACATCCTACGATGATCTGGTGATGCGTAGAAATTTTAGTCGGCCTCTGCACCCTCCGTGACACCTCCTTGGTTCCCCTCGGGCCCCCCTTCGGTAGGTCGTCCTTCGGCAAGTTGCCTCAACCTTCGTCTATGTTCTACTTGCTACTCCAAAATCAATGCCCTCTGCACGGCCTCCCACTCGTTCATTTCTGGTTTTTTATTTCTATCTTTATTCAATAGGTTTGGCATTAATTGTCGCACATTCCCATAACTCACAATACATAAATCAAAACATGTTTTTATTAATTCATCTGCTCAAATACAACTCGTGTCAATGACACTTTTATTTGAAAATAAGAAGTTCAAGGTTCAATTCCCTCCTGGCCTGGCGCCATCTCGTTTCGTTTCTCGTCGGCTGTTCTCTTCATAGCGTTGCAGGATTTGTTGTTGTTTCTCTTCCTAGGCAATCTCCTCTAGGTAGGCCTATTGTGCTAGCGATTCCTGTGCAAGCAACCGAGGGAGGTGGTTCATCAATCGGTTTACTGTTGGGCTAACCTCCAACGCTATCCACATTGCACTTGGTGGGATTTCTGCCTCCGCCGCCTCTCGTCGGATGTAGGTCTGAATGGCTACCTGGAGAAAAAATGAGAATTCTCGCGTTGCTGTGTCTTCTCCTGTGTAAAGTTCTATTTGCGCGTCATCGGCCTCTGGGTTTATTTCACCAATGGGCAGGCCCATTGTGTTTGTGCACCATCCGTGTCTTCCATTCCCAAGTACGTCTAGGCAACGGCGCCAAATGTTTGCCCTCTTGGGTGGATCCTTAAAGCATAAAGAACATAATGCAGAATAATGCCATAAATATCAAACAAAGTACATCAGATGTTCTATTTATAAATAAGTGTATGTTACAAGTTACATTCTGAAGTATAAAAGGGTACCGAGGGGGTGCGAGCGCCAACCGTTGCACCACAACTACCACCCCTCGGTTGCCAACTAACCAAAACAATTACACATAATTAACTAATGTTATTCCCATGTACAATAATGTCGCCAACAACGATAGCTTTTTGCACCAAGAACACCACAACATAATGGTATTGCAGAGAGGAACAATTGGTCAATTGTTGAAGCTACTAGGACAATGTTGATACAAGGAGGTGTAGTGAAAACTTTTTGGAGAGAAGCTGTCAGCACAACTGTCTACACAATAAACAAGATTTTGGTAAAAAGAGGTAAGGACAAGACCCCTTATGAATACTAGTATGGTAGATCACCTAATTTTGGTTATTTCAATATATTTGGTAGCAAATGTTTTATTAAGAGAGGTGACTATATTAGCAAGTTTGAGGCTAAAAGTGATGAAGGTATATTTCTTGGTTATTCCACCAAGAGTAAGGCCTACAAATGTTATGACAACCGGACACAAAGAATCATTGAGAGTGTTGATGTTCGAGTGGATGAGTATCCTGAAGTCTCACGAGAAACTAGTGTGGAGAAAAAGGATGAAGATCCTTGCATTTTGTTTTTGGAACCAAAACCTGTGAAACCTTAAACCGATAAAGCAAATACTGATGCACCAGTTCAACCAGAACAGGTAGACTCATAAGAAGAAGATGATAATGAATTGAATAAACTTGAAAATAATGATCATGTTATTCTGAGGTATGTGAGACTCAATCACAATCCTGGATAAATTATTGGAGATAAGGATGCTGGAGTGCTAACCTGAAGAAGAATAAGAGAAAATTCTTGCATGATCTCCACTATTGAGCCTAGAACTGCTAAGGAAGAATTTGGAGATGATCATTGGGTTAAAGCTATGGAGGAGGAGCTTGAACAAATTGAGAAGAACAACACATGGACTCTAGTACCCTGACCGATGAATAAAAATGTAATAGGTACTAAGTGGGTTTTCAGGAACAAGTTGAATGAAGATGGTGTTGTAGTTCGCAACAAAGCTAGATTGGTTTGAAAAGGTTATGCATAAGAAGAAGGAGAAGATTATGGTGAGACTTTTGCACCAGTTTCTAGACTGGAAGGTGTCATAACTTTATTGGCTTTTACAACTCATAAGGGATTCAAAGTATATCAAATGGATGTGAAATCTGCATTTTTGAATGGTAGATTGGAAGAAGAAGTATACATTGAGCATTCAGATGGTTATGCTTTAACTAATAAAAAGGACATGGTATGTAAGTTGCACAAATAGCTATATGGACTAAAGCAAGCACCGAGAGAATGGTATGAAAGGATTCATTCACACCTGATGAAGATAGTTTTTCAGAGAACCAGTGAAGATAGTAACATATATCTCAAATCTAAAGGAGATAAGATACTAGTTAGTGAAGTATTTATAGATGATATCATATTTAGTGGAAATGATGACATGAGCAATGACTTAGTAAATGAAATGAAAAGTGAGTTTGAAATGTCTCTAGTGGGAGAGAATTTTTTTTATAGGTTTGCAAATACAACAAATGAAGAGTGGTATTTTCATTACATAGTCTAAGTATATGAAGGAGGTATTAAAGACATTTGGTATGAGTGACTGTAAACCAGTTGGGACACCAATGGTTAGAGGTTGTAAGTTGTCTAAGGAAGATGAAGCCACATCTATTGATGAGAAGGAATACAGGTCAATGATTGGGAAATTGCACTATGTTGTTCACAGTACACCGGATATAGCTCATGCAGTTGGTCTAGTTGCTATATTTCAGAAGAATCCGAAGGAAACACATTTGATAGCAACCAAGAGAATTTTCAGATATTTGAAAGGTACTGTTGACTATGGATTATGGTATTCATATGAAGGAAACTTTGACTTGAAGGTGTACATAGATGCAAATTGGGTAGGTAATTTTGATAACCGGTAAAGTACAACCGATGGTGCATTCTTTCTAGGAGGAAGACTTGTTTCATGGAGTAGCAAGAAGCAGAGTTGTATTTCACAGTCTAATACTGAAGTTGGGTACCTTCCTGCTTATATGAATTGTACCTAGGCTATTTGGATGAGACACATTTTGGAAGGTTTAAAAATGAAGTTTACAGAACCTGTAAAGATATTATGTGACAATACCAGTACCTTAAATATTTAAAAAAACCCTGTCCTGCATGCATGAACCAAGCATATTGAATTGAAGTATCATTTCTTAAGGGAAAGATGCGATCTTAGAGCATGTTTCTACCAAGGAGCATCTTGCAGATATCTTTACTAAACCTCTACCTAAGACTACTTTTAAGTATCTTAGAAGTTAGATAGGGGTTGTAACCCTTCATGAGGTCAATTAAGCATAATGTAGATTACATCAGTGCTAGAGATACTTGCATAATTTTACAGTAGGATTGGTGTAGGAGTGGAGTTATTCTACAGGGGGAGCATAAAGTTGTAGATTGTTGATGTCGAACAATGAAGTTTTACATTGCATGTTTTACTTTCAATTTGGCATTGTTGTCAAAGGGGGAGAAGAACTATGTGATTATGGGGAGAAGAATTGTATGATTGACAAAGAGAAGATGTACAACCAGCTACCAGCTGGAGACAAGGAGAGTACATGGTAAAATGTAAACCAGGATTCCTATTCACATCACGACAATCAATCGTATTGATACTTGTATTTCCATCAATGCTAAAGGGGGAGATTGTTGGAATTTGCAGGAAGATTGCATTAATGATTTGTTATGTTGTCATTGATGTCTCGACAAACTGGTAATGTTATTGTGATAATGTTGTTTTGTAACTGGTAGGAAGAGCTAAGTGAAAGGAACTATAATCGGTAGGTAAGTTTGTGGAGTAAACCGGTAAACCCTACCTATTGTTTTGATAAACCCTAACCGATTAAGTTTGGTGAATTGGCTATATTGGTTTATGATCTGATGAGCGTAATGATTATGACACGTATGCATATTGTATGAAGAGAGTTTCAAAGATTTTTTGGCACGTTGAGTTAATGTTTTTTGTCTAGGGAATGAGAAAGTATATTGCATGTAATGCAAAGCACGCGATGAGTTATCGTGTTCGATGAAGCGGTGATCAAGGAGCAGTCGAGACTTTCTTGAATGATGTGCAGAGATTGTTATGTAATCCAATGGTCATAATTGAACCGACCTGTTTGTAATCTCTATGAGAGAATTAGGTTTTTTTGTGTAACCGACCTAATTGATTTGTTTATAACATCGATGAGTTGTTTTAGTTTAAGTGTTGACAAAGTTGAATTGAGTGTGTTGTTTCCGAACCAGATGATGTATCTGCAGCTTGAGTAAAGGTAGATAGGAGCATGAAAAGGATTTGAACAAGCAAGTGTAGTGCTATTCAAACAGATCAACAAACTCCTGTTGTTTTTTGACAATTACAACAATAAAATCCCCTAACCGGGTAAGCTCTAACAAGCTTGGTGTTATTCAAATCCTCTAACTAGGTGATCCATTAGCTTGGATTCTAAATCCTTTATAAAGGTTACTCCTCAGAGGGTATTGCTTCTAACAAGGTATTATAGTCAATCCCTTACCTAGGCGTTCCCTAACAGGATCTGTTCTTAACAGGATTTTTTGTAAAAGCTTTAACAGGCTTGGCTCCTAATAGGGCGAACTTCAAAAGAGTTTAGATAGTTATCTTGTGAGTCTCATCTCACCGTGGTTTTTCCCATTTGGGTTTCTACGTCAAAAATATTGTGTCAAGTGGTGAATGTTTTTGTGGTTATGTTTCTATGGTTGATTTACTTAACTACCTATTTCATTTTGATAAGTTATGTTAGCCGGTAACAATCAGAAATAAAGTTTTACTTATGTCAAGTAAAAGTATTTGGATGATTGTGAGTTTCAATTTATTTACTATTATCTATTGTAACAGTCAACTGGTTTATGTTGATAGTTTTATTCTTATAGAGATATTGTATTTATAGTTCTAAGTTTACTTGAGAGGTTATTTCTAAGAAAGGTGAAAGTTTATCAGTTTTTCTATCTACTGATTCACCCCCCCCCCTCTCAGTAGTTTACCGGATGCTTATTCTTTCATCACACCATCAATAGATCAAATGAAGAAGACTTGGGTAAAGAAGAGTGATGATCATGCAGGAAATGGGTCTGCACTTGATTCTGGCATTGGAACCTCATACGATAACTAAGCTAAGGCATTCAGCCTTAGGGGGAGGTTTTCATGAAAATTCTTCAAACCCCATGTTGGAGATCTATACTTGGTTCCGGTAGGTTACAAAGATATGTACAGATGAATTTCCAAAAGTTTCTGATCATAATTGATGATATGTAGATGATCTTTTGGGAGAACTTTGTGAATACAAGGTAACTGAAAGAATTAGGGTTAAGTGCACTTATTATACCTAAAATTTAGGTATGCAGAGGATAAAAAGAAAATTGTCCTTTCATTTCTCACTTTGCATTCAAAGCAAGAGAACTGAAGAGAGCAGTGAAGTAGAAGTTCCAGAGATTTCAAGCGAAAAGAGGATTTGCCGAGTGATCTTGCATCTGTGTGGAAGGTATTTGTCAGTTGATAATTTTTTAGTTTGAAGATTAATTTTTCAGATATGGCATCTTCTAGTATTGCGACCCTATTGGTAGTAGATGTCACAGATAGGGCAAGGCCTAATTTTAAAAAGCATCCATATAAGTCAATAGGATGATCAGAGTGGTGCATTCTCATCAGTCCCTTATGAAGTGTTGCATGTGGAGGATATTACAGCTTACATTCATTATAACATTGAGGAGCTCGGAAGTTCCCAAATGATGAATCTATACACTCAACACATAATTGATAGGATGGGCAGCCTGAAACTTGAATTTAAGTCGATCGAGGAGAAGAGTTTCACACAGTTCATAAAATTTCTAGTGTTTGATGAACCTAAGTGGGTCTGATACATTCTAAGCAAAATCCATGATGAATTCATGTGACTTTGATAAACCCTACAAGATTACCAAGAGTGAAATCAAGGCGGTAACATATTTGAACTCAATCAGTGAGGTGCCTGCCTTGACGAATGTGAAGAACTAGATAGTAACAGAGGCAATTAGTTCTCAATTTGACAAAAGGGCAGTGACAATCACCGATGTTGTTAAGTATGATGTCAAATTTGCATAGATGGTAATGAGATACAAGTTATATCACTCTAGCTAGGATAATTCAATATTCGGTATGGCTATCTATGTTGCTTATCAGATGTTGAAGTAAGATAAGAAATATGATCTATGTGAAGTTCTTCGGAGTGAGCTATTGGGTAATTTGAAGAAGTTGAAACAGGATAAGAAGCTCATATTCAAATTTGGAACTTTGATCATATGTTTGTACTTCTACTTTATGAATGAAATTTTGGGAGTTGGAAAAGTTTAGTGGGCCTATGACTGGCTGGTGGCAGTACAAATAAATGAGACACTTCATGGCCTTAGAGATTCTACAATCTAGAATAGTATTCTTTGGGGATACTTTAAAAATTTGCAGAGCATGATGCAAAACAAGGAGATAATTCCTAAGAAGATAGGGTAGAAGTATGAAGATACAATTTTCTTTATGGTTGATATTGATCAATGTCTTATGAAAGTTGCGGAACCAAGAACATCATGGATCATGCCCATGGGTTATGAGGTGGAAGGACACATTCTCTATGTGCATGCTCAACACTTATTGAGATAACTAGTGGATAAGTCCGAAGAAAGGTTTGGAACTTATAAGGAGAAGAGATTTGACTTACACTCTAAGTTCAAGAAGTTGGAGAGTTAGAAGAAGTTGAGGAAGGAGGTAGAGAAATTGGTAGAAAACATGGGGATCACCAAAGAGGCAGTCTAGAGAGCTAGAGAGAAAAATATTTTGAAATAAGAAGACATGGTGAAACCAAAGAAGGATAAACTAGGAACCCTTGCCCCTAAGCCTAAATAATCAAAGAGTTCTGCACCCTCCTCTAGTGGTTAGAAACCTATTGAAGGAAAGAGGAAGAGAGGACAATCTAGAGCATTTATTCTTGTTGATGAAGAAGAGACAGGATCAAATGAAGTATTCAAGGAAGTCAAAGAGAAAGCTACTAAGATCTCAAAGGAGAAGCAAAAGTTTAGTTTTTTGTTTGTTTTTATTTATTTTTTAATTAATTATTTTATTTTATTTTTATTTTTTGTTGTTAGTTTTGTTTGTTTTTTTGTTGTTAATTTAGTTTTTTAATTTGTTTAGTTTTAAAATTTGTCTTGTTTGATTTTATTTGCTAATGAATTGTCTAATCAAGGTGCAGTTGCAAGATCTAAAAGAGGAGAGTTAACAAATTGTTTTTATAGGATAATTCACATTTTACAATGATGGATTAAAAATAACCTTTATTTATATTGAGTAAAATCTTGCAAATTCACATTTATCTATCTTGGTTAAAAAGAACCATCATTTTGCTATCTTGGTTACAAAGAAAAATCACTTTGCTATCTTGGTTAAAATGAAAAAACACATTTTGTGATGTTGGGATAAAATTAACCTTCATGAATGATTGGCAATGAAAAAATTCACATTTTACCATCTTGGTTTAAAAAGAACAATCAATTTGTCATTTTCAAGGTTTAAAACAAACAATCAATTTATCATTTCCAGGGTTTAAAAAGAACAATCAATTTTCTATTTTGGGATTGAGAACTCACACTTTTATCTTGAAAGTGGTAAAAAGAACACAACACTTTTCATTCTTTACTTCAAGCAAATGATGTTGTTAATTTTATGCTTTCTTACAAATGGTAAAAAGAACAAACACATTTTTGCAATATTGGCATAAAAAGAATCTTCATGCATGATTGACAACTACAAACTCACATTTTTCTATGAAGGATTAAAATGAACAAGTTTTCTCTATGTTTAGTGCTCTTTCCCATTCATAGGGTGGACCAATTGTTACACCAAGTATCTTCTCTCCTCACCTTCGTGGACCTTGGGTGAAGATAAAGGTGATTAACAATGTCCGCCTTTTCTTTTTGAGTAGCAAATTGCCTCTTGGGGCCCTCATCACCTTAAGGGAGTAGTTATAAATAGAGGTATGTTAGGGATATTGTCTTTCCCAATGGGATCTCAAGCGATTCCTTTCGAGCTGCTATACAAAAAAACTGTTCAAACGGTTGAAGTGTTGAGTGAATTTGACGTATGTGGAAACTTTCTCTGCACTGATAAGCTCAATTAGAGCCTTGAGTTACTTGCTTCATAAATTCATTATTGGATTGAACCCACCAAAAACTTACTAGAAACTTTGTTTTAGTGACCAAAAACCCTATTTCTTATTGGTGCAGGAGGTTGGACCTCTGAAGCTATCCCAATTCGTACCTTTCAAAGTCAAGATAGATGTCCTCTAGTTCATAAGATCTTCAGATCTTTGGGGTAAGAGACTCTGGTTTGCTTGAGAAGTGTGTGTCATGGTGGGGAGCCAGTGCTACTGAATCTCTATCTATCTTCTTTGTCTAGGTATTTGGAGAAATCCAAGTGGGGATCTAACTAGTAGAATCATCTTTCCAGCCTAAGTTGTATGTTTTCAAATGTTTGCAATTGTTGAAACCTGTTATGATCAAATTTGGGTGAATCTAGGTCCCCCAATTTATCGAACGCTTACTCAAATCATTGAAACTTGGCCAATGTACTTTATTGTCTTATTTCTTCTTGTCAAAATAAAAACATTCAAAACAAGTACATATCATTAACTGATCAAAACAAAATCCTCAACCAAGAACAATTTTACACAAGCATCAATACTTAGGGTTTGGAAGTATCTCAAATACATTATGAAATATATCTACCGCACTTTAAGAAGAAGAAGATTAGTGAAAATAAAATCCAAAAAAGAAGAAGTTTTAATTAAAAAATCCATAAACTCTTCTTGAAACATTGAACATTCATACACCATTATCAAGACTTTGGATACAATTTTACAACAAATTTTGAGCTAAAACCTTTGAGATCACAAGCTTTTTTCCAAAGAAGATCCCTATCACAATCACACAATAGAAGTCAATACATTCCACCATCTTACATTCCACAACCCAAAATATCCTACTAGAAACTCCAAAGTTTGCACTTATAGTGAGAATCCATCAACAAACCACATCCATTCAACTTTCAACATTAGCAAGTTTTGTCATTAGTCTCTTTTAGATATTTCACACCTTATCAATAGATCAACTCATTAATATATCTATAATATCTAGGATCAATCATCCTAAGAGGTCATACTCATCATCTATGGTAGGTAAACCTAACTCATGAGTTCATCCTCTCATAGTTAGATAGCTTTGGTTGTCAATCACAACACTCACTATACCTTACCTCAAAACTATTGCACCCTGAACTAAAGATATTAAGAGTACTTTATTGATAAACTTGAGAATATCTTGAGAATCATTCACTCACACCAACCAATTAATCAAACCATTTTAGTCAAACATTGGAGCTATAGAAAGAGTTAGATTGTCTCATTTGTCACAATCCCACTTTCATACAATAGATTTTCACATGACCAAAACTAGATCCATGAGGCATAAGAAAGTAGAATCACAACATGACTCAGATGATGAAACTATCAATCCTATTCACCATAAAGAATTCATAAGAGGAGAAGATTCACAAAATCTTACACAAGAGGAAATAGAAGAAGCAACTAGTGATCCTAGGTTCAACAAGATCTTTGACATAATACTCAAAGGGATGCAAACACTTATTTTCTCAAACTTGCACAAGAAGGGGTGAAACTCCCCCCTTACTATAATGTTTCCCAAGTTGTACAAATGGTTGATCAATAAGAAACTAGTCATCATCGAAATAAGGATTAAAATGATCACAGACAACAAAATACCCATAACTATGACTGTAATCAATACCAAAATAATGACCATAGTTATATCCAACCCTCCAACATAGAGATGTATGTCTTACACCAACAGATAAATGATCTCTCACAAGGGATAGCGAATTCAGGAATATAACATAAAATGTATTCTATAGAGGATATATGTCTTTATCCATTTGATAGTAGCATAATCATGCCACCTTTTCCTACGAGATTTAAGGCTCCCAAGTTTGACAAATACAAAGGAAAGGGTGATACTAGGGATCATGTCCGAGAATTTTACACAGCTTGCTTAGAGGTTTATCATGATGAAACGTGCTTAAGCACGCCTCTTTCCTCAAAGTCTAGGAGGATCATCTATGCAATGGTTTTCACAGTTGCCAGGTAGAATTTGGACATTTGTTGACTTAGTTCAAAACTTTTTTACTCATCATGCACATAACATAGAACAAGATTTCTCCATGGCTGGTTTATGCAACACTAAACAAAAAAATGGAGAGTTATTCTCAACATTCTTGCAAAGGTGGAGACATGTTTCTAGCAAACATTCCTGAGGAACAATTAGTCAAAATATTCATTTCAAACTTAAGTGAAGACATGGAATTCCACTTGCAAGTCAAATTTTCAAACTCTTTTGAGGAGGTGATAGCCTAAGGACTCAAAATTGAGAAAGATCTTATCAAAAAGGGTTTGGTGAAAATATTCAAAGACAATAAAGATGTTCCTCACTCAACTTACAATAGTGATAAACCAAAGTTTTGGTCTAAAAACAAGAACATTGTCAATGATGGCATTGTTGATGCTAGAACCGTGAAAATCATACAAGCTGTCATGAAATTATTTGGACTAAACATGAACGCCAACGATAACCTCACAAACAACCAAGTGAGAAACACTCAACAAGATGTACCTAAGAGAAGGTACACTACATACAAGCCAGATCGGACTTACACACCTTTTAAGGAACCCATCGAAATGGTGTTAAGGAAGCTAGTATCATCCAATCTTAGCACGCTTCTAAAAAAATGCAACTATGAGCCTCAAGTAAAACCTCCCCAGTGGAAGGATAATGAAAATTGTGAATTTGACAAAAGAAAAAGTCATACAATAAAAAATTGTCACCATTTGAAGAACATCATCCAAGATCTTATTGATGGAGGAGAAGTAGAAATTGATGGCATCAACCATAAAAGCTTAAACACTGACCATACAATGTTAAAAAATCCACTTCCATCATATGAAAAGGGAAGTGCCTCCCATCAAGGGAAGAAAAATTATAGTAAGGTAAATTATACATAAGCATCCTATGATTATACTATCAATAATATCACTGACAATACTATACACATTGTAATGATAACCATCAAAACCAAGAATCTTGATTGCAATTTTGTTACCTGTCGTAGCAAGGTCACACTACAAGGTGTGCCATCAAAAATGACATATGGTCCAAAGCAATATAACCTTGTTGAGCAGCTAGAAAAGACGCATGCACTAATTTCCATCCTTGAGATTTTCCTGTTGTCACCATCACATAAAATAATCTTAGACAAATATCTCCAAGAAGCATCAGTCTCATCCAATATTAATACTAATCAATTTCAAGCCATGGTTGGTAATATTAAATCATCCCATTGCCTTACTTTCATTGAAAATGAGTATTCATCCATATAGCAACCACATAATGCTCCACTTCAAATTCAAGGTTTCATTAACAAACATCAAGTCAAATGAGTCTTGATAGATGGTGGAGATGGTTTGAACATATGCACATAGCAACTGGTAACAACATTGAGATATACTGAAAAATGCAGTGGATGTTAAAAAGAAGATCACCATCAAGGCCTATGATGATGCAAACTGATCCTCCAAAGGATGTGTCACTCTACCAGTCAGGGTATGACCTGCAATGAAGGATGTGGTTGCCAAGTCATAGCTATACCCCTCCCATATAACCATTTTATAGGAAGAACTTGGATAGATGCCATGCAAGCAATACCATCCACCTACCATCAATGCATCAATTTTTTACATAATGGAGTGAAAATACTATTTTTTGGTGATCTTATACCCACTTTCCTTTTGAAACAATATAAGGCATCAACCTAATATTACTATGCCTAGCAACATAGAAGCTACTTCCTCATTGTTTTAACCCCTCTTCTCACCAGTAATCCAATCCCTACACCAATATAATGCCAAATTGAGGATGAAGGTAAAGGATGAATGCCCAGGAGAATATAACATTAGCCAACTTTTTTGTGTTGGCCAACTACCTCTTTTTCCCCAGACATATGGAAAACCTCAACCTTCACAACAAAATTCCACTATAGCTAGCACATGTACACTTGCAAGGTTCACCCCGGGAAGAAGACAAGATGAATAAATTGCTACAAAAGACTTGACTAAGTGGATCTACAAAGAGGAGTCATCCAAGGGTAAACAACCTATACAGATACCAACATAAAACTATGGCTAAGGTTTCATAATGATGCAAAAGATGGGTTATGATGGACATAGTGCTTTAGGCTTACAAAAATAGGGCATGCAAGAACCTTTTCAACCTTCATTACAACCTAGAAATCAACTCAAAGGACTAGGATAAAATCCAAGTCAAGAAAGAACTTCTAAATCCAAAATCCCCAAATATAACAAACAACCAAAAGCGTTATGTTTCATGAAAGTATATTACTCCAAGGTTGAAGCTCTTGTCCATTTCACACACACAAGCAACATCAACAACCCAATCGGATATGACATCTTCAACAACTATTGACAAAACTTTGATACCTAAAGAATGTCCTATAAGATGCAATAAAAAATATCTACAAAGTGATTCTAAGATAGATTCACATGAATATGAATGAGATTATTTTGATACTTTTGAAGATAAAAGAGCTAGATGAGAGACATGGATCAAAACTTTCTCGGATCCTATTCCACAAAAGTCACAACATCTTGTTGATAGAGATGTATCACCTCCTAAGCCTAAATATGAAAAGGAGAGTACCAACAATGATCTTAATACCTTTGATCTAACCTTAAGTGTCACATCTTATGACCTTGACCTAATTGATGGCATAATGTCACTATCCATCCCCAACTCATTGGCCGGGACCAACAAGGTCCCCCATGCCTCAATGTGTTCTAAAATAATGACACGATCATTGACTTTTTTGAACTTCGAGATAACATACAAAGTAGGGATCAAAAGGCTGGGGTTTCTATTGAACTCAATAGAATGGGTTACTTTGGAGAGAATGCCAAACCTCTCAGTTGCAAAAATATAACAATCTAGAATGGATCTTCTAGTGAAAACCGCACTGCAACACTTATTGATCCTAAAAAAGTAAAAATAAAGGACGAATCCAATGGTGAAAACAATTCTAAGGAACCTAAGGATGGAAGGTTTGAAATTATCCCATTCAACACAAATTAGGAAATATCATCTATCCCTGTGGAAGAAACAAAATAAATAAATCTAGAACAACAAAAAATCCCCACATGATACACCTAGAAGCATCATTGACTCTAGAAGAAGATCCTAGTTTTGCAGAATTCTTTCAAAAGAGATAGATCAACTTTGCATGGTCCTATGCAAACATGCAAGGAATAAATCTAGATCTAGTGATGCATCACTTGATAGTAGCAGAAGGAGCCAAACCAGAGAAACAAAAGTTAAGAAAAATGCATCCTCAGATCACACTCTTAGTATAGGTTGAACTCAAAAATTTGTTAGACATTGGTTTCATCAGGTCGATTAACTATGCATAATGGATATCCAGTATTGTACCAATGGAAAAACCAATTGGGGGCATTTGCATTTGTACATATTTCAAGGACTTAAACAAAGCTTGTCCAAAAGATGACTTCCCCCTTCCTAACATTGACATGATTGCGGATATGATTGCTAGACATGAAATGCTCTCACTCATGGATGTTTTTTTTGGGTATAACCAGATCAAGATAGAACCTAAGGATCAACACAAAACTTCCTTCACTTTTCCATGAGGCACTTATTGTTAGAACATGATGCCATTTGGCCTAAAGAATGCTAGATCTACCTATCAATGAGCTATGACCACTATCTTTCATGACATGATGCATACTTTGATTGAAGACTATGTGGATGATCTCCTAGAAAAATACTTAACAAGAGGGAATTATTTGGCAGTCCTAGACAAGATCTTCTGAAGGCTATAAAAATACAAGGTTCGTTTGAACCCAAAGAAATGTGTTTTTGGAGTAACCTCCTAGAAGCTCCTAGGATACATTGTCTTAGATAAAGGAATTGAAGTTGATCCTACAAAGTTGAGGAAACAGCTAAACTAGCTCCAAAAAGGGGTTATAAAACTCATATTATTGACTTTTCTTAAACATTTCAAAAAATCAAAGCCACTATTAAATTTGCTGATCATGATAAACAATCTGTAATTTTTGAAAAAAATCATTTTATTGACTTTTCATGTTATTGACGTATGGTTTTGGAGCCAGTTTAGCTGCAACCCAAAGGTGAAGGCAATCCTTGAAATTCAACCTCTGAAGAACATCAGTCAGCTAAGAACATTGCAAGGGAGGTTACAATCCATTCATTGGTTCATCGCTTAGTTGGCCGATAAATGTCATCCATTAACACATCTACTACACAAAAAACATTCAATTCAAATGGCATGAAAAACGCCAACAAGCATTTTAGTTGTTGAAAGACTACCTAATGACACCACCTTTGTTAATACCACTAGCTCTAGATAGGCCCTTATTGTTATACATATCAGCTACTGCTATTGCCTTAGGGTTACTACTACCACAACATAATTCAGAAGGAAAGGAATGTGTCGTCTACTATATCTCTATAACATTGGTAGAGTATGAACTCAACTATACCCCTATTGATAATGCATGCCTTGCGGTGGTCTTAGCCTCACTCAAGCTAAGAAATTATATGATGAAACATAACACCAAGTTCATTGCAATGATTGATCCTTTGAAATATTTGTTAAGTAGCTCTAACTAGTCGATTGACAAAGTGGGTCATGATCTTGAGCGAATTTGATATTGAATATGTGGACCGCAAGGCAATTAAAGGGCAGTGATAGCAGATCAACTAGCAGAAGCTCCCATGGAAGGTAGTCGCCCACTCATATCAACCTTTCCTGATGAAGCAATATTCACAGTAACACCTACACAACAATGGAAGCTCTACTTTGATGGATCATACACTTGGCATGGTTTACGATCAGGCATTCTCTTCATCACTCCTCAAGGTGACAACATTCCAAAGTCATACACTAACATTTCCATGCACAAACTACATAGCAGAGTATGAAGCCTCGATCACAAGACTCAAAATGGCTATATAGTGGAGCCTGAAGGACCTACAAGTCTATGGTGACTTTCAACTGGTAATTGGAAAAATTAATGATGACTACCAAACCAAAGATGAAAAGCTCATGCCTTATAAATGTATGGTCGATAGTTTCTATTTATGGTAAAAATAGAAACAAAAATATTGAAAGACTAAATGAATTCAACCACAAAACCCTAGCCTAACAACAACAAAGATCCACCATAACATATGAAGATTACCTAAGACAATGTAGATCAACAAAATCACAAATATTATACCATCACATGTCCAATAGGGTTTGAATCTCCATTCTTCCTATCTCCATTGATCTTGCTTGATATATTTGCTCTCAGATTTTATGTGTGCATAAGAGCTCAACAAAGAATAGAAATATGGTTGCAAGTAGGCTTAATCGCATATGAAAGTTTGAATGCTAATCCAGAAGCGCTTAGAATGCATAGGAGGATTGATAATTAATGAAGCATCTCCTTATATAGAAGACACTGTAAGAAATGGAGGGATAAGATTGAGAGGTGTAAAAGATAAATGGTCAGCTAGGATTAGAGGGTAGGTAGAGGAAATAAGAAAATAATGAGAGGGTAGGTAGTGTAGGAATTAAGAGATGAATGACATGTGTCATGGGTAGAAAAGGCTAATGAATTAATTAAATAAAAAAAGATTTAATTAATTAATAGAGGAAGTGGGATCAATTAAATAAATAAATATATATATATATATATCTATATTTTTCAAGGTGGCAATGCCACTTGATATATATTTTATTAATAATATATAATTTTTGCAATATATTTAAAAACTGGTTCAAATTGAGCTCCCAGAGAAAACAACCAGCAAGAAAAACTCCGGTCATTGCTCATCAACATGACTATAGAAGAGAAGTAGTGAACGATCCTCTAGCCAGAGCTAGTTTCAAAATAGAGATCAGCAAAGGAGCATGCACGCTCATTTACAAATAGGAGCATGCAAGCTCATTTTACAGAATAGGAGCATGCAAGCTTATTTACAAAATAAGGACATGAAAAATAAATAACATAGGTTGTCCAGTGAATGAAGAATAGAGCTCCAAAAAGCAAGAGGACTAAACCAACATCTAAGGACAGATCCATCTGCATGGGATATCTTGAAGGCTCTACAACAAAGAACTCCTGCAACCAAAATTGGCATGCCCCTGCACCAAAAAAGACCTGCAACCAAAATATATATATATATATATATATATACGTAGAGAATTTACAAGAAACACAAGGGTCCAAAACATGACTGACACCAACGACATGAGATCTGTGGTCTGTCATTATAGACAAATGCCAAAGGAGAAGAGGTGAATGCGGAAATGATAGAGAGAAATGAAGCCCAAAATTTTTATGCCATAAATGAAAAGAAAGAGGAGATGTATCATAAAAAATCTGACAAACCAAAAGAAGTGGCATACAAAGATAATCATAAAAACAATGCCACACCAAACTTTAAATGGCATATGAAGGACGGTTTCCCAATGTGAAAATAAATATCTCCTAATTTCGCACCAGAAGAGAGTACCAAACACACGAACAACATCAGTAACAACCAACTCATCATTAATGAATGCTAAGTGATGATTGAGTAAAGCAAAGTACCTCAAATCAAAACCAAATGGAATTATGAAAAAGGAATACCTCACCAAGAGAAGAGAATATCAACTTGTATAAATGAGCAATCATATAATAAGAACGATTAAATACTCGACTCTCTATAGGCCATACTTAATAGGTTTGGGAAGCTCATCAAATCACACCCCAATCAAGAGGAATCAATAATAGTTTTGTCACAACCCATATTAGCGAGGCAATCAGCCAATGCATTATCTTCATGATAAACATGTGAGATGATGAGGTGCTCAAACGAATCAAGAAGAGTATATATTTGTTCAAGAATATACCGGAAATGCCAATTATTAGCTTTTCTTGCCTTGCAAGCATTAATGACAATAGCTGAATCACCTTCAATAGGAAGGTATTTGAAATTCAAATCCTTAGCCATAACAAGACCTTCTAAAAGAGCACAAGCCTCGGCCATATTATTTGTGCCAGAAGAAATTGGCATAGCTTTTAATGCTAATAAAGAACCCAAATGATCACGAAAAACTATCCCTATTCTTGAATCACCAGGATTTCCACGGGAGGATCCATCAAAACTCAATTTACAAAAAGGGGCATTAGGAGGATGCCATTTTATGGAATTTCTATCAACTGGCATTTTCCGAATCCTTGGAAAGGCAGGTGATACAGGAATAATGATACTTTTCCAGGAATAAATCATAAAATTGTCCCAGGAAGAGAACTTTGAATTCATATTAAAATATTTCTGAACATGAGCATTAACTTGCTCAATAATACTTCTTTCCAAAATCCCAAGAACAACAGATAAATCTAATGAGTCACATCTAAAAATGCGCTTGTTTCTTTCCCACCAAATGGCCCATATGATTGAAGAGGGAATTATAAACCACAAACAAGCAAATAGAGAAGATGAATACAAAACTGGCCAAGACTGAAATATGTCCCATAAAGATAAAGGCAAAGGGAATGAAAGAGATAACTTTTGGAGGACAAAATGCCAACAACTACTCACAAAATCACAATGAAGAAAAAGATGATTGACATCTTTAAGAGCTTTACCACATAAGACACAAGAAAAAGAGGCTGCAATATTAAATTTGACTAAACGATCACTAGTCAAAAAAATTTTTGTAGTGCGAACCAGGAAAAAATACCAGCTTTAGGTAATAGTGAAGAATTCCAATAGAACAAAAAGGCATGATGAGGAGCATTTTGATTGGCCATTTGTTGTACAACAAAATATCCTTCTTTAATAGAGTAGTTTCCTGATTTAGAAGGGCACCAAATAAGTTGATCTTTGATGTTAGAAAGGAAAGCCACTCGATCTTGCAAAATAGATTTATAATTTTGAATTTCCTACAAGGACAATGGAAGAGTAGAGGGATCCTTCCATGAGACCTTGTGAGAAAACAGATCAACACTATCTACATAATCAACCAATATAACTCCCCATGATTGAGAAAGAACAACTGCAACATAAGCAAGAGAATCTTGCTGCAAAAGAGGGGGAAAGCCATTCCAGGAGTCTTTCCAAAAAATAATATCCTCCCGTGAATGGACCTACTAGGAGAGAAAATTAGAGACCACTTCCCTACACGAGATCATAAAGTTCCAAATAGCAGACCCCTATGGAGGATTAGAAATTGTGAAGATCCTAGCAAGATTCTAGGAATCCAAATACTTAGCCTGCATAATTTGGCACCACAAATATTGGGGCTTAGTATACATAGACCAAACTAGTTTTCCCCCAAAATCCCTATTTCTTTTAGATAAGTCTTGAATCCTAGCACCACCAACTTGCTTGGAAAGAGACATCTTGGTCAAAGAAATCGATGGAATCTTTTTTATCTTTTGTCATGTTATTTTTCCAAAGAAAAGATCGAATAATATTTTCAATTTGGGAGATAACTGATCTAGAAGCTTGAAGAACTGAGATATAGTAATTAGGAATGGTAGATAGGACCGTTTTAATTAGAAGTATCCTACCTGATAGAGACAACCACCTAGCCTTCCAAGCAGAAATACGAGATTTAAGTCTCTCAATAACCGAATTCCAAAAAAAAGACTTAGTAGATCCCATAAAGAAAGGAATCCCCAAATAGGTAGAAGGAAGAGAGTCTACTGGGAAACCTAAGATATTCATAAGTCTATTAGCCACCAAATGAGGAGTATTAAAAATGAAGATCTTGGATTTATGGGGGCTAATCTATTGGCTAGATCCAGTAGTATAAGTATCCAAAATAAATTTAATATGAGTAGCCTCTTGAATAGAGGAAGACCCAAATAAAAGTGTATCATCAGCAAAAAGGTTATGAGTGACTAAAATATCAGAATTAGGAATTAACACCCCTTGCCAAAAGCCCAAATCCATTTTCTTAATAACCAATTGACTAAAAGTTTCTGCCATAATGATAAATAAGAAAGGAGATAAAGAATCTCCTTGTCTAACACCCTGGGTTGAAGAAAAGTATCCAGAGGGAGCTCCATTAATGATGACAAAAAATGAAGTAGTAGAAATACAACTCTTGATCCATTTACACCAACTTTCAGAGAAACTAATTTTTCTCAAAACTTTGAGCAAAAAAGCCCAACAAACTTTATCATAAGCCTTCATCATATCAAGTTTGACCACAAAAGCTAGGATATTGGACAAATTTATGGAATGTAAAGTTTCATGAGCAACAATTGCTCCCTAATGAGTTTCCCGAATTGGAACAAAACCTCCTTGTTGAGGAGAGATGATATGAGGAAGGAGAATTTTAAGTCTTAAATAAATAGCCTTGGTGAAGATTTTGTAAATAGAGTTGCACAAAGAAATGGGTCTAAATTCAACAAAAGTTTGGGGATTCTTAGATTTCGGGATAAGCACAATATAAGTGATGTTAAAATTTTGAAGGATATACCCACCCCTCCTAGACTCTTCCAAAGTCATTAATAAGTCAAAACCAATAAAATCCCAACATTTCTGAAAGAACAAGATAGTAAACCCATCAGGACCCCGAGCTTTGTCAGGGGCCATGGAAAAAACAACAGAGTGAAGCTCATCTAAAGAAAAAGGCCTCATAAGAAAGTCATTATCCTCATGAGAAATAAGGGAGCGGATAGAATCTAAAAGAAAATCCACATGATGATCCATAGAGGAAGAAGAAAAAGGAGATAACAATTCCTTAAAAAAAGACACCCCCTCCTCTCTAATCTGCTGATCTGAATTAAGGACATAACCAGACTTAGAATCCTTAATACTAAAAATTGTAGAAGCAACTTGTTTAAGCTTGGTTGCAGCTTGAAAGAAGGTAGTATTCCTGTCACCTTCTTTAAGCCAAACCTCACGAGACTTTTGCTGCCAATAGATTTCAACCCGGGAGCAAAGTATCTCCCAGTAAGCTTGCAATTTCTTTTGAGCATCATTAGTGGAGGAATTAGTGCCATGTCTAATAATCTCCTCATTAACAACCTTCAAATCTTTGGCAATTGTGTCTTTTTCATGAAAAATACTCTTAAAGACCAATTCATTCCAAGCCATAATTTGAGATTTCACAAATTTCAGTTTGGAATAAAATTAAAACATCTTAGTACCTTTGCAAAACATAGCACTTATCCACCACTGCTTTAATAAAGAAAGAAAATGAGGATGAGTGAACCACATTTTATCCAACTTAAAAGAAGGTCTAACAGAGGAAACATGATCCAATTTATTAAAATTGAGAAAAATTGGGAAATGGTCAGAATCTGAGGAGGTAAGAATCTCAGAAGAAAAGGAAAAGTTGCTCAAATGTAGGTTTAGGGAAATAAGAAATCTGTCAAGGCGAGAGGCAATATGGCATTTAGATCTCCTATTATTCCAAGTGAAAGAACCATTAGAAAGGAAAATATCGAATAACACATTGTCTTGTACAAAGGAAGAAAAGTCATCAATAACCTTCTGAGCTATAGGGTTACCCCCTCTTTTTTCATACAGGGAAAGGAGAGAATTAAAATCACCCCCAAGCACAATAAAAAAATGATCATATCGTAAAAACAATTCAGATAAGGAATCCCATAAGTCAATTTTATTTGAAGGAGAAGTCGGACCATAAATATTAAACAAAACAAAAGAGAGTTCAAACCAGTCAACCTTTAACAACTACCAATGAGAAGCAATAGATAACATCTCAACTTTGACTGATTTAGGATTCCATAAAGTTATAAGACCACTAGAAGCACCCAAACAAGGAACATGAATAGATTTCCAAAGGGACCATTTGGAAATTATGTTATCAAAAGAATCTTGAGAAAGTTTAGACTCTTGCAATAAGATGATATCCACTTTTGAAGAATCAAGAAATTTCTTGATCCTTCCCCTTTTGTCAGGGGCATTTAAGCCCCTAACATTCCAAGATAAAATCATCATTTATCACAAGGAGAGCAACATGCCCTCCTTGTTTTGACTTGGGAAGAAAATTTCTCTACAATAGTGGATTGAATACCTGCTGCAATCTCCTCCTTGATTTTAGCTAATTTTGGTTTCCGACCCCTCTTCTTAGGAGTTTTAACAATAGGGGGGAAACAGAAGGAGATTTCTCCAAGGCTAACTTCTGAGAGAAATCAAATCCATATAAATTAGAAACAGTTGAAGAAGGACTATCAATAAGATCCACATCCACACCTTCAACTAAATTTGGCTGAGAAGAGGAAACATGACAACCATCATGGACAGGCCCCAAAGAGGCAAATGCAAAAGAAAAAGAAAATTCAGGAAATTCTTTTGCAACAATCTCATCAAATAGATCAGAAGAAACTGAAAATAAAATATCTAAATCAATAAGCTAAATCTTCTCTTCATAAATAGAAAGAGAAGAAGGAGACCTTGGAATGGGGAAAAAGGAATCACTATCAAAAATCAAACTATGAACAATTTTGGTATCATCTGCCAGACTCACAAAAGAAGAATGAGGAGAAGAATTAACAAAGCAATGATCTGTGCAACCATTAGAAGGTAACAACAATTTTGGAAATGAAACCGAAGGACAAGAAATTTGAAAAAAACTCGTAGAGGAGAACATAAAAGGTTCAAAACTAAATTCAGAAGACCAATAATCCTTGAAAGGACTAGGAAGAAACTTAACCAAGTTTGAAGAAACATAACAAAACCGATGAATGGCAGACAGAATAAAGAAGAACACGGCCAGAGAGCTAAGAAAAGTAAAATCCATCAGAGGCACATCACATACGATATATCTAGAAAAAGGAATGAGAGACGTAACAAAAAGAGGTAGACTGGACAATTTAGGTGTCTACAGTTTCAAACCAATATTCACAACTATCACTTTTGAGAAAATTCCATGGGAATAGACACAGAACTATAGATGCAATGGCTATACAGATAGTTTCTCTCCTAGATCTACCACAAAATTCTAAATGCTACGAGTTCTCAGTGGAATAGCTATGGATCCCTGCTTATGATATCTCAGAGTTTGAAGTGTTATCTAAAATTGTTGGTCCCAATCTCCCTTGGTATGGTGAATTCTATTCTTACCTTAATGATCAAATCCTTTCACCAAATGTATCAAATAACCAATTTAAGACATTCATATGCTAATCATCCCGATACATAATCATCACTAATACCTTATATTGATGAGGTCTCTATGGTACTCTCCTATGATGTTCAA
Source organism: Cryptomeria japonica (assembly GCF_030272615.1). Taxonomy (NCBI): domain Eukaryota; kingdom Viridiplantae; phylum Streptophyta; class Pinopsida; order Cupressales; family Cupressaceae; genus Cryptomeria; species Cryptomeria japonica. The sequence continues at coordinate 90,739,687 of NC_081412.1, forward strand.
ATCAAGGAGAGGTGACAACAACTTTACAAGAGGTACATGAAGGAATCTGTGGAGCTTATTCTAGCAGCCCTTCCTTGGCTAAGAGAATCATGAGAACAAGATACTGCTGGCCTTCCACGAAGAAAGACTCGAATTATTTTGTCAGAAAGTACAAGAAATACCAAGTTCATGAAGACCTAATACATGCATCGACGCAGGAACTACAACCTATTAAAACACTATGGCCCTTTTGTCAATGGGGACTCGACCTTGTGGGTAAGATACATCAATCATCATTAGGTGGCCATAAATTCATTATCACTACCACATAGTACTTCACAAAATGGATCAAAGTTGTTCCATTAACACAAGTCACCAACAAGAAAATTTTGTCCTACATCCTCAATTTTATTATATGCTGGTATGGTGTTCCCATATCCATTGTTAGAGATAATGGTTTTCCATTAAAAACATAGGATGCCTATGAATTGTGTGGAAATTTCCATAGCCAGAATCAATTTTCCACCCCATACTATTCATAAGGCAATAGTCAAGCAGAAGCTTCAAACAAGAATATCCTCAGAATCCTAAATAAAATAGTCAATGACGTCGGTCATGATTGGCACATATGTCTAAATCCTACAACCTTGTAAGTGCAACACTATATTTACTTGTTTATGGAGAAAAATATATTTTACCTATTGAGTTTGAGTTACCATATCTGCGAGTATCACTGCACAATCTAATCAATTATGAGGAATACTAGGTCTCACATCTTCAAGACTTGGAATTAGATGAGAAGCAATAAGTTCTTTTCAACCACCTTAAAGCATATCAACAATGCAAAAACTAAAATCATAGAGTTTGTTCTTCAAAGTAAATCCTCACAACCAACCAAACAGTGAACATCAAGGAAATTTAAATCAAACTAGCTAGGTCCCTATGTAATTACTGTAGTCTTTGGGTCTGGGGCATGGGTATGTGCAAGATTGTTAGGGGCCAAAAAGTGGAAACGGGGGAAAAAGTGTGTCTTAAACTTTGTCAAACATGCCAAATTCCACTAAAATGGATATCCATTAACGGATATCCATTATTTGACATCTTTATTGTGATTTCATGCTTTTCTAAATTGGATGTTCATTAAATGCTCAACATAAAAAATAAAGTTTAGTAAAATGGGCATAAATTTTGCGTTTCTTATCAAAATTTAGGTCTTTTATAGGTATTGGAGAGGTAATTATAATCATTTGAAGCTAATCCTTCATTTTTAAAACTTTAAATATTCACAAATTTTGCATACAAAGTCTTTTTTTTTTTTCTACACTTGTCTATCTATACTTCTATAAGTATATTTTATTTATCTCTTCCTTCTCTACTTATCTCACTCCTTTTCTCATCCCATCTAGATATTTTCCAAGTTACATCCATCTCTACATATATCTCCCTCTTTGTATTGCTATCTCTCCCTCTCCCACTCTATCCTTGTCACTCCTTATTTTTAGATCTCTCTAATAATCTCTCTTCTCTTTGTTTATCTCCCTCCTCTACCTTATCCTTCCTATACCTATTTATTAATTGTCTCTATCACCTCCTTTCTATCCCTATCTTTTCCTCTCTATCTCTATATCCCTATAGATCTATCTTCATGTATCTTTATATCTTACAATATTTAAATCTCACTTATTCACTCCATCTCTCCCTACATTTGTCCTACTCTCTTTATCATTTTCTATCCATATCTATCTCTATCTCCATATTCACATCTCTATTTTTTTCCCTATCAATCTCTCTTTCTATATGTCCCTCTATCTTTATATATATTTGATGTGGGAGCACCCCTGGTCGATGAGCAATCTTGCATCAACCAAAAATATTTCCTTTCAGTTTTGTTATTGTTTAGTTCCTTGTGTAGTTTTCTATATTCTTACCAACATGTACCTATAGTTGCTTCTTCTTCATGGTAGATCTTGTTTGCAGTTTCCTAGTGGTTTCATATGATTGATTCCATATTTCTAGTTCATTTGGGTTCTTCTCCGGTCAGTTATCGCTTCCGGTTGGCTGCTTCTAGGTTCTCAGGATAATTCTTGTGCTTACTGGTTGGTTTTTCTTCATTACTACCCTAATTATTGATGTGTGGATCCATCTTGGGTCTTGCCTGATGTTCTTTGGCATGTGTCTGATATTCCTACTAAACTGCATCACTTGGTTGTTATTTTTTGGAAGGATTTCTTAAATATTAGGGCCGACCTAATTCCACGTTTCATTTTTTTGCATTGGTGAATGTAATCCTTTGAGGCCAACCCGGATTTGTTCCGGTGGGTATAAATATGGTGTTATGTAATTATTTGTAAAGGCAGAGGAAGTAGAACTAAGAATAAGGATTGATATTTGGATGTTGTAATCCAGTTGATTCTTAGAGTCCTGGTTGGATTGTATCTGGCTTGAATCCTACATGTAATCGGTTAACTACCGGATGTTCTTTGATGATAAAATGAATATTTTTGGAAGTTATAAGGCTATAATATAATATATTTATGTGAATTTTTTATGTTTCCTTACTGCTTCCATTGTGTCTCTCTTGCTGCATAAGTTGGTTGACTCTTTTGAGGGTTCTTACTGGTTATGGCTGCATTAATTGGTCTTAAAGGTTGTTATGGACCGACTGGTGAAAGAATCATTTGAGGCATTCCTTGAGGTGGATGGATCACTGATTGGAGGCAAGTTGTGTGTGTGTTCAACAGATCACTAAGGAGAGGCAATTGAAATCGATAGTTAGATCGCCAAGTTGAGGCAGTTCACTGGAGTGGAAGAAGAGATGCCACCGAGGAGGACAAACCCCAGGAGGGTAGAACAGATGATGGAAGACTTCAAGAATGAAGTGGAATGAAATTCATAATTCTTTGGATGGTTTACAAAGAAACCCTAACTCTAAGGATGAGTATGAGGAAGCCAGTGAAGAGCTTGAGGAAGCTGAAGGACTAGAAGATGAGAGAGAGGAAAGATTCCTAAGAGCAGTGGTGCGAGCAAGTAAAGTGCATAAAGTTGAGGTTTATAACTTTTCTGAAACACTGAACCTGGAGGATCTAATTGATTGGATCAGAGAGTTGGAGGACTACTTTGAGTTTGAGGACGTCAAGGACCCACATAGAGTCTGGTTGGCACATACCAAGTTGAAAGGGTATGCTACCTTATGGTGGAAAGAGTTGCAGAAAGACAAAGTGGAGAATGGTGAATTGAAGATCACCCAATGGGGACAAATGGTTGCAAGGTTGAAGGCCAAGTTCATATCGGGAGACTATGAACAAGAGTTGTTCAAGAAATTGCAGAACCTGAAATAGAGAAACATGACTATGAAGGAATATTATAAGGTGGTAAATAGATCTGGACATAGAGAGATGGATAGAGAAAAGGTGGTGAGGTATATCAATGGACTTTATTTTAACATTCAAGATGAGGTGAGTATGTTGAAGGTTTCAATAGTTGAAGAAGCTTACCAATATGCTTTGAAGGCTAAGAAGAAGGTAAGAAGAAGACAACTGAATAAGGGAAAGGAGAAATTCAAGATGAATGATAGTATGAATAAATTGGTTGAAGAAGAGGAGTCAAAACCTAAGTAGAGTAAAGAACCAAAACATAAGACACCAAGGAAGGGTAGCAGAAGTACTGGTAGATAATTTATTGGTAAATGTTTCAAGTGTGGAGAAATCAGACACAGATCCTATGAATGTAAGCAAGGAATAGCAAGAAGTTGTGTGGCAATTGAAGAACCAGATGGTACTAGATTTGACTATGCACCAAAGCAATTAGAATCCCTTATGTTCAGAAGAAAGGATACCAGATCTACTCAGAGAAAGAGTCTTTCCGAACGACATGCAAATCAGGTGGTAAGTGTTGCAAGGTCATTGTAGATAGTGGAAGTACTGATAATTAGTATCTGAGGAGATGGTTGAGAAGCTTTAGTTGAAGAGGCTTGAGCATCCTTGTCCTTATGAGGTAAGCTGGTTACAAGATGATTAGAAGATAAAGATAAAAGAGCAGTGTTGGGTGAGTTTCAATATTGGGCCTTTTAGAGATGAAGTTTTATGTGATATTGTGTCAATGAATGTTTGTCATGTCCTATTGGGAAAACCTTAGCAGTATGATAGAGGAGATATTTATGATTATATAATAAACCTAGTTACTATTGAAAAGGATGGGTAGAAGTTCACATTGATTTCTTTGAAGGAGAAAGAGAAGGAGGTGAAGAATTCAAATCCGAAGAAAATTTGTAGGAAACCAGTGGCAAAGGTTATACCGGAAGGTTTGACAGAATTGGTGGTAGAGGTTATACCAGAAGGTTTGAAAGAACCAATTGTAGAGATTATATGAGAGGGTGACATGAGCTTGCAGAAGGATCTTACAGATGAGTCCAATGGACAAATGGAACCAGTCAATAGAGATCTGATGGTGACAAAAGAGATGAATTCTTATGGCAGAACCAAATCAAAGTTGTAGAGACAGAGACAATGTGTTGATCAGAAGCAAAGAAAGAGAAACAAAGAGGGTTAGAGGTTAGAGAAGCCGGTTAAGGCACCAAAGGAGCTAAAATAGAGGTTGGCAGATAAAGAAGATGTTTGGATCAAAATTGAGCCTGGGATCTTCATTCCAAATCCTTTTAGATGCTCATGAGTTTCCTCTAATGGAACATCTTTTTCTACTCGGGTTGTCTGATACAGGAGCATCCTTGGTCAATGAGCAATCTTGCATCAACCCAAAATATTTCCTTTCAGTTTTGTTATTGTTTAGTTCCTTGAGCAGTATTATGTATTCTTACCGACATGTACCATTAGTTTCTTGTTCTTCATGGTAGATCTTGTTTCTAGTTTCCTGGCAGTTTCATATGGTTGATTCCAGATTTCTAGTTCATTTGGGTTCTTCTTTAGTCATTTATTGCTTCTGATTGGCTGCTTGTAGGTTTTTGAGACAGTTCTTGTGCTTACTGGTTGGTTTCACTTCATTAATGATGCAATTATTGGCTTGTGGATCCATCTTGGGTCTTGTCCAATGTTCTTTGGCATGTGGCCAACCTTCTTGCTGAACCACATCACTTGATTGTTATTTTCCAATAGGATTTCTTAAATCTTAGGGCCGACCTAATTCCACGTTTCATTTTCTTGCATTGATGAATGTAATACTTTGAGGCCGACCTAGATATGTTCTAGTGGGTATAAATATTATTTTATTTAATCATTTGTAAGGGAAGAGGAAGTAGAACTAAGAATAAGGATTGAGATTCGCATGTTGTGATCTAGTTGATTCTTAGGGTCCCAATTGGATTGTATCTGGCTTGAAGCTTGCATGTAATTGGTTAACTACCAGATGTTCTTTGATGATTATATGAAGATTGTCAGATGATTGCTGGAAATTATAAGGTTATAATCTGATCTATTTATGTGAATTTGTTATGTTTCCTCACTGCTTCCATTGTTTCTCTCTTGCTGCATAAGTCGGTTGACTCTTTTGAGGGTTCTTACCAGTTATGGCTGCATCAATCTTCCTCTATACATGATTAATCTACCTCTCCCTCTCTTCCAATATCACCCTATCTATGTGATCCTATGATGAAAGAATAAGTATCCGGTAGAATACTGAGAGGGGGGGTGAATCAGTATACTGAAAAACTGATACAAAGTTCCCAAACTCAAATTCAATCACACAAAGTAAACATATCTCAGTCAAGATCAATATTCATAAGAATAATTGACATCAACCAGTTTGATTGTTATGACAACATATAGTAAACAACTTCAATCTTGTAAACATCAACAATGCTTAATCATAACTCAACATATTCATCTCCCAGTGCTTCTAGTTATCATGCCTTATCAGAAGTTAATCAAATCAACAAATAAGATCATAACCATAAAAATATTCACCACTTGACACAAATGTTTATACATGGAAAACCCAAATAGGTAAAAACCATGGTGAGATGAGACTCACAAGGATAGCTATCTGAACCCTTCTAAAGTTTGCCCTATTAGGAGCCAAGCCTGTTAAAGCTTTACAATAAGTCCTGTTAAGAACAAATTCTGGTTAGGAATCACCCAATTAAGGGATTTACAAATATGCCTTGATGAAAAGCACAATACCCTATTAGGAGTAACCTCGCTGGAGGATTTAAGAATCCAAGCTAATGGACCACCATGTTAGAGGATTTAATGAGTAACCAATCTTGTTAGAGCTTGCTCGGTTAAGGGATTTCACTTCTGCTGTAATTATTAGGAAACAATAGGTTTTCTTGATCTATCTGAATAGCACCATATTTGCTTGATCAGATCCTTTTAAGCTTCAATCTGCCTTCACTCAAAGTGCAGATCCATTCACTAGTTAGGCAACAATACACTCAACAGGTTTCTACCAATCTTGCCAACAACCTTTACAAACAACTTCATCGACCTTAAATACAAATCAATTAGGTCAGTAACACAACAAAAACCTAATTCTCATCATCAAGATTACAAACAAGTTTGTACAATCTTGACCGTTAAAAATTATAACAATCTATTCACATTCTTCAAGAAAATTCCAACTGCTTCATCGGACTTTGTAACTCATCACGTGTTATGAATTAGATGAAATCCACTTTGCTCCTTCCCTAGACAATAACAAAATGTGCCAAAACATTTTGAATTTATCCTCATACAATGATCACACGTGTCTCTATTATTACTACTCATTAGATAATAAACCAACAAACTTGATCGGTTAGGGTTTAACAACTGATAGGGTTTACCGGTTACATTGCATAGCCCTTTACATCAATTTACTGATTCAACTCACAAACTTAACACACCGGTTTACAACATCTTCCACAAAGCTCTTCTTACTGGTTACTAGCCAATGTCAAAAACAACAATATCAACAATAACATGAATACCATTACCGGTTCAATTGACATCAATGACAACATATCATTAATGCAATTTATATGCAAAATGCCAACAAACTCAAAATGCCAACAATCTCCCCCTTTGGCATTGATGGAAATACAAATATCAATGCCTTTGATTGCTGCTAAGATTGTTTAATAGGAATCCTGGTTTACATTACCAAGTATTCACCTTGATATGTTTGTCTTCAGCCTGTCGTTGGTTCACCTAATCAGACACATAATTCTTCTCCTCAATCGCATAATTCTTCTCCCCCTTTGACAACAATGTTAAAGTGAAAGTAAAAATATGTAATTCTCCTTTCACTGTGCATCAAAATCATACTGCAACTTGATGCTCCCCTTGTGGAATACATCCACTTCTTCATCAATCCATGTAATATTCTACAAGTAATTCAGGGACTAATGCAATCAACATCATGCTCAACTAACTTCATGAAGAGGCACAACCCCCAATTGACTTCTAAGATACTCGAAAGTGGTCTTAGGCAGAGGTTTGGTAAAGATATCTGCAAGCTGCTCCTTGGTAGAAAAATGATCTAGGATAACATCTTTACTTTGAACGTTTTCCCTCAAGAAGTAATACTTCAATTCAATGTGCTTAGTCCTTGTGTGCAAAACAAGATTTTTAGAAATGTTTATTGCACTTGTATTATCTCACAAAATCTTTACTGGTTATGATATTTTCATCTTCAAACCTTCCAAAATGTGCCTCATCCACATAGCTTGTGTGCAATTCATATAAGTTGATACATACTCAACTTCAACAGTAGATTGTGAAGTACATCTCTACTTTTTACTACTATATGAAACTAGCCTTCCTCCTAGAAAGAATGCTCCATCAGTAGTACTCTTCTAGTCATCAATATTTCCTGCCCAATCAGCATCTGTGTATGCCTTCAAATCAAAATTTCCCCCATATGGATACCATAACCCATAGTCAACAGTACCTTTCAGATATCTAAAAATTCTTTTGGTTGCCATCAGATGTGCCTCCTTTGGATTCTTCTGAAATCTAGCAACAATACCAACTGCATGGGTAGTATCCAATCAATCGTGAACAACATAGTGTAATTTGCCAATCATTGACATGTATTCCTTTTCATCTACAAACTTAGATGCATCTTCCTTGGACAACTTACAACTTGTAACCATTGGGGTTCCAACTGGTTTACAGTCACTCATACCAAAAGTCTTCAAAACCTCTTTCATATACTTGGATTGAGTAATGAAAATACCATTCTTCATTTGCTATATCTGCAAGCCTATGAAATTTTTTATTTCCCCTACTAATGGCATCTCAAACTCATTCTTCATTTCATCTGCAAAATAATTACTCATGTCATCATTACCTCCAAATATAATATCATCAATAAATACTTCACTAACCAGTATTTCATCTCCTTCAGACTTGAGATAAATGTTGTTGTCATCATTGGTTCTAGCAAAGCTTATCTTCATCAGATGCATATGAAGTCATTCATACCATGCTCTGGGTGCCTGCTTTAATACATACAAAGCTTTATGGAATTCGCATACCATGTCTTCCTTATCTCCCAATGCATAACCATCAGGCTACTCTATATAAACCTCTTCTTCCAATATCCCATTAAAAAATGCAGACTTAACATCCATCTGGTATACCTTGAACTTCTTATGAGCTGCAAATGCAAGTAAAGTTCTGACACCTTCTAGTCTTGCTACTGGTGCAAAAGTTTCTCCATAATCTTCTCCTTCTTCTCGCGCATAAACTTTGCATACTAATCTTTCCTTGTTGCGAACTACAACACCATCTTCATTTAACTTGTTTCTGAGCACCCATTTAGTACCTATAACATTCTTGTTTACCGGTTGGGGTACCAGGGTCCAAGAGTTGTTCTTCTCAATTTGATCCAACTCCTCCTCCATAGATTTAACCCAATGATCATCACCAAATGCCTCCTTAGCACTTCTAGGTTCAAAGGTGGAGATCATGCAAGAGTTCTCTCTTATTCTCCTTCTAGTTAGTACTCCAGCATCCTTATCCCCAATAATCTGTCCAAGACTATGATTCAGTCTCACATACCTAGGAATAATATGATCATTCTCTTTAGGTTTAGCTTCTTCATTATCATCTTCTTCTGAATTTATTTGTTTTGTTTGAACAAGTACATCAGGATTTGCCTTACCGGTTTCTGATTTAATAGTTTCAGGTTCCAAAAGAAAAATGCAAGGATCTTCATCCTTCTTCTCTGAACTGGTTCCTTCTGAAACTTCAGGATATTCATCTACATGAACATCAACACTTTCAACAATTCTATATGTCTAGTTGTTGAAGCATTTATAGGCCTTACTCTTAGTGGAATAGCCAAGATATATGCCTTCATCACTCTTAGCTTCAAACTTTCTTATTTAATCACCTCTTTTAATAAAACATTTGCTTCCAAATATCTTAAAATAGCTAACATCAGGTGAGCTCCCATACCAACATTCATAAGGGGTCTTGTCCTTACCTCTTTTCACCAGAACTCAGTTCATTGTGTAGACAGTTGTACTTACAGCTTCTTTCCAAAATGTTTTTTCTACACCTCCTTGTATCAACATAGTCCTAGCAGCTTCAACCATTGAACGATTGTTTCTCTCGAGTATACCATTCTGTTGTGGTTTCCTCGGTGCAGAAAGATGTTGGTTGATACCATTCTCATCACAGTACTTAGTGAATTCCTTAGAAGTAAATTCACCGCCTTGATCTATTCTCAGACATTTTATCTTTTTGCCACTCTCTTTCTCAGCTAAGGCTCTAAATGCCTTGAATTTGCTAAAATCTTCATTCTTATCCTTCAAGAATGTGACCTGCATCATCCTTGAACAATCATTAGTGAAGATCATGAAATAGATCTGTATGAACCGAATCTAGTAAGTGCTCTACTGAGAAGGACTTTCTCTTGAAAGTTGAAGAAGCCATCTTTCCTAACTGACATTCTTGACAAAGAGCATTAACCAGTTTGTCTAGCTGAGGCAGACCTCTTATTGTCTTAGACTTGCTTACTTTAACAATATTGTCAAAATTTATATGACAAAATCTCCTATTCCAAAGCCAACTATCATCTATTTTTGCAATCAAACAGCTACTAACTTTAGGATTAAGATAAAATAGATTACCTCTGGTCTATTTTCCGGTTGCAATCAATTCACCTTTGTTGTCAAAGTTTTTGCACATACCATTTCTAAACTCCAATGGGTATCCTCTATCGTTAAGTTGTTGCACACTCAAAAGATTGTTCTTTAGGCCTTTAACCCAATAGACATCGTCAACACTGCTCTTCCTGTAAAGAGAAATAACTCCCTTACCTTTAACCATACAGGGTGAGTCATTGCCAAATCTGACAACACCATCAAATTCCACCCGAAAAAGAAATTTTCTCCGATCACCGGTCATGTGATGTGAACAACCACTATTAATAATACAATCATCAGATTTGTCCATCCTAGATACTAGTGCCTTCTGATTTGATATTTCTTCCTTAATAGCTACAAACACAATATCTTCACTAGCATCATCATCAGATTCTTCATCATTAATACCACTGTCAATAGCTACAAGACAATCTCTCTTTCCTTTACCCTTATACTTCTTCAATTTGTCTTTCTTGTCTTCATTTTAACCATTAGGGCAATTAGTTGCTATATTTATTGTTGCATGCAAAACATTTTAAAGGTAGCTTACCTCTATATTTACCAGTGCCTCTAGGCAGTCATTTTGCCGACAATGCTTCAAGTTCCACTAAGTTGTCTTCATCATCAGCATCTCTGCTAGATATAGATTCATAACCATGGCCGGTATCTCTACTTCTCACAGATGGGTTAGAGACAGAAGCTCTGAATGTAGATTCTGATTTCTGTACACTACCATCATAGCCATTTAGTTCAAAAGCAGTAAGTTTGCCAATAATAGAATCAAGAGTCACCTTAGTCTTGTCAATGGATTTCAGCTCCTGAATAGCTGCAACTCAGATAGCATAGACCAGTAGCAGGGTTCTCATTAACTTACTGACTACTATGGCATCTTCCACTTTCCCTCCTGCACTCTTTATTTCACCAACTATCTCTTTAATCCTTTGACCATATTGCTGGATATTCTCACCTTCTGACATTCTCATGTCATCAAACTTTTCTCTTAAACTCTCATCTTTGGCAATCTTAACATGTTCATCACCGCTATAAATCTCTTCAATTTTTGCCACACTTTATGTATAGTTTCAAGATCATGAACATCTACATATTCAGCATCAGACAGTGAACTAATAATAGCCTATAATGCTTGGTGATTTTCTTGTTGTTCTTTCTTCTAATCACCAGTTAGGATTTAAGTAGGTGTAATATACTTAGTTCCTATATGATCCCAATATTGACTACCAAGACTCTTAATGTAAATCGTCATTCTATCGCTCCATATTCTATAGTTATCTTTGTTGAACTTTGGACCTTCTTTCTTCATCATGATCTACAAGATATTTTCCTCAAGTTGTTAGGATTTTAGATTAAAGAGGACCTAAGATTCTCTGATATCAATTGATGGTATGATGAAAGAATAAGTATCTGGTAGAATATTGAGAGGAGGGGGGGTTGAATCAATATACTAAAAAACTGATACAAAGTTCCCAAACTCAAAATCAGTCACAAAAATGTAAACATATCTCAATCAAGATCAATATTCATAAGAATAATTGACATCAACTGGTTTGATTGTTATGACAACTTAACAATAAACAACTTCAATCTTGTAAACATCAACAATGCTTAATCATAACTCAACATATTCATCTCTCAAAGCTTCTAGTTATCATACCTTATCAGAAGTTAATCAAATCAACAAATAAGATCATAACCACAAAAACATTCACCACTTGACACAAATGTTTATACATGGAAAACCCAAACAGGTAACAACCATGGTGAGATGAGACTCACAAGGATAGCTATTTGAACTATTTTGAAGTTCGCCCTATTAGGAGCCAAGCCTGTTAAAGCTTTACAATAAGTCCTGTTAAGAACAAATTCTGGTTAGGAATCACCTGGTTAAGGGATTTACAAATATGACTTGATGAAAAGCACAATACCCTGTTAGGAGTAACCTTGCTGGAGGATTTAAGAATTCAAGCTAATGGACCACCTTGTTAGAGGATTTAATGAGTAACCAATCTTGTTAGAGATTACCTGGTTAAGGGATTTCACTTCTACCGCTATTGTTAGAAAACAACAAGTTTTCTTGATCTGTCTGAATAGCACTACATTTGCTTGATCATATCCTTTTAAGCTTCAATCTTCCTTCACTCAAAGTGTAGATCCATTCATTGGTTAGGCAACAACACACTCAACAGGTTTCTGCCAATCTTGCCAACAACCTTTACAAACAACTTCATCGACCTTAAATACAAATCAATTAGGTCGGTAACACAACAAAAACCTAATTCTCGTCATCGAGATTACAAACAAGTTGGTACAGTCTTGACCATTAGAAATCATAACAATCTATTCACATTCTTCAAGAAAATTCCAACCGCTCCATGATCACCGCTTCATCAGACTTTGTAACTCATGACGCATTATGCATTATATGCAATCCACTTTGCTCCTTCCCTAGATAGTAACCAAATGTACCAAAATAATTTAAACTTATCCTCATACAATGATCACACATGTCTCCATCATTACCGCTCACCAGATAATAAACCAACAAACTTGATCGGTTAGGGTTCAACATCAGATAGGGTTTACCAGTTACATTGCATAGAAAGGTTTAACCCTTTACACTAGTTTATCGGTTCAACTCACAAACTTAACACACCGGTTTACAATATCTTCCACAAATCTCTTCTTACCGGTTACTAGCCAATATCAAAAACAACAATATCAGCAATAACATGAATACCATTACCGGTTCAATTGACATCAATGACAACATGTCATTAATGCAATCTATATGCAAAATTCCAACAAACTCAAAATGCCAACACTATGTATCTCTCCCTTTCTCTACCTTTATCTCTTTATTTAATCCCTCTCTATATATCTCTAGCTCTCTCCCTCCATCCTTCTCTATAGCCCCTATATATATCTCTATGTTTCTCCACCTCTTTCTCTCTGTATCCCTATCTATAATCTATATTTCTCTCTTTATCACTCTCTTACACTATCTACATCTCTCTATCTATCGATATTCCTCTTCATGTATATCTCTCTATGTTTTCCTTTTTGTATCTCACTCTCTTACCCCTCTCTATCAATTTTTCTCTCTCTTTATATATTAATCTTTGTCTTTACCTCTCTCTTTCTCTATATCTATTCATCTCCCTCTCCATTTATCTTCATTTTTATCTCTATCTTCCTCTCTTATTTTAAATCTCTAGATATGTTTCCCTCCTATCCATCCTTGTCCTTCAGTATTTCTCCCTCTCTCTTCATAGTCCTTAATATCTATATCTCTATTTATGTCTTGATCTCTTTTCTAGGTATCTCTATCTCTCTCTATATTTCCTTCTATCTCTCCCTCTCTTTATCTCTTCATCTCTCTTCACCCTTATATCTATCCTTATTTGTATCGTTATCTTTATACATCTCCATATCTCCCTCTCTATATATTTATCTCTTCTACCTCTCTTTATCCCTCTGCTCTCTCTTTATTTGTATTTCCCTCTCTATCTCCATCTACCTCTCTATCTCTATTTTAATCTATGTAGAGATCTCTCTTCCTAATGGTAATGGATCTTGATTGTCTTTCTAATTTATATGTTTTTGTGTTAGCTATATTTGGATCTTAGTTCTTGATGAGGTGTGTGGAGTATCTTTCCCCTATGAATTTTATTACTAAGGAGGCAGGGGAGAGGTGGGGAGAGATGTGGGAGAGAGTGATAGAGACTACGAGGGGGAGAGATGGGGAGAGAAGTGGAGAGAGAGACAAAGAGAGAGAGGGGGTAGGGGGAAGAAGGAAGTATCAACAAAGGGAGAAGAAAAGAGAGGTTAGAGAAAGAGAGGGTTGAGAAAGAGAGAGAGAGAGAGAGAGAGAGAGAGAGAGAGAGAGAGAGAGAGAGAGAGAGAGAGAGAGAGAGAGAGAGAGAGAGAGAGAGAGTTTGGGATAATTAGGGGGTAGGAGGAGAGGGGAGAGTATCAAAAAAGGTAGAGAGCTTCTTGTACATTTTGGATGGAGACAAGAGGAGGATTAGTAGGAGGAATCTTATCATTTTGGTCTTTAGGATAGAGCTGCATATCAAGAGAGAGAGAGAGGGGGAGCATTCGCCTCAGAGGAGAGATGATGTTACAAATCATGATGCAGTTCTAGAAGGTCATACGAGGGATCTCCTTGAGTCCTTAGGTCTCAACCTCCTACTTTTGATGGATCCAATAGTGGGACAGAGGCAAAGACATGGCTCTTGGATTTGGGTAGGTGTTTTTCTATGCACCTGTATAGTAGTAATACCAAGGCTAGGTGTGCTATTATGCATCTTCACGGGTTTGATTCTACTTGGTGGCATATGGAGAACATGAAGCTTCACTTGGATATTACATAAGTATCATGGGATAGTGTAGCATTTTGTTAGGGGCCTTAATGCCCGTATTAGTGGAGTTCTTTGGGTCTTCAAACCCTAGACTATGGAGCTTTTCATGGAGAAGGAATGATTGGTTGAGGAGAATTTGGCTATGGCATTAGGTGGACAAACAAGAGTTTAGATTGGTAGTGCTCCAACTTTAGGATCAGGTGTGAGATGTACGCAGACGTGGGAAGTAGGATCCACCAGGAGTCACCCTCCATCATTCAAGGGTGGTCAGTATCAACAAAAGAATAAGTTCCAGAGCTAGAATTATGCTCGTGGTGGTGGTTCTCACGAAAGAAAGGATTGTAATTGGAAACACCATAAGCGTTATCAAGCTACTTAGTTAGTGCAAAGTTCTCAACAAAACTCTAGTAGAGGTAGATTTTAGCAATCTAATGCACCTTCGATTAGTAGGGGTTTTAGAAGGGGAGGTTGCTTCACTTGTGGTCAGTAGGGTCATATTGTAGTTAATTTCCCTCATAGGTCATTGCAGATTCCTAGTAAGAGGCCACTAGTTTTAGAGCCCACAGTTGGTGATGCAAGGAGATCTCACTGAGTTTTTGTGGTGGTTGATAACCATCAGGCTGAGCACTGGGGTACAATTATCATGGTGGATCCTTCTAAGATTCAAACCACTTTTTATTGCCCAACACATACTAATGTGGGAAAGGTCGACAATTTTATGGGCCTTGCAGGATATTATCGTCGGTATGTTCAAGGGTTTTCGAGGATATCTCATCCTATCACTTCTCTTCAGAGGAAAGGGAAGAAGTTTGTTTGGTCGAAGTAGTGTGAGAAGGCTTTCTAGACCCTTAAGGAGAGTCTGACTAGTGCACCTATCTTAGCAATGCCAAATCTAGTGGGAGATTTTGTTGTGTGTACTGATGCTTCTTTAGAAGGTTTAGGAGCACTTCTTATGTAGGATGGTTGCATGATTTCCTATGAGTCTCACAAACTAAAAGGATCATGAGTTGAATTATCCCACTCATGATTTGTAGTTGGAAGTAGTTGTACATGCCTTGGTAAGATGGAGACATTTTCTTCTTGGGCATCAATTTGAGTTGCATAGTGATCATCATAGTTTGTGGTATATATTTACTCAGCCAAACTTAAATGCCAGGTAGAGTCAATGGATGGAGTTCCTTTGTGAGTATGGTTTTGAGGTTAAGTACATTTAGGGGAAGGAGAATGTTGTGGTAGATGCATTGAGTCACAAGAGGCATGAGTTATCGACAGTGACTCTCAATGTGGATTTGAGGAGCTGGATTCTTAGTGCACTTCCTTTGGATTCTTGGTACCAGAAGGTGAGAGTAGAGATTTATTTAGGGAGAGGCCCTAAGGGGAGATTTGTAGGCTATTATTTGGATTCAGATTGTCTTTTTCACCATTTGGGATTTTTTTATGTTCCACCTTCAGATGGACTTCATGTTTTGATCTTGATAGAGGCACATTGTGCACCTTACTCGGCACATCTAGCTGTCAAGAAGATGCACATAGATCTTTGATAGTTGTACCATTGGTTTGACATGAGGTGTGACATAGCAGTTTTGTGTCTTGATGTTTGGAGTGTTAGTGGGTGAAGGCAGAGCATCAACATCCTACCGGTTTGTTGCAGTCAAACCTAGTTCTAAAATGGAAATGGGATGTCATTTCAATGGACTTCATAGTTGGTTGCTAATGTCTTCTCATCGACATGATACTATCATGGTCATTGTTGATAGGTTGACCAAGGTGGAACACTTCTTCCTGATTCGATCTTCCTACCTAGTAATGATAATGGCTTGAGTTTTCATGGAGGAGATTGTGAGATTGCATGGTATTCCTTGTCAGATTATATCAGATCATGATCCTGTGTTTAGTTCAGCATTATGGAATTCTCACTAGAATGACTTAGGAGCTCAGTTGAACTTCAGTTCGACATACCATCCAGAGACAGATGGCCAGACTAAGAGAGTTAATTAGGTTCTTGAGGATATGCTTTGGATGTACGTCATGGATTAATAGTCACGATGGGAGGACTATCTATATTTGGTGGAGTTTGTCTATAATAATGGTTATCATAGTTCAATTAGTATGTCTCCTTTCAAGGATTTGTATGGTTGACCTTGTTGTACACCTTTGAGTTGGGATCATTTAGAGGATAGAGTGCTCATAGTATTAGAGATGCTTTAGGAGATGGAGTAGTAGATGACTCATATTTGAGAGCATTTGGTGGCACCACATGATAGACACAAGAAGTATGTAGATGCTCATCATGTGGATTGATAGTTTTTAGTACGTGACAAGGTATTTTTGAGGTTTCATCCATAAAAGAGTCCTATCTAATATTATGGAAAAGGCTCTAATTTGGCACCTTGTTTTGCTGGACTAGTTGATGTTTTAGAGAAGATTGGTCTCATATCTTATCGCCTTGACTTGCCACCCAGCTTGTCTCACATCCATGATGTGTTTCATATATCATTTTTGAGGCCATAGTTTCCCGATGTGACCCATGTTTTGGATTAGAATTATTTGTAGGTAGAGGACGGGTTGCATTATTTAGAGCCCATGCGCATTCTACAGCGTCGAGAGATAACCCTCAGGGGTTATGATAAAGAGTAGGTAAGGGTCTAATGGGAATCGAATGATGATTCCTCGACGACATGGGAAGATGCAATGTGGATGAGAGAGTTTTTTCCGTATTTGTTTTCAGTCTTCCAGGAGTAGCCTAGGCAAAGGCGGGGAGGATGTAGTGCCCCTCCCTAATTCATCTTTTGTTTTATGCATGGTTAGACTATTTAGACTAGTTTGGGCTTACTATGATGCTTTTGATTGATACTTATGACTTTATTGTATTGGATGCTCTATTATGATGTTAGACATCTCATATTGACAATGGACATATTATGGTTTCATGTGGATGATGATATGTCCATTCAGGACTACTATGGTGATTGGACATATGCTAGTTATTTATAAGCACTTATTATATGATTGTGGAGATTTATACTTGCTTAAGATGATATCGTGGTATGTGCTAAACCTACTTTATGTGTTGTAGGATATATTGATGTTATTGATGATGTAGATGATGATGATGCTTTGGTTGCCTTGTTGTACTATCATTGTGTTCAGGGAAGAGATGATATTATACCACTCATTTATGAGCTAGGTGTGATCTTGCAACTCTCTTTCATCTGTGTGATTATTTCATGTGATATACATTATATATGTTGTTGTATAGATATTGGTGTTGTGCAGGATTGTAGTACTAGACATCGACTCCACCTGGTTTCATAGGTTCGAGCATTTCTTTAATCCTAATGACAAGTTGATCGGAGGTGACATGAGACCCTAACACACACTCTAGGCTTAGCGGGTACCTTGGCAGTTCTTGACTCTTGGTTATAATTGCCTTGTTGGTTGATATGTGGCATTTTATGTTATCCTATGATGGGATGCTTTGTGGAGTTGTGATTATTAATTAAACTATTAATTAATTAATTTATATAGTTTATTAATGTTTTAAATTGATTTGGTTGGTAATAATATAAAAAATAAATATAAATAGTTATTGAGGTTATAATTAAATCTAATTACTGTTATGTTGAGGCTTTATATTGGATTGAGCATTTATATTATTTGTGCATTTGGTTTATTTAATTTATTGGTTATTGGTTTATTTAATTATTTATTTAATTATTATTTTATTTATTAATATTTTTACTTATTTCTTTATTGCTTATTTACCTACTATGTTTCCTTATTGGCTTAATTAATTAGTACCTCTTTTATTTATTTGATTAATTTATTTAGTTTACTTACCCTTTTCTCTTATTGGTTGATTTGGGAAGTAATATTATTTAATAATATCTTTACCTTGATCTTTCAAATGGTTGGTAAAGTTTATTATTTTATTTATTATTTTTCATGTGGAGTGTGATGAGGCATGGTTTGAGGATTTATCTTTAATAATTAATTTTTTTATTATCTCGAGGGTTCTTTTGGTTGGAGAAATTATTGAGGTTTTGAAATTGAATCTTGGATGAAATTTTTTGCATTCGATTGAAGATTGGATTTTGGCTTGGATTTTCTTACTATTGGATTTTGCATAAGTTGGTGTCATTTGATTTCTCCTACAACTTTTTTTGACCTTTCTTCAATTTTCTAGGTCAGTGGTTATCCTTCTCATGTATTTGTTTTCAGAAAGATTGTATTTTAAAGATAGTTTGTTAGGTTGGAAGGGACATTTGTACATAAAATATATTGTTTAAAATACATTAATTTTGAGATTTAATGAATTTTGGGAGTTCTGGACTATTGTGTTTTCCGTGAATGCTTCTTCTCGATCTGTTATCTGAAAATTATGGTTTTGAGTTCCTTCCATCCTTACTCTCTCTTGTTTGGATTGTTGGATATGTTGAATTGTTTGAGAGAGGATTTATGTTTTTGAGTGCATTTTATATTCTTCCTTGTGCAAAAAATACAGTGAGTCTAGGATGTATTCTTCTTTGTCATGAGTTATCTGTGGCAGCTTATGAACTTTGATCCTTTTAATTTTATGAATATTGCCTTGAGTTTTGATTAAAATGTTGTAATTCTTTTGTAGCGTCCTAAAATTGCGACACTTGCAATTTCGATTGCATTTCGGTCTTCACGATGGCAACGCAACACGCAACCTGAATGGAGACCCTGAAACTTGCTCACGACACTGAAAACTGCATTTTTCAAGTACCCTGGCCTGAACCTCCTTGCACCCTGATGTCCCGGGAGGTGGGACCAGCGCTCTGGTCCCTCAGGACCAGGGCGCCCAGCACCCTGGTCCCTGGGTCCTATTTTGGGCCTGGTCTCCTAAGGGGCTCGGGTCTTTTTGTTTGCAATTTGGAAATTAACATTCCCTGGTTGGCCTAAGGTCGGGAAAATCAGTCTATCAGCCCTAAAAGTATATAAATGACATTTTCCTCTTTCATTCGATATGATGGAAAAAGCGTGGAAATTATACTCAAGCATTCAAGCATTCAAGCATTCTTTCAAGCAATTGATCATTTCAAGTCTCCATTCAAGGCTAAGTGTTGCATTCAAGACAAGGATTCAACCATTGAAGAGGAGATCACATACTACATGCTACAACATACAACATCTAAACCTTCGCACATAAGGATACAAACATCCTTAGAACAAGGTATTAGTACTTGTTTTACAGTCATTTACATTTACAGCTCTTGCTCATTTCTTGGTTAATTCCAAAACCGAGGTTTGACCTAAAGGCAAACCCCCAATCCTTAACCCCCCAATCATCTTCGCTTTTCTGTGTGTAGGTTGCAAGTACGCGGCTGAAATTGAAGATCTGGAATCCTTGTGCAGAGACGAACAGATCCCCCTTCGTTTCGCGGATTTTTCGGAGGACCGTGGCGTCGGGCGCCATCGTCCCGACAACTTTTGCTCAAATTTGCAGGACAGCGCCGTATCAACATTTTACTGCTAATTCCAGGTCCGCAGCTTCATCCTATAACCCGAACTCAGTTTATAAGCGAATCTTTATGACTTTCTATGCATGCTTAGCTTAATTTCCTTAACAACATTCTTTACAAAAGAGGGTAGCCTTGCTTTCCTAACCCTTGAAATTCATTTAGCATCTAATCTTGCATTGCATGGGATTGGATCTTATGAGTTTCAACCCCTCTTTTGAATGTAAAGTCTCTCCCCTAAGTGAAAAACCATCGAATCCTAGCGAACCTCCCTTCTCTCTCCTCGGAGTCGGAAGAGGGGAGAACAACTAGGGTTCGATCGTGATTTTTCCGCTTTACATTTTGGTGAACCCAACGTGAACATCCTTTCTGATTTTTCATGCTTAGATCTGAAAAAATTGATTACATTTCCATGTTTGATCTTTTGCAAAATTTTAGAGGTGATTGCATAAAAACCCTAAATTTTCTTTTTGGTAATTGAACTTGCGAAATGTCTAAATGTTAATGCCTGTTTCAGATCTGCCTTTCTATTACAAATTTTCAATTCATATTTGTGCTTTAATTCTGAAAATTAAGTGGTTAAATGTCAAAACCCTAATTTTTGAAACCCTCTTAATTCAACCTTTGTCCGACAATTTGACCAATCAAAACATCTCCAAATCAGCTGTAACTTTGGATTCCGCAATAAAATCACAATATCTTTCATCCCTGAAAATTTGGAAAAAAGTTGCGAGGACCGTGTTGCACTCCGAGCGCCATCGTCCCCGACATTTTTTCCAAAATTTCGGGAGCGAGATCTTGCTGTATTTTCCTGCTAAAATCCAGAATTTTGGCTGATTTTGTCAATTATAACACTTTCAAAATTACAGTCAAAGTTGGTCTTGCGATTGCTTGGTCTAAGGCTTCAAATCATTCAAAAGTCATTGAAATTAAAATTTTGTGTCAAAATTGCGTTTTTATTATCATAAATCTGAAAAGTGTGTTATCATTCATTAAAAATTTCAGTGCTTTATTCAAATTCTTGCATTTTGTGACTTTTGAAATTAAGTGCTTAATTACAACAACTTCGATTTCCGCTTTCAAAATTGAATTTTGCGTGAAATTGAGTCAATTTTCAAATTTCAAAATTTGCATTGCTCTTGACATTCCCTCTAAAATCATAAAATTCAAAATTTCAGTTTCCCTCTCTTTTTCAAAATTCAAATTTTGCATTTTTCAACAATCTTGATAGGGTTCAATTTTGAATTTGCAACTTTAATTTGGCCTATCTACAGATCGTAAAATCACTCAATTTTTTCAGGTTAGCTCTAAAATCATCATACCTTTCATCCCTGCAAATTTCAAAAAAAGTTGCAGGGACCGTGTTGCACTCCGGGCGCCACGGTCCCGGACATTTTTTCCGAAATTTCGGGAGACTGTTGTGATTGCATTTAACAGCTTAAATCCAGAAAATTGGTTGATCTTACTGAAAATTGCTACCTCTAAATTCAAAATTTTCTCTCCTTCTCTAGTGCATGAGTTTTACAACAATAAGCCCTACTTATACTATTCCGTTAGACGAAGCCGTAGAATTAAGTCTTTCCGAGGTTTAACTACTGAGGAGATGGAACCTAATTTGAATGGCCTTTTTAACGAGGACATGAGTAATTCCTCTAATCCTCCTAATGATGAAGAAGCTCTCCATGACGTTTCTGAAGAACAACTTTCAAAATTGGATAACCAATTTGACGATTTTCGACACTGGATGTCTCAAGAATACCCTGATAGTCAAGCTCTTCCTTTAATTGAGGGTTTAAAACGTATGCTTCAAAGTGATAAGAATGGAATTGATATTTTGCGTGGTATTGCACACATTGTGGATTCAAATGTGATGCCTATGAAGAGTTGTGCCAAAACCTTAGGTTATACACAACCTCCTACACAAGACAATCATTCTATTCCTTTGACGACTTCTATTGCTAGCATACCTACCTTTACATCAAACATCATGGCTACCTCTATACAAGACATTCCTCCTGTGATCACCAGTCATGGGGGCAACCCTTCTTCTTCAATTAACCCTATTCCTTCATTCAATCCGATTTCTTCATTCGTCCCTTCAATGAGTGTGCCTATTATATCATCACAAATGAACATGACGCAAGGGGGCAATTCATTTAATCATTCTATTCCTCCTTGTAGTGTTCCTCCTGTCCAATCATCTCCTATGACTAATTATCATAGGGTCCCACCACCTTACTCTCTACCTTCTTTCAATAACATAACACCTCCATCTCAATCTAACACATCCAATATGAACTCTTCGACTGAAGCGACCATTAACAATCTTGCACAAACTGTCTCTTCTTTACAGCAACAAATTGCCTCTATGAATCAATCTAAGTTTAGTGTGCCCACATTTGATGTTGCGAGCCCACTTTCTCTTGACATTGTCCGAGCTATTCCTCCTAAACATGTTGAAATCCCGCATTTGGAACTTTATAATGGTAAAGGAGATCCTCTAACACATGTTAAGACTTTTCAAACAATTTGTACCGATTTTGCTTATGACCAAAGGTTGCTTGCAAAACTATTTACTAGAACATTAAGAGACAAAGCCCTACAATGGTATTGCTCGTTGCCTTCTTATTCTATTACTTCTTTTGAACAACTTGCAAATGCTTTCATTCAACAATTTCAAAACAATATAAGTCCTAAAGTTACTTTGATTGATTTAATGCATTGTAAACAAGGTGTTAAAGAAAAAGTGACTGATTTCATTGGTAGATATAAGCATTTGTATGCTCAAATTTCTTTTCCAGTGCCTGACAATGACATTCAAAGAATCTTTATTTCTAATTTACAAAAAGATATTCGAGACAAACTTCTATTTTCCGAGTTTACTTCTTTCCAATAGTTGTGCGCCACTCTTCACAATTATCAACTGACTGTGAGTCAAATGGAACAATCACATCCTATGGCTCCGAGTGATAAGGGTGATAGTAGTCAACAACCATTTGGGAAGTTTAAACCGAACAGAGATTCCATCAAATTCAATGAAAACATCATCAACAACAATGTGAATGCAGCATCAGGTGTGCCTCCTATTTCTAAATTTTTCAAGAAAGAAAGAAAGTATACTCCTTTGAATGAATCATTGCATAGTATTATGAATAAGTTATTGGAACAAAATGTGCTTATTCTTCCTCCTATAAGACAAATTGATCCTGCAAAGATTACTTCACCTTATTTTGATAACAAAGCCTTTTGTCAATTTCATCATCAGCCTGGGCATGATACTGAAAAATGTTTTTCTTTAAAGGGTAAAATTCAAGATTTGATTGATAATAATACTATCTCTGTTTCTGGAGTGAATGATAAAGGCAACACATCTGTAGCTCCTCCTAATCAAAATCTTTAGATTTTCACTGATCCATTGCCTTCTCATACCTCTAATGCGATTGAGACTAATGATTCCTCTCTCTCATCTGATGGTCTTGTGTCTATGACCCCGAATGTGATTAACTTTGTAGAGCAGCAAGAAATCCCTGAAGAACCTTCCATCACATTTGATTCTAGCGAAACCATTAGGGCACCTGATGGTCCTTTATACATAGTTGCAAAAGTTAAGAATACACCTTGCCGTGGAGTGCTTATTGATCCTTCGTGCATGGTTAACGTTATTACTGAAGAATTTCTTTTTACTTTGCAATTGAATCAAGTGATCTATGACAAAACAGATGTGATTGTGAAATTATTTGATGCATTTTCTTCTCCTGCAATTGGTTCTATTACATTGCCTATTGAGGTCCATAACAAATCTCTTGATGTGAACTTTGTTATTATTCCATCTTCCGAACAATTTCGTGTGAAGCTTGGCTATCCTTGGCTATCTTCCATGAAAGCTATTGCTTCTCCTATTCACAAGTGTTTGAAATTTCCCCACAATGGTGAAGTTGTTACTGTCAATCATAGTCTCTTTAAACCAGCTGAAAGAACCTCTAGTGTTCCTCTTGATTACTTTTGGCCTAAACAATTCCAATCTCTTCCTCCGCGAAGTGATCATCTTTTCAAGTCTTATCAAAAGTGGAAAACAGATATGATCTTATCTCTAAGTGAACCTAGAACACCTAAACTTGACATTCCTATCATTCTTGAGAAGGAAGTTCTTCCTTTGAAAGATAAAACTAATGTCTTTCCTCAAGAAGATTCCCAACCCATCCCTATGGATGTGACTATGTCTATACCTAATAAACTTCCTAAGAGTAGACCTATACCTCCTCGTCATGATGGACTTGGTCTTCTCCCTAAACCAAATATTCCTCCTTTATATGGAGCAGTTCCTCCTCCTTCTTTTTATAGAGAGAAGAGACCTTCTTCTTCTCCTATTATCCAGCCTAAGAGACCACAACCTAAACACCCAAGTGCTAAGGATGAGAACATTCCTCCTCCTCAGTCTTCGCAACTTCCTACTAAGACTAGACGAAATCGTTCTGCACGTGAACGCCGGCGAAAGCGTCGTCTTAGAGCTCAAACTTTGCAATCTCCAAAAACACCTTCAACAAGCATTATTCCATTTTCTCCTCAGCCGGACATTGAGCCTAAATCTCCTAAACATAAGATGCATGATGGTCTTGATCCTGTGCGAGTTAAAGATCCTATTTTTATAAATCTTGATGATGATATAGATGAAAATGTTATTCATGATGAAAATGTTACTCCTCTTGCTTCTGATAGTGAATATGAACTTGTTGATGTTGATAACCATTTATCTAACGAATTTTCTAAAGCACTTATCCTAGCTCCTAGACAAGAACAATGTGGCTTGGAACATGAACATAGCCCTTGTTTGGATCTTGTGATAGCTCCATCTGCTGTGTTGGATGTTCCTCCTCTAGCGTGTTCCCTGCCTTCCCGAAACATTGATCAGCAAGATCGGGGGGTAGATGACGTGCTAGACTAGTTACATTAGCATAGTAGACTCTCTCCCCCTCTCTTTTGTTACTTCTTCTATTTGTTATTCTCATTCTTCTATTTGTTGTCCTTAGTGTTGTTTACTTGAGGACGATGCAAAGCATTGAGATCTCTCGATCTCTCTCATGTTGACTCAAAAGACACATGTGTTCCCTTCTTCTAGGTGATCTTCCTTGATTGGGGAATGAAGAACAATTATGCATACATACATATGATATATACATGATTTATCATATAGCATACTGACCCCGAGGAAAGCGAAGTCACCTCGTGCTTTGTGTTTTGTGTCTATTATCCTTGGGTTTATCTCACACTTGGGGGCTAAATCCCTGCGATAACATGCTCCTTTCTCATTTCTTATATGTATCACTACGTTAAAACAATCACCCCCGGTGAGGCGTGTGCGATCGCTTTAACGTAGGGGGGCATACATTCCGTTCATATCTTTTCAAGATACTTGAAAATTTCTTGGTAAATTTAACCTTGCCTTGAAAATTTTTGATATCTTTCTTGCATGACTCATAGTGAGGGAGCCTTACTACTGACAGTCATGGTTCTCCTTCGTGATCTTCCCTTTTACTTTGTCAATCAAAGTTGTAAGATCCTTAGTCCACTGGGGGCTCGGTGTATCTTGCCTCCTTGACGTGGTGAAATTCTTTCAATGTTGTTTCCTTGTACTTTACCGGAAGTATGAGCATACATACTCCCGCTAAAGTGGGGGCTAAATGTAGCGTCCTAAAATTGCGACACTTGCAATTTCGACTGCATTTCGGTCTTCATGATGGCGACGCAACACGCAACCTGAATGGAGACCCTAAAACTTGCTCACGACACTGAAAACTGCATTTTTCAAGTACCCTGACCTGAACCTCCTTGCACCCTGATGTCCCGAGAGGTGGGACCAGCGCTCTGGTCCCTCAGGACCAGGGCGCCCAGCGCCCTGGTCCCTGGGTCCTATTTTGGGCCCGGTCTCCTAAGGGGCTCGGGTCTTTTTGTTTGCAATTTGGAAATTAACTTTCCCTGGTCGGCCTAAGGTCGGGAAAATCAGTCTATCAGCCCTAAAAGTATATAAATGACATTTTCCTCTTTCATTCGATATGATGGAAAAAGTGTGGAAATTATACTCAAGTATTCAAGCATTCAAGCATTCTTTCAAGCAATTGATCATTTCAAGTCTCCATTCAAGGCTAAGTGTTGCATTCAAGACAAGGATTCAACCATTGAAGAGGAGATCACATACTACATGCTACAACATACAACATACAACATACAACATCTAAACCTTTGCACATAAGGATACAAACATCCTTAGAACAAGGTATTAGTACTTGTTTTACAGTCATTTACATTTACAGCTCTTGCTCATTTCTTGGTTAATTCCAAAACCGGGGTTTGACCTAAAGGCAAACCCCCAATCCCTAACCCCCCAATCGTCTTCGCTTTTCTGTGTGTAGGTTGCAGATACGTGGCTGAAATTGAAGATCTGGAATCCTTGTGCAGAGACGAACAGATCCCCCTTCGTTTCGCGGATTTTTCGGAGGACCGTGGCGCTGGGCGCCATCGTCCCGACAACTTTTACTTAAATTTGCAGGACAGCGCCGTATCGACATTTTACTGCTAATTCCAGGTCCGCAGCTTTATCCTATAACCCGAACTCAGTTTATAAGCGAATCTTTATGACTTTCTATGCATGCTTAGCTTAATTTCCTTAACAACATTCTTTACAAAAGAGGGTAGCCTTGCTTTCCTAACCCTTGAAATTCATTTAGCATCTAATCTTGCATTGCATGGGATTGGATCTTATGAGTTTCAACCCCTCTTTTGAATGTAAAGTCTCTCCCCTAAGTGAAAAACCATCGAATCCTAGCGAACCTCCCTTCTCTCTCCTCGGAGTCGAAAGAGGGGAGAACAACTAGGGTTCGATCGCGATTTTTCCGCTTTACATATTTTATGTTTGGATTTGTAAATTTGTATTATGGTATTTTCTAGACTTCATCATAAATTTTGTTTGTGTCTAAGATGATTTTTACCTCTTTGTTGGGTATGCGTTGTTGTTTTTGACAAATGTACCATTTTGAATCTTGTATGTGCTAAAATGGAAAACACATGTGCTAATGTTTGCAGCAAATGTGCTAATGTTTGTAGCATATGTGCAAAGGTTTTTAATGTTTGCATAAATTTTTGCAATGCTTATGCGAATATTTGTAGTGTTTGCGTTGGTGTTTGCAATGTTTGCGCTAACCTGAGATGTGTTTGTGCAAAAACATTTTGTATGTGCTAGAATATTCTATGTATGCGTTGTTTTGATTTTTTACTATTCTGAGTTAATTTCTGAGCCGATTTTCGAGTTTATGCTCTCAATAGAGGCTTAGTTTTCACTTTTTCAGTGATTCCCTATGTTGATCTCCCAGATTATGTTTCTCTTGGATTGAGATTTTGATTATTCGATTACTTTATGGCTTTCGGGTGAAGATATAATTTTTGCAAAGAGTGTTTGAAATTTGTACTTTGGTTTTACCCTTGTATGTTCAGTTGTTCGAAATTATCTTTTGGTTGTTCCATGATATGGTTTAGTTGGTTTCTTGTTGTATATATATATGTGTGTGTGTGTGTGAGTGTATATATAATGAGATTGTTGGACGTATGTAATTTATGGTTCCATGTGTGTGATTGTATATGAGGCTATGATTGCTAGCATTTTAATATGTAATTGGATTAATTATTAATTTGGATTATTGGAACCTATGAATGGATATATATTGGGATTCTTGATGTTTTGTACCCTAGGTTTCAGGGACATGATAGGGGGAGTGGCTTCCAAGTGGG
The DNA here is from genome assembly GCF_030272615.1 of Cryptomeria japonica. Lineage (NCBI taxonomy): Eukaryota > Viridiplantae > Streptophyta > Pinopsida > Cupressales > Cupressaceae > Cryptomeria > Cryptomeria japonica. The sequence goes on from NC_081412.1 coordinate 90,767,394, forward strand.
TGTTCGGGCTTGCAAGTAGCTACTAGGGAATCACATTGGAAGTTTTATGTAATAAAGTGATAACCTTAATAAATTAATTAAGGGGTTTGGGTAGATATCACATTAAACAAGATACTTTTTTGGTGCCCCACTCATGGCCTAATGTGCTAATATAAGTATAGGATGGAAATGGAAAGGCCTGGAATGGCATGCCTATACTCCCTTGTCTTCACAAAAGGTTGAGTTGGTTTTGCATTGGTATCATTTGGGTGCCAAGATCGAGAGAGACTACCAAAGAAACCCTTGTCAATGAGCACCGAGGTCTAACCACCAGGGAAACCCTTGTTGATAACATGTGATGACACTCTTTCCCTACATGTGTACTACTACCTTAGCCTTGATTTCATGGTTTCCTTTGGTGGGTTTTTTATTATTTATGATTAAGCCTTGTTGAATACTTGTTCATTTCTCAATGTTGGTCTTGATGAGAGTTGGTCCTTGTTATGTTCCTTGGTTGTTAGGTGTCAGCCTAGTTTAGAGTGTGTGTGGGACCCTCATGTCATTCTCTAGAACATGGGGGTAGACCTTTTTGGTTCCACATGGCTGGGTGGTTTGATGCCTTCTTCCATTGGGATTCTTTTTTGTTGGATATTTGTGTGTGTATTATGGATTCTTCATCTTTTTAGTCTATGATTGGATTCTTGGAGCAAATATGTTCTCTGTTCTTGATGGAGAGATTTCATTATATCATAGACATATATCTTGTAAATAAGGATTTTGATTCCTTATTGGTTAGGAGTTGTATAGTAGGTGATTTCCTTGAGAGGGATGTAATATGTAATTTGGAAGGTTGATCTTGTAGTTAGAGATTATAATACCTTGTTGAAACTATATGATGGATTCTTGAAATAATACATTGTAATAATCTTGTTATGAGAAAGTGATATATCCTCATATCATTGTCTTAATTAAGAACTAGAGTGATTATGTTTAATAATTATTGTATGATCTAGGTTTTGGAAATTTGACTAGGAACATTTGGATTTGTGCATTAAAATGAACCTAGTATTAGTATGATTTAGATTCACGAGTAAATGATAAAATGGGATAAGGATATTAAGTATATCGAGGTTCAAGTATGTGTAATGAAGTAGTATATGATTATTATTTTATGTATTTTAATTGAAATGAATGCTAGAATTTAGTGAGGGATTTATGTAGTAAAGTGAATGGCTAATGTTTATATCTTGATGTTATGATGAGTTAAGTAGTGACATTGGAATACCCTAAAGAATTGTGGCTTTATTTGATGTTAATTGTAAGATATAAGTTATTTTTTGCTTGTGTAATTATGTTTGTTGAATCATGTATAGTAAATGTATGTGGTAATTGTTCTTTTAAAAAAATAAAAAATCTCTATTTTCCTTAGTTTATTAGTTAGTTTCTCTAGGGTTTTTTGGTGGGCATTACAGATGAAGAGGTAGAATATAAGTGTAGACCTTGAGAGAAGGAATGAGGGATTCAATGAGAGTTAGAGAGATGTAAAAATATGGACAAAAGAGAGGCAGGAGAAAGAAACAAGGGGAGTGATAGGCTTAAATCTTAGGAGAGAGAGGTAGAGAAATGAATAAAGAGAGATAACATGATTTACCAAAATTTATTAAACTCAGTAAAATTCCTAAAATTTCTATTATTAATTACTTATTTAGTGTTTCAAGTATTTTGAGATGATTGTTACAAAAAACTCATGAAAGAGAGAATTCAAATGAAAAAGTCGCGAGCTTTCGATATTTTAAAAATGAAGGATGAATTTAAATTAATTATAATTATTTTTTAAAACAAAATATAGAAAAACTACCTATTCCATATTGTAGATCTCTGAATCACCTTTCCAACGGCTATAAAAAATCAAAATATGAATATGAAACACAAAAGTTATGCCCATTTTACTAAAATATGTTTTTTTTAATTTGTTCCATAACGAATATCCGATTTGAACGAATATCCGAATTGAAAAAACATAGGTTTTTCTCTCCATTTTTCACTTGGGATTTATTTGGGATTTGGCTAAGACATGCCAAGCCTAGAAAGTCAACACAAAAAATGTGTTTTTGAGTTTTCCTTGTTTTTCTAGACTTCGCCTTTGTGGATGATGACTTTTTTTTTCATCGAAAGTGATAAAATGAAAATGGCTTTTTAAGGGCATTCTCAGCTTTCCAGCAATATAAATTTTTCCTTATTTTGACTTTAATAAATTATTATTATTCATTTTCTAGTTGAATTCTGACTAAAGTCCTGAATGATAGGCTGATTGAAAAACATCTATAACTTTCAAACAATATCACATTTTTTTAATCCAAAACATGCATCACATTCTACGCTTCGTATACCATAGGATTAAACAAAAAAATGAATTTTATAAAGTTTTGAATAGTTAAGGTGGCCAGACACGCAAGTTTTTATATTTCTAAAAATTTATACATAATTAGTTATTTACTTTAAAAAATTACAAAAAAATATATGTCACATTGGTACATGAGTCTACTACTTATATTTAAAATATTATAAAAAAAATATAATGATTTAATTGTGGTTAGGGTGGTCAAACATACACCTACTTCTTATCTTTTTCTTGAAATTTTAGTACTACTACATTGAAATTTCAAATTTTCATCAAATAGTTTTTTTTTTCCCAGAAAACAACTAGTAGCTTAGAAACTACATTCATTTTTCTACAAATTATATTCTTACATATTTTTAAAATAATATTAATAATTTATTCAAATTTTCACGTCAAATTGCCTAACTCTATTTTTTTTAAATTTCATTGCCACTTAAGGGCCTATTTTGACCCACCATGATCCTACACATACCCGCATATTAGTTGGCTACTTTAGAGGAAGAACCACTCTCAAATCCAATAAACAACATGCATCTCAAGAAGTTCCATACATAGCTATTCAGAGCATTTAGCTCACACATATTTCAAAATACAAAAAAAATATTAAAAAAGTCCTGAAAAAATTTATAAAAAAATTAAAAAACAAGAAATAGTAAACATAAACCATTCATCCAAATGGTGAAAACCACTCAGGTGGCACCTTGGACAAGTACGATGGTAAAAACCTGACAAATAGGCATCATACGTAAAGGCTTTGTCCAACTGTCTTTCAGATTCATTGATCAAATCCTTTCATTCATCCACAACATTCCATACTTACCATGGCTTGATATTGATCGATCATTAATCTTTGTCCTACAATCTTGCCATCACACTTAGCACTCAACACCTAACTGAGGGAAACTTTCATTGACATGACGATGGGAGTGGATCCTGAATATCACTAGTTCGTAGAACTACTTTACTACAAATAAACAAAAAAAATTCAAAAAATATCATAAAATAATCGAAAAACATTTAAAAAACTAGAAAAAACTAAAAACATTGGAAAAACACTAAAAACATCCCAAAAATGAATAAAAAAATTGCAATAAACTGATTCTTGTTCACACAAACATTCGATCATATGTGAAAACAAACTGGGCCTACAAATTAAATACTCAAACAAGACAAACTATCAATTAGTCCATGAACTGTCAGCTGCCTAGGCTAAACATAAAAAAAATGTCTTAACAATGATGCATCCTACCTTTGAAACAAGACATGATGACATCTTTTGGCAAGAAGATTCATTGGTTGTTTGATTGTTGATATTTTTTATTTTATTTATTTGGCAAAAGTGGCAAGCCATAGATATATAAATATAAATAAGAAACTCATTCAAGAGCTCAATGGGGAAAGAACCAAGAAGAAAACCCTATGTCCTTGCTCAGATACAAAGGAGAAAGAAAAAACAGAGTTGTAAGGAACCCCTGCAATCCTCATAAAGGCCATAGATGAGAATAGCGGAAGAGGATAAACTAAGAGAAATCCTAGAATGGGCCCCGACAATCGGTTATCAATGATCTTGATAACGTTGTGATGGAATACCAGAGCATTGCAGACCTACCATCACCAGTGTCGAGAGAGCATATTCAAGTATTTGCAAAGTGTAGTAAGAGGAACACAACCAGTTGAATTATTTTGGAACTATAATACGAGTACAAAATTATCACAACACCAAAACTGAAACCAGATACCGCAGAGACTCCTTTATCGGTACAACAAAATCTCCACCACTAGAACTAATACCGGATACCAAAAAAACTAGCATCTGCTACTAGTGAAGATGTGAAATTGGAACACTGACGATACCAGATAGTAGATGGGAGTATCGAACCATAGAGGAAAAGTAAACAAAAACCGGTTATGTTATCAAATCATTAAATACTAGAATGTAGATGTAACCAGATATGTTATACCGAGAAGAATCGGTATGCAAAGTAATTTAATAATTTACGGGAGTTCTCACAAAACCAGTTGTACAAAGCTGAAATACAAAATGACTCCCATACCCTTACTGCAATGACTTAATGAGTTGAATTAGAAGGCCCCAATCCTTGTAATCTTGACAAAAATCCATCACCAATATTGAGTGCAGCGAAGGCCAATATCAGATCTTCAATTGGTGAATCATGGATTTCATTGATTTGATCAAAGGAGAGCTGAGGAGGAGAAATATTGTTCACCTGCATGGAAATTTCATCACCCACTGGCATTACCGGAGAAATAACAGATGACTCTATTTGTCCATGATCATGACCTAAAATTGCAAGGATGGCATGCATTTTAGAGAAAATTCTACTTTTTAAATCTGGGTTTAAGCTTCTCCCAGCATTGCGGGTAGCAATCTGGAAGGGTCTCACATTTTGTAGGGAAAGAGACTGCTTTATGCTATCAAATATTGTAGGATATTTCTCATGTGTGAGTAGAAGCTGCTTGGAGAAAAATCCACCCACACTTGCCTGACCATTCTATAAATCATATTGACGGATGACATCTACAAGTTGATTATCATTCAAGTAATCTGCTCGAATCATTTAATGAACTATATTTTCTAAGGGAACCCAAGACTACAACAAATCCACTACATAGGAGAGATGTTTGATTGTTGATATTACTTTTATCTTTTACTAATTTATATAATGTTCCTATGTTACTCAAGGATATCCACAAGTGATTAGGGTGGCCAGGATGGTTCATGGTATCTTTTCTTTGTTTTCTGTTTGTGTATTGTTCCAATGAAGTTCTAAGGAAAATACTAACAGTGTCTGCATGGGAAGTTCACTAAGCTACGAGATCCTATGCAAAAATATAGAGTCTTGGATCACTATGGCTTATTGACTATAGTGTATACCTTGACCATTAGTATGTGCAACAGAATGGAGGGGAATATTTCTTGTATCTACTTTGTCTATTTACACATGTAATGCTCAACCTTAGTTTTTGATACCTTGGTGAAGATCAGTACCAAATAATCCCAATGATGAAATAAATAACTATGAAAAGTACAAGATCTATCCATTTTATTTCATCCGAACATATCCTACTGTTGCATTCCATCCATCCATAAATCCATATCATTCATGCATCGACATGACAATTTGATCCTCTTCTATAGGAATGGGTACTAGGTCCTCTATACCTTCTATCTAATATTGACTTCTTTTGCTTCAACATTCTCTTTCAGAAAATTCAATTTGATAGAGATATGTTTGGTTTAATGCATTTACAACAATAAAAAATCATCTCCATAGCGTGTCGTGCTGATCTGGAATAGATAAGCCCACTAGTGCTTATTCTGGACCTATTTGCCAGTAACAACAAATATGCAAACACGAATATACCAATGAACAAATCTCCAAGACAAAGTGTCCAAATGATGTCTTCAACATAACCAAGTGTTTTCCATGTCATTCCAAGTGTCGGTGAACAATATATCCTGTCGGTGAACCAGATACTGGTGACTGTGCATAAGTCACTTGCTTGTCGGTGAACATAACCAATTCTCCATGGTGCCAAAGTTGATAAGTGTTAATAGGTGTTGACATCAATGACAAAACCATATCAACATGTCCAACATACCAATAACCCTCCCTATCCAAGTCATCATAACTGCATACCATACATCGAGTCCCATGAAACTGATCAAGCCTCATTCACTATAGTCCATCTCTAAATGGAGGGGCTGTGTAGCCAATGTCACCTAGGTCATCCTATATGCAACAACACATTACTTTGTTGGCATTTTCAACCCATTTTTCAATTGGTCAACCAATCACACACAATCAAACTAGACAATTACACCAATTGTCTAAGTCTTAATGAGTAATTTAACTCAAATACCTTGACTTCATCGAGCAATTACATCAATTGTCTAAGTCTCAATAGGTCTGATAGCTTTGAAAATTGATTGCATGAAATTTTCAATTTCGAGCTCAAGTATTGATTTTCTGGTTTTATTTGTATCCTCTATAAATAATCCAAGGTTTAGGGTTTAGGGTTTATCAAGATTTCTTACGTTTTGTAAAGAAAAGCCTAGCAACAATATATTTTTTTGTTACTTTTTCTCACTTAATGCCAAGGGTTGTTTACCATGGGTGGTGCCATTTCATTCCCTAAAATTGGTCAACCGGTTTATGAAATCTGATTTTTCCTAGGTCATGCACATAAATTTTCTTATAACCGATCTCCTTTTAAATATTTGTGCTTGCGCCCATAATTTTCCTAAGTCCGAAAGTCCTAATTATTTTGGCCAATTGCTAAAGACAGAATGGATCCAACGGTTTGTGCTTCCCCATGATCAAAGATGCAAGGATGATAAAGATCATGACACCATGAGATTGTGCCATGTGTTTTCAATGAAAACTGACAAGGTTGGTAGTATAACTAGCCGAAGCATTGTGTTACCAGTTCTGAGGTGGTAAAGGTCAGTTTACTAATAGTCTTATCAATTTGCACCTGTTCAAAATGAACAGAGATGTTTTATCCTAAGGTAAAAGGTTCTTGATTTTTAATTCTAGAGGAATTAGCGAGCATTGTGCTAAATAGTAAAGTTTGCACAGATCTGACGGCCCTCGTATCCCTGTGATGGAAGTTTCAAGGATGTTACAGATTGCGACATTGCGAGATGATGCCACATGTCCCAGGCTGACTAGGAAGACTTACGATGGGGCCGATGACAGAGTCTGGTCGAAAGATGATATGGCACTATTTAGTCAGGACTTGGTGGGTCTGTGGATATAGATGGAAGGATAAATGCTGATTCGACATGCAATGATTGTTAGATTTGCCAGGCTGGGTAAGATTTGCAGTTGAGTTTCAAATATGAAATTAGGAGGGATCATAGAAGGCATTTTTCGTAGCTTGCGTGGGAGACACAGAATGAACAGGATACAGACTTGTCCACTCAGGATGATTAGTGACTAGTTGGGAGATTTTGATGCCGACCCAGTGTAGGAGGATTATTTTCAAATTTTCTATTAAGAAAAGGACTGATTCGACAAGGTAAGAATGATGATTCATAGGTTCCAGCGCATCGACATGTAAACAATTTTGTAACAGAATTGCATACGACCTTATAGGGCTAATTGTTAAGAATGAATCTATTGTTAACATGTGTCTTCTGGCTAGAAGCTTGTTGCTCCATTTATTCTATAAAAAGGGAAATCATGGATAGAAGAAGTGTTCATATTTGTTGGAAATGTCTTGTAGGTTCAGTTTTCTTGTTCCTTGGGTTTTTCCTAGTCTGTTTCCAGTAGCGAGTCAAAGTGAAGCAAACAAGCTATAAAATATTTTATAGAACAAATAAAGAAATGTTTTAGTGTCAATTTTGGTACAGGTTCTTGAAGGAGTTATGCATAAATTTTATCTTGTGACAGAGATGGCTATTTGTTTAAAGAAAAATAGAATTTCGACCTTTTTCTCTCCATTACATGATTCTATAAATTTTTAAATGAAATGAATCAAGGGTTTATTCCATTTAGTGCATTGTTATGATGTATGTAGCTTTTTGTTTATGCTTTGGCCCAAGGGGTTAATTGAATCGCTTAAATGAAGTTGAAGAATGATAGGGCTTGTGCAACATAAAGTGGGGGACTTAGTGATGGAACACTTGAAGAAAGAGAGGTTTCCTAAGGGGTAGCCCAAAAAGTTTCTTATGAAGAAGATTGGTCCTTGCCGGATTGTACACAAATTTGGTCCTAATGCCTATGAGATTGAACTTCCTCAAGGATTGACCATATCCCCAATCTTTAAATTTTTAGATTTGTTTCCTTATAAAGGTGATAATGTTGTAGGTTCAAATTCAGGTTTGGCAGTAGAAGGATATGAAGGGTGGGTTAAGGATCTACCACCTAGACAACCATTGAAGTTGGAGAGCATATTGGACACCAAGGTGATCAAGAAGACTAGGAAGAAGACATACAAGGAGTAACTTGTCAAATGGAGTGTCCTACCTGATGAATACTAAGAGGGGGTGTGAATTAGTATACCAAAAATTATTGAACTTAAACTCTTAAATAGTTTAGCAGTGAACCGGTATAACAGATTTACTAACAAACTGGTTAAGACAAAGGCAAACCAAACAACAAATAAAGCATTCACCCACAAGAGCACAATCACCATAACACAAGAGGTTTTGACATGGAAACCCAAATGGGAAAAACCACGGTAAGATGAAACTCACAAGTAACTATCTGTAGAATAGTAACCAGACCGATTAAGGTCATACAATGTTCTTCACCAGAATAGATCCTGTTACGAATATAGATCTTTGTTAGGAGATAAGTCTTGTTAAAGACTACCTTGTGAGAGGATTTCAGATTCACAGTTGTGAACCACCTTGTTAGAGGATTTACAAAGGCTTTGCCAGGCCTAACCGGTTAAGGGTTTCAGACTTGTCAAAGATGTGAGTAATCAACAAGTGAGTGATCTATATACTAGAACAATATGCTTGGTTAGATCCTTGATAGGTCATTGTTAATGCACATTTAGCATTACTTCAACCTTGAATATCTCCACACTCTATTTCTTCACACAAACCTAATCTTCTCTTCTATGATCGCACATACAAAAACCTCATGCACTATTAAAACCCTATCAACGTTTTAAAACCCTAGATATGATGTCCTTATAAAGGAATTTGATTTCATGTCGGTCCAATAGGATTACATTGCAAGTTCCTAGGTTCAGTGCATCTAGACACATTTGGTAACATGGCACAAAATCACTGCCAAAGTGTTGGTGGATGATAACTCATCATAGAAATACCGGTTGGTAACTCATCACAGAGTAATACTGGTTCATTACCGATTACCAGTTCATACATTTTACCAATTACCGGTTTGTCAAAATGAAGATTGGGAAACTATTAAAAACCTCTTTATTCCTTCGTACCACTTTGGGATCCTCAAACCGCTTGAGGTATTCATACCACTTTGTGTCTTCATACCGCTTTGTGACCACTAAACACCTTTTGCAAAACACCGATAGTCTAAAGACTATAATTCATAATACCGATTGGAACAATTACCGGTTTAGCATAACTCATATATAGGGAAGTGATCATAAACCAAGTGTGTGTCCATCAATGATAAGCACAACATCATCAAAATGCCAACAATCTCCCCCTTTGGCATTGATGGCAACACTTAGGAAAATTTTGACATCCAAGTGTTTTACAACAAAAATATGCCATAATCAAAATTACTCCCCCTAAGCATATACACTATCCCTTTTTTTTTACAATGTATACTATTCCCTTAAAGAAATAACATGAAAGTATACATAACATTCACCAAAATTTTAGATACTACTCCCCCTTTGCCAACAATGACAAAGTACTGCAAAATAACTCCTGTTTCTCATTATCATTAAAATAAATAAGTGTTTATGACAATAATGAGTGAAACTTATCAAAAAATGATTTAAAATCCTGCGTAAAAGTCTTCATAGATAATGACCATGACTCAAGTAATGAGGTAGCCACCTCACTTTCTGTCTGCATCTGTGATACCTATTCTTCCATGGCATCAATTGTGCTCATCTCTTGAGTGGCTGTTAATGCTTCCATATTAAGAAAGCACTTCTGAAGAATTTGTAGTCTGGGTAATAAAACCAGTTGAAGCTCCTACAAATCTCTTGCTCAGTTGCTAATCTCCACTTCTATTCTGGCAGACTGAAGCTTATATCGGTGCACAGTTTGCTCATATGTAGTAAAAGAATCATAGGGCATCTTAAAGGTTCTTATGTATGTCTGCAAATCAGATTGCAGTTTATCCTTTAGTTCAAGCACATCATCAAAAAATAGATGGGGTTGGCTGATTTTTATTAATAGTAGCTTGCCCTCATCCATAACATCTCTTATGTTCTTCTACTATTTCAGAAGTTTGGACTGGAGATCATTCAATTTCTTCACTAAGGCAGTGTTTAGTGCCTTTTGATGCTTCTTCAATGCATTAGCTTCAACAACCTCTTCTAGACATTGTACCTAGTCCTCCACAATTGTACATAGAAGTTTTAGTTTGCCCAGAGAGGAATTGGTATCGGGGAGGGTGGTACTAGGAATTAAACTAGCAAGAGTGTCAATCACAGTTTGAATGACATCTTGTTCCTTTTTCCTCCTTAATGTTTCTAGTCTCTCCTGAGCTAGCTTTATGCTTTGCAGTAGCTCTGATTCATCTGCAGATTGGAGGTCAATAGGACTGGTGATGTCAGTCAGTCTGGCTTGACCATTGATTTCGTTTGGGGTCTCCACTTGTGTGCTCTTTGTTGCTTCCTTCTTCTCTTCGGCTCTTTGCTTTTCCTCTTCTTCCTTATTTTGCTCCTCTTCTTCTTTCTTTTTCTTCTCTTCTTCCTTCTTCCTTTCTTCTTCCTTCTGCTTCTCCTCATTTTGTTTCCTCTTCTCCTCTTCTTTCTGCTTCTCCTCTTCTTTCTTTTTCTCTTCCTATTTCTTTTTCTCTTCCTCTTTCTTCTTTTCCTCTTCCTTCCTTTTCTCTTCTTCTTTCCTTTTCTCTTCCTCTTTCTTCTTCTCCTCCTCTTTCTTCTTTTCTTCTTCTTTCCTCTTTTCCTCTTCTTTTCTCTTCTCTTCTTCTTGTTTCCTCTTCTCTTCCTCTTGTTTCCTCTTCTCTTCCTCGTTCTCTTTGTCAACTTTCTCCTTCTTCTGTTTCTCCTTGTCTGTGTCTAGAGTGATATCATCACCATCCAATGAGTCCACATCAATAGTGTCCACCTGTTCTATAGCTTTTTCTTCCTCATCATCAAATGCCTCAACCAAGTTTCCGATTTCTGGTTCCTGTTTAGCCTTTCTATTTGCTTTAGCTACTTGGTGCATTCTCAGAGAGGCTTTGGCATGGGAGTGTGTATCTTTCACCACTTCAGAGACTTTACCTTCTAGTAACAAGAGTCTTCTTCTTCTCATGAAGAAGAGGCCTTTTTACTGGTTCACAATTTCAAACAATTCAAAGTTAGAAGCATCAGGGAAGTATTCTGCAAAAATCTTCTCTCTGATCTCCTGTTCTTTCTTGATGGCAATGCGCCATTTATTATCTAAAGAATTGTATAAAGAATTAGGTGTCTTAGATGTAATGTCTGATGGCGACCGGTCATAAACACATAAATAATTGATGATTTCCCGCTCTACTTCTTCTCTCTCACTATCACTAAAATAATCAAAGTATTCTTTCAAATCACTAAGCAATTTTCTTTTAATGTTCTTAATAGTCCTCTGACAATGTGTCATCGGCTTATAAGAAGACATATCAATATTTATCGGTGTTGATGAGGCAGGTGTATTACCAGTAGTTTTTTCTTTCTTGCTTGTCTGCCTAGTCTTTTTAGGTTGTACTTCCGGTTTTGTATCTTTAGATTTTGGTGAGTTGCTCTTGGTCTTCTACTTCCTTTCAAAAACTTTAGCAGGAGCAACTTCTGGTTTCTTTTTGGCTGGTGACCGCTTGGTCACTTTAGGGCTAGCTGAGGTAACTGGTGCCGATACCGCTGGTGATGCCTTGCCCTTTTTCTCTTTAGGGTTCTCAACCAGAGGTTTTATCCTCTCTAAGTAGGTACCGATGTGCTTTGCCTTAGCATCAAGCAGCGAGGCAAGTAGGGTAGAGGCATACCCATCTAACATGTCATACATGACCTCATATCCCATAGGTTCTACTTCTCCCTGTCTCGGCTCTACTGCCTCCATTATGCACTCATCTACTTTAATGTTAAAGAAGATGTCCTCTTCATATTTCTTAACAATGTCTCCAAATATCCTCATCCTTTGGCTCATCTTCCACCTAAATTCATCAAAATATTTATTCAAGACTTCAGGATAACCGATTCCCATAGCTTGGAGACTTTCCCTAATTTGTTTGGTGACCAGTTGGTCAGCAGACCATTCAATATCACCGACTCTCAAGAAATAGCCATGGAAGTAGAAAAATAGGCCGACCAAAAGTTGTCCAAATTTGAACCTTAGGGCACTATCTTGTTTGATGGACTTCAAGTTTTGTAGAAGTTGCTTCTTCATACAGGTGCATAGATCAAATGAAGCATCTTCCTTGATCATCCTGTAGGCGACATTCACCGCAGCAGCAGAGACAAAGTTTATCATGTTGGCATAAAATGTTTGGTATCCAATCACCATGCAAGCATACTTGACCAAGTCATCTTTGATGGTGTTGACAGTCATTCCCCATTGGTCGCTTAGAGAACTAGTGAGCTTAGTCATTTCATTCTTGATGATCTTCCTTAGGGTTGGTACCTCACCTTTGTTGCAGAAACCAATGATGACATGAATTGCTTCAGGAGTAATGTCATGCATCCTTTCGAGATACATTTTGTCACCATGCACTCTTCTCAGAATGATGCGGATGTGCTCTTTAGTGAATTCTTCAAGGAAATAAACCGCATTGTGAAGTTTCTTCCTCTCCAAGATGTTGTATTTCGGTTTGATCTTCTTGCCATCCCCACAGAATAGACCTAGCTGGGAATGAATTGCTAAGGATCCTAGGTCTTCTAGTTTACAGTCAATGTACCCTGAAATATCATCTTCCACTATGACTCCAACAAGTATCTAGGATAGGGCATTGTATTTCATCTTCTGTTGGATAAAATTTGCTGAATTCATAGGTGTACTAGAACTGGAGTGCGATGCAGAAGCCATGATTAACTGATAAACAAGAATTTTGAGAAATACCTTTAGAGTTTTGAGATTTAGGGTTTGCAAATTTAGCTTCTCTTCACACCACTTCGGTTGCAGGATTACCGCTTTGTGTTCTTCACTTGATTGATTGACACTATCTCTGGATTCTGCTACAAAGATTTGAAATCTCTCTGACTCACAAGTCGAATCGCCTTTTGTTGCTCTGCTCTTGAAAAATTCTTCGCTCAAAAACTGATAAGTGAAAATGACTTGAAAATCCCTTTTAAATGAATTCTTCACCTACCATAATAAATGCTCCACAGCTAGGGAACAAACCCTAATTTTCCTTTTACCGCTTCACAATATTTTGCTGATTGTTAGGTAACACATACAGGTTAAAGTCTTTTACCGGTGTAAACTAGGGGTTCAAAATATTTCACCGATTTGTTCCCCCTAAGCTTTTCTGAAGCTTAGTTTGCCGGTTCAGAGACTTCCACACTAGGTGCAGAAACTGGTTCATCTTGTGTCACTTCTTCAGGTTTCTTTTTCCATGTTTTATTCATGCGTACTTGAATGGTTTCAACATCAATCTTCCCTTCTGGAGTGACCGGTATGTCATCTGATAGGTTCTTTCTCATTCTGCAGAATCTGGCAGGGTATCCCAGTTTGTTGCAATGATAGCATACCATTCCAGGTGTTCTCCATGGTCCATTGTTCATTCTACCATTCTTCCTCCTACATGTTGCAGCAGTGTGACCACTACCATGGCAAATCAAATAGGTTTCTCTCCAACCGGTTGCTGCTTGATAGCCACCACCGCCTGACTGATGGTCATAGGCATTATACTAGTTTGGATTCTGGTTCACAGAGGATTCAGGAAAAACTCCTTTAGTCCTTTGAGGATATCTCCCAGTGTTATGTATAACATACCTGCATTCAAATGCTCTATGCCCAAACTTGTTGCATGCATAACCATTACTATTGGATCTAGGCTTATTATTTAAAAAACAAAGAAACTTATTGTAGGCCTTATTTCTACACACATTAGCAGTATGTCCTTCCTTGAGACAATTAAAGCAATCAGGTTTAAACTTTTGCTTACCTTTATCCTTTGGTGTCGGTTTCTTCTTTGAAGCTCCATCTTTTGTTCTAGAGGTCTCACCTTCCTCATAACCAGAAAAACCAAGTCCAGTGGTATTCTTTACTAGTTTTGTTGATTCAAGCTTTTGTTCTAGCTTAACAGTACTCTTATTGAATTTGGCAAGTATTTCCTTTGACTCAGTGAGTTCCTTGGAAATAGTAGCATTAGATTCCTTCAAGGTTGCATTCTCAGAAATAGCCATGTTTAGTTCACCTTGCATTTCTTCTTTTTCCACTTTACTCTCTTGGAGATGAGTGGTAAGGGCATTGATTTCTTGCTTTAGCTTGGAGATCTCATGATCTTTGTCTTTTACCAGCTCTTCAGCTTTCCTCTGGTTCTCAAGCTCTTAGCACATTCTGATAGTTGGTCCTTCCAGTTCCCTTCTCAGGTTAGCATTAGATTCATTCAGTTTTTCAACTTCTTCAACTAGGGCTTCCATGCCTACTTCATTAGAAGAACTATTTTCAGTAAGCTCCATCATTTTCTCAGCATGATCTCTTCTCTTTGCTAGAGAGGCTTTATATTTGACTTTAAGTTCCTCAAAGGCTTTCTCAGTCTGAGTGAGACGATGAGTAAGCTCCCTCATAATGTATTCCCCCATATCTCATTCCAAGTGGTTAAACTTATAGAAAGGTTGGCTCTAATACCAATTGATGAATACTAAGAGGGGGGGTGAATTAGTATACCAAAAATTATCGAACTTAAACTCTTAAGCAGTTTAGCAGTTAACCGGTATAACCGATTTACTAACAAACCGGTTAGGACAAAGGCAAACCAAACAACAAATAAAGAATTCACCCACAAGAGCACAATCACCATAACACAAGAGGTTTTGATGTGGAAACCCAAATGGGAAAAACCACAGTGAGATGAAACTCACAAGTAACTATCTGCAGAATAGTAACCAGACCGGTTAAGGTCAGATTGGTTAAGATCATACAATGTTCTTCACCAGAACAAATCCTGTTAGAAATCTAGATCTCTGTTAGGAGATAGGTCTTGTTAAAGACTACCTTGTGAGAGGGTTTCAGACTCACAGTTGTGAACCACCTTGTTAGAGGATTTACAAAGGCTTTGCCAGGCCTACCCGGTTAAGGGTTTCAGACTTGTCGAAGATGTGAGTAATCAACAAGTGAGTGATCTATATACTAGTATAGTATGCTTGGTTAGATTCTTGATAGCTCATTATTAATGCACATTTAGCATTACTTCAGTCTTCAGTATCCCCACACTTTGTTTCTTCACACAGACCTAATCTTCTCTTCTATGATCGCACATACAAAAACCTCATGCACTATTAAAACCCTAGACATGATGTCCTCATAAAGGAATCTGATTTCATGTCGGTCCAATAGGATTACATTGCAAGTTCCCAGGTTCAGTGCATCTAGACACATTTGGTAACATCACACAAAATCACCACCAAAGTGTCGGTGGATGATAACTCATCACAGAAATACCGGTTGGTAACTCACCATAGAGTAATATTGGTTCATTATTGATTATCGGTTCATACATTTTACCAATTACCGGTTTGTCAAAATGAGGACTTAGAAAATGTTAACAACCTCTTTGTTCCTTCATACCACTTTGGAATCCTCTAACCGCTTAAGGTCTTCATACCGCTTTGTGTCTTCATACTACTTTGTGACCGATAAACACCTTCTGCAAAACACCGATAGTCTAAAGACTATAATTCATAATACCGGTTGGAACAATTACTGGTTGAGCATAACTCATACATAGGGATGTGATCATAAAACAAGTGTGTGTCCATCAATGAAAATCACAACATCATCAAAATGACAACGCTACCTAGTGAAGATGCCACTTGGATGAGTGAAGAAGACATATTGAAGCATGGCACTTCTGTTGCAGACCTGGTTACTCGAGGGACTTGAGTTTTTCTACCCCCTGGGAGTATGGTGCAGGAGCACCTAAAGGACTCATGAAGATCCATTATTTTTGGTTTTTCTATTTTCATGTTTCTATGATGTAATAAGGTCACTTGGACCACTTCATATTGATTTTCTTATGATGTAAGGCCTTGGTGCCACTTTTGTTCTTTGTAACCTATCAAGACCTAGTTGGTCAACTATGCTCAAACATCACCCAAATGTGGGAAAATGGAGATATCATTGGAAATCATGTTTTTAATAATTATTTAGCCTCTATGTAATGGTTATAGGGTGTTTTGATGGTTTTTGATTATGTATGTCAAAGTTGGAAAATGTTGCAAAAAGTTGCATGAGCAACTTTTCAACTTTTATTGTCAAAGTTAACCATATTTGCCAAAAATGGTTCCCAACAGCTAACTAATTCAAAAACCAGTTGGGATAGTTGGATGAAGGTATTTAATGACCTATAAGACCCTTGGGGTCAAATTTCTAAGGTTGGTTGTTGGAGGAATACAAAACATCACTGCTTTCTCTAAGATTTTCCTACAAAGCATGTGTAACAGTCCTTTGATTCTTTGTTGTATGGATTAGAACAGACCTAAGATGTACATGGAATGAAATTGGATTGATTTGGATTCCTCCTCAAGGTGGTTTGAAGTGTTTTGGTGCAATTTGTAGTGAGAACCAATCCATTCTTTCCTATTGGGCCTGCAAACCCTACTAACCTAGGGTTTTGGACAAATGTTTTCATAACTTGACATGCCCCAGCCTAGAAATCACACAACATGGGGGAATGTCAGGTTTAACAATTTAGTATAAGATTTTAAATATTTCAGAGATGTTCGTGAAGGGTGGAGAAATATCCAAACGAGTTTAACCTAGCATCCTCATGTGATAGATTATGAATTTGGCTGAGTTTTATGAACTAGGCAGAATTCAAAGTGTTTGGACCCCAAATGGTGGTGAGGTGGTTTGAAGGTTGATAGAAGGTGTTCCAAGTGGTGGTGATATTTTTTTCTCAATCTAAAGGGTAGTTTCTTTGTAAAAGTAACCTCATTGGGGCTCTAGGACTAGTAGGACAACATTGGATTCTGAGGAAATTCCTAGGCATCAATACCCGAGTTTGTGATATGTATTAGACCATGTTAAAACACTCCATTTCATTTAGACAATTTGTGTCCAATCCTTTTGTGATTAGGTGTATTGGGACTGTCCATCGTGGTAGGGCTATTAGGCCTAATTTGGTGTGTGTTGTGATAAACCTTAGGAAGAAGATTGTGGATAATCAAGACTCATTTGGGGTTTACAAAGGTCATTCTAAACACGTGAAAAGGTTTCCCAATCACTTCCTATTGTTCCTCATACTTTTTCCAAGTTTGTCTTGTGAATGTGTGTTGAAGCCTTGAGAGTTAAGGCTTGGTATTGTGTGATAACTTGTCAAGCCTACAATTGGAAACTTTCACCGATGTTTGGAGTCTTGTGAGGGGTCTGGGATTGCTAGAATTTGACCTCTAGGAGGTCCTATTAGTTTAAGGTTGAGACCAAGAAGTTGGCTTTTTTGACCCAATCCTTCATAGGGCTCTGCATCAAGTTGTCATGTAAGATTGTGTTGTAGGGTGGCATATTGTGGATCTAACCTACAACTAAAGAGGAATTGCATGAAGATGGTGTGAAGAGGAAAGAGAAATGGTGGAGCACATGGAAATGTAGACCCTAATGTGATGGAAATGTTGAGAGGAATTGCAAGCCGATTGGAAGCTATAGAAACAACCTAGAGGAGAGGTCAACATGTTGAAGATGTGAGTGAAGATGAAGAAGTGGCCACTAGAGAACAAGGATCAAATCCACTGGTGAACGATGCAGATGAAGATTGGTTTATAAGGGTATTTTCTAGAGTGAATACCAAACCACATTTTATCCTACGAGATTATGATGACAATTTGGATTTGGATGAGTTGCTAGATTTGTCACAACCCTCCTTTATCACTTTTGGATTTAAAATACAACTCTATTATATTTTTGGATAAGCTATTTAAATGATTGAATGAATATTATAAAAGGATAAAATAATAATACACACACACACATGGAAAATATACATTATTTTATTTATTTATTTTCCACATCCAATTATGGCACATGTTGTAGGAAGAATAAGAAGCTTCTAGAGGATTCTCCACCACCTTGCATGTAACTCCTCCACTAAGTCTAATCAATTTGCATGAAGTCCAAAATTGGGAAAGAATCTCCTTTTTAATTAAATTTTCCAGATAGTGGAATGGAGGGAATTCTCTTATAAAATTATATGCAAGTTTCAAAGAAGGGAGTTGGTTATGTTTTGAAGAAAAATTTCCCAAGTTTAGAAGTAGGATTCTCTTTGTTAGTCTCATTTTCATTGCAGGAATTTTTAAGTTGTTGTTGAAGGTTTCTCTCAAAGTTGCAAGGAAGGATCAAAGAATAGCTAGAGGATTCAACTTCGAGCTTCAGTAAACTAGGTTCTCTCCTTTTATCATATGAGGAATTTGTATTATCCAAATATATAGTTTTTAGATTCTTTGGTTGAATATGGTATTCTGAAGAAATCATTTCTCAATTTCTAGATAGGGAGAAAAAAATCTATTTTTCTTTTCTTTAAGAAATGCAGTGATATAGTTTCTTCTCTTTTTTTTATAAATGTAAATTTCTCTTGCATATATTATTTAATCTAATTTAAAAGGTAGAAAATCAGATTTTTGCTTTTCTCTTAGATGATATTGAATATAAAAATAAATAAATCTCCCTCTCTGTGAATGAATAAATAAAATCTCTTTGTGAATATTGGATTGAACCTCTGTGAATATTAGTTAAATGAGTTGAATAAAATTTCTCTGTGAATATTAGTTAAATGAGTTGAATAAAATTTCTCTGTGAATATTAGTTAAACGAGTTGAATAAAATTTCTCTGTGAATATTAGTTAAATGAGTTAAATAAATTTCTCTGTGAATATTAGCTCAAACTTTGTGAATATCAATAGAACAAACTCTCTCCTTGTGAAATCTGAAAATAAATAATCTTCTTGTAAATAACTCTCTATCCCCCTCTCTGGACATTGGTTGAGAAATAGAATATAATCCCTCTGTGTTAACTTGTATTTCTCAGTTTAAACACCTACCTACTTCCGGATAATCTATGCATCACTGGAGCAAATTTACTTCTCTGGTTATTTTTATTTCTCTGTTTTATTTCATCCCTGGGATTAATATGATATTCTCTCTTACATTAATATCTTCTTATGTATTCATACATGTTTATGTATTCTCTTTATATTCAATTTAATAGCCTGGAATGAACTATAAAATATATATATATATATATAGGCATTATGTATTAATAAAATTTATGCAAAGTGATTAATGTTTATATTGCATGATATAGTGCCTGTGCGTACCGGCTTGCAGGTGGAGGATGGAGTTAATACTTTGCAGGGAGTGGTACCATAACGGTACCCCCCACTAGCCTGTGGTCACTGTTGCGGCAGTGGCTGCAGGGTAGTGGAGGGGACCCATGGGGTCCCACTACCATTAACCCTTATTAATGCCAATCAAACATAGTTCGAAGGCAATGTTAGCTTTTAAAAAGAAATTCTTTTTTTCATATATGTTTAAAATTTTAGTTTCTTTTAATTCCTTCTTTTTTTTTGTATATATATAAATCTTAGTTAATAAAATTTTTAAACTTAGGTAATTATTAGATTTATAAGTAGTTTTAACAAATTTATATTAAATGATACTTAGATCTTCTTAAGATCCACTTAGCAATTAAATGATTTGAAGCTAAATTCTATGTTGGGATTAGTGGTTTTATAAGCGATATTCTCGCATGTAACTTACCCTACCTTCAATTCATTCAAATGTCTTTACATTGATTTCAATTATTGGTGTTCCCACCTTCATGCAAATTACACATTTAATTGTTATTATGCAAGTTACCTAACTGTCATTATTATGCAAGTTACATTCAAGTTTTGAATAAAAGAATAATTTTAGTTATGATTTTATTCCATGTCATTCATCAAGTAGCTATTTCAATTAATTGAGCTTTGCAATGACTAAATATACAAGTTCAATTCATAATTATTTTTTAGCTTGATGTTTATCATAAGTTAGAAAATTAAATAAAGGAAGTTGGAAAACCAAAACCAAATAAAGCTAGAAATCCCAGAGCATATGCAAAAAGGCCAAGCGCCTAGAGAGAATACAAATGGGGTGTGCATATGTAGAAAGGCCAAGCGCCTAGAGCTCACTACTCAAACACAAATAGGAGTCACACTGACTACAATTAGATGGTTAAATCCAATAAAGATGTACTGCTCATAATAGCATCTTCATATGCTGGATTCAGTACCGGTGTAGTTCTGATTACCTTCACAAAAAACTTGCTTCACCTTCAAATGATGTCTGCGTGTATAGCTCTTCTTAATCTCGCATATACCTTCTTATAATTCCTTTTCCCCAATCACTTATCGATCTTACAAATAAGATCTTATATATATACCATAACCTAAGACCAATTTTAGTAGGTCGTCTCTAAAAGATTTTACAATAAAACAATTACAAGAAAATCAATAATTGATGCAATATCCGATTCAACATGTCGGCTTAATGCATTTACAATAACAACAAAATCATCTCCAAAGCATGTCATGCTGATCTGGAATAGATAAGCCTGTCAGTACTTATTCTGGACCTATTTGCTGGTAACAACAAATATACAAATATGAATATGCCAATGAACAAATCTCCAAGACAAAGTGTCCAAATGATGTCTTCAACATAACCAAGTGTTTTCCATGTCATTCCAAGTTCCGATGAACAATATATCTTGTCGGTGTACCAGATACGGGTGACTGTGCATAAAGTCACTTGCTTGCCGGTGAATATTGCCAATTCTCCAAAGTGCCAAAGTTGATAAGTGTTAAAGATGTTGACATCAATGACAAAACCATATCAACATAACCAAAATACCAACAATCTACCCCTTTGGCATTGATGGCAACACAAGATGGAAAAACCATCAAAGTGCCAAAACATAAATGCCAAATACCAAAAAACAAACAATCTCCAGAAATCAAAATTCAGATACAGAGAGTAATCAATCTCTCCCAAAGTAATAATCTCTCCCCTTGGGAGTAACATGTGTTTTCCTTGCATTTTTCCATATCAATCTCTCTCCCTTTGAAATAAAATGCCAAAGCCAATACAAAAGCCAGGTTCAAATACAAAATACCAACCAATTTAGTATTACAACTACTCCCCTTGAGAAGCAACTCTCCTCATCAAAGCTGGAGTAAAAGATTTCTCTGTTAATTCTGCCAGTTGATGAAAAACATCAATTGTCTAAGTCTCTACCAGTGGGGGTATGACCCCAAGCTAATCTCTGAGATATTCAAAAGTCTCTTTAGGCAAATCCTTAGTGAAAATATCTACAATCCGCTCTTTAGTATTCACATGAACCAGTTTTACTTCTTTTGCTTCAACATTCTCTTTCAAAAAATTTAGTTTGATAGAAACATGTTTAGTTTTAGAATGTAGTACCGGATTCTTAGATATGTCAATTGCTGCAGTGTTATCACAATAGATAGTTATAGGTTCCTTGCATTTTACCTTTATGTCCTTCAACATTTTCTTAAGCCATAATACCTGTGTACAGTTAGTTGTTGCTGCAACATATTCTGATTTTGCTGTTGATAAAGATGTGCAACTTTTTTTCTTGCTTAACTAATAAAAAATGCTTCGTCAGTGGTTCTTTTTATGTTGTCCACATCTCCTGCCAAATTTGCATCTATGTATGCACATAATTCAAATTTTTAATCTCTAGGATACCATAAGCCAAGATTTGTAGTGCCTTGTAAGTACCAGAAAATTCTTTTTACTGTTGATTCATGATTTTCTCTAGGATTACTCTGAAATCTTGAAACAATACATACTGCATTCATAATATCTGGTCTTGTTTGTGTCAAATACAGTAGGCCTCCTATCATAGATTTGTTCCTAGTTGGATTAACAGGTGTAGATTCATCCCTTAGTGATAATTTGTTATTTGTAGTCATAGGTGTGCTTACTGGTTTAGAGTTCTCCATCCCAAATTTCTTTAGTAACTCCTTCAAGTACTTGGATTGACTCAAGAATATACCTTTATCAGTTTGTGAAATCTACAATCCTAAATTTTTTTTTATCTCTCCAATCATAAACATTTCAAATTCATGTTGCATTTCAATAGAAAAGTCTTTACATAATCCATCTTCTCCTCCAAAGATTATATCATCAACAAAAACTTCTATAACCAAGATGTCATCATTAGTTACTTTATAGTATAAGTTGCTGTCAGCATTACCTTTAGAAAATCCAATCTTCAAAAGATATTTATCCAATCTAGCATACCAAGCTCTTGGAGCTTGCTTCAACCCATACAAAGCTTTTCTTAATCTGCAAACCATATCTTTGTTATCTATTAAAGAAAATCTATCAGGTTGCTCAATGTAAACTTCTTCTTCAAGATCTCCATTCAAAAATGCACATTTAATATCCATTTGATATACTTTGTAGTTCTTGTGTGCTGCAAAAGCCAAGAATAATCCGACTGCTCAATTATAGCTACCAGTGCAAAGGTTTCATTATAATCAATTCCTTCTTTTTGAGAATATCCTTTACACACTAGTCTTGCTTTATTTCTGATTACCTTCCCATCTTCATTAAGTTTGTTTCTGAACACCCATTTTGTTCCAATTACATTTTTGTCTTTAGGCCGAGGAACTAATGTCCATATGTTATTCTTCTCAATTTGTTCTAGTTCCTCTTCCATAGCTTTAATCCAGTGCTTATCTTCACATGCCTCATTAATTGATGATGGTTCAATTTGAGAAATAAGACATATCTCTTCATTTTTCAGTCTTCCTCTTGTCATAACTCCTTGATACTTGTTCCCAATTATCTAATTTTTAGAGTGGTTCAATCTTACATACCAGGATGTCTTTGTTTGCTGTTGTTCCTCAGTTACAGTGGAATTTTCAGATGATACCGAGGTAACTAAGTCTTCATTCTATACTGGTGGATTCAATGTAGTTTCATTTGTCAGTATCTCTATTGCCAGTTCAGAGTCTATATACCTTGAAGTTCCTCTAAACTGTTCATCAATCTTTGCATTTGTACTCTCAACAATTTTCTGCAATCTCTTGTTAAAACATCTATATGATTTGCTCTTAGATGAATAACCAAGAAATATTCCTTCATCACTTCTAGGATCAAATTTGCCAATATACTCATCTCTTCTAATATAGCATTTACTTCCAAATATTCTGAAATATTTAAGAGTAGGAGTAATACCAAACCATAGTTCATGAGGGGTCTTACCGGTTTCACCTTTGATGTGAACTTGGTTGAATGTATAGACCGTTGTGCTTACTGCCTCTCTCCAATATACATGTGGTAGATTTGCTTCAGATAACATACTTTTGGCTACATCCAAGATAGTTTTGTTTTTCCTTTCTACAACTTCATTTTGTTGTAGTGTCTGGGGTGCTGATAATTGTCTTCTGATTCCATTCCCTTCACAGAATGCATTAAATTCCTTAGATGTAAATTCACCTCCTTGACCTGATATCAGACATTTGATTTTCTTATCGGTTTCATTTTCTACCATTGCCTTGAATAGTTTGAATTTCCCAAGTGCTTCTAATTTTTCTCAGAGAAAAGTAACCCAACACATTCTAGAATAGTCATCAATGATTAGCATGAAATATCTATCACCTTGTAAGCTTTTAGTTCTAGCTGGACCACATAAATCAGTTGAATTAAGTCAAGAGCATTATTTGATTTTTCTGGAATACTTTTAAAAGATGCTATAACTTGTTTTCCAAATTGACATTCCTTACATACCAGATTGTGAGGTTTAACAATCTTAGGTAAATCTCTAACTACCTTAGTAGTACTGATTTTTACCATGCAATCAAAATTTACATGACAGAGTCTCTTATGCCATAGCCAACTTTCATCAGTATGTGCAATCAAGCATGTCTTTTCACTGTTATTCAAATAAAAGATATTACCTCTAGTTTGATTACTGGTTGCAATTTCCAAACCAGTTCTGTTCATAATTTTGCATTTTCCATTTTTGAATTGTAACTGAAATCCTTTCTCAACTAAATGACCAACACTCAAAAGATTATGCTTTAAACCTTCTACATAGTAAACATTGTCAGTATTATACTTACCATCAAGAGATATAGTACCTTTTCCTTTGATCAAACAAGCTTTATCATCTCCAAATCTTACCAAACCTCCATTATATTCCTGAAAGTTCAAGAATTTACCTTTATCACTAGTCATATGATGTGAACATCCTGAATCAATGACCCATTCATCCTTAACTTCAACTTTAGCTGCCAGGGCCTACTCTACCAATTGAACATTAGGTGTCGATTGATCTTCTATTATAGCAAAAAAAACCCATCCATTGTCTACCGGATCCTCATCAGAATCATCAGTGACTCCTTCATCAGCAAGATAACAAGATTTATCTTTATTCTTCTTAAATTTGTATCTCTGATATTCAGGGTTAGGCTTGTATGTTCTTCTAGCTTCTTCTCTTAGGCTAGCATGTCTATCAGGGCATCTTGAAGCCATATGACCAATCTTATTATAGTTAAAACATTTAAAGGGTGCTTTACCTTCATACTTACTTCCAACCGGACCTTTAGGCATTTTCCTTGCAAATAGTGCTTCAAGTTCTTCATTTTCTCTCTTGCTTTCCTCAAGTTCTCTTGCATAAAAGGCTTTCCAATCAGATTTGTCAAAAGATGGTGTAGATGATGTTGATGCCTTAAAAGCTAAATCTGTCTTTATAGTAGCAACAAGACCAAATTCCTCAATTTCAAAAACTGAGAGTTTTCCAATCAATGTATCCCTAGTTACTGATGTATTAGACATTGTTCTCAACTCATTTATAGCAGTAACTTTCATTTTATATGTCGGTGGAAATCCTCTTAAAAATTTTGAAACAATTTCATCTTCACTTAATGTTCCTCCACAACATTTAATGCCCAAAACAATTTGATTTACTCTTTCCATAAAAGCATAAATCCTTTCATCTTCTTCCATTTTTAGATTTTCATACCTGACCCGGAAGCTTTCAAGTTTTGCAATTTTGACTATGGAATCTCCTTCATTCAATGTTTCCAAATGATCCCAAATAGCTTTAGCAGTAGACCTATTTGATAATCCCATGATTTGCCGATCTGATAATGCGCTCAAAAGTGCTTCCCTTGCTTTGCAATCATTTTCTTCATCTTTTCCTAAGGTAGGTGGATTAGGCTGACTTTGAGTAGGAGCAATATAGCCATTCTTTGTAACATCCCAAATGTCCTTTCCAATGCAATTTAGATGTGTCTCCATTCTGATCTTCCATATGCCATAGTTGGTTCCATCAAGTTTAGCACCGTCCTTCTGGAAATAGTTAGTAGACATTGGATCTCCTCAAGCTGTTAAACTTCTACAAAAAGAGGACTAAGCTCTGATACCAATTTTTAGGTCCCGGAGACAACTGAGAGGGGAGGGTGAATTAGTTGTCAAATAAATTCAAACCAAAAACAACTTAACCAACCTTAATGCTTAATACCGGCAAACTAAACTTTATACTGATAGATAGTTTATCAGTTAATTATAGTACCAGTACAGATTAATTCATGAAATAGAAAGATAATAACATCCACAACATATAACACCAATATTTGTATGTGGAAAACCTGTAAGGGGAAAAACCACGGTGGGAAACCTTACCCACAATTAGATGATACTACTACACATAGTATGTGTATACAAATGGGGTCTACACATGCAGAAAGGCCAAGTGCCTAGAGCTCATTAATCAAACACAAATAGGAGTCACACTGACTACAATTGGATGGTTAAATCCAATAAAGATGTATTGCTCAAAATAGCATCTTCATATGCTGGATTCAGTACCGGTGTAGTTCTGATTGCCTTCACAAAAACCTTGCTTCACCTTCAAATGATGTCTCTGTGTATATCTTTGCTTAATCTCGCATATACCTTCTTACAATTCCTTTTCCCCAATCGCTTATCGATCTTACAAATAAGATCTTACATATATACCATAACTTAAGACCAATTTTAGTAGGTTGGCTCTAAAAGTTTTTATAATAAAACAATTACAAGTAAATCAATAATCGATGCAATATCCGATTCAACATGTCATCTTAATGCATTTACAATAACAACAAAATCATCTCCAAAGTGTGTCGTGCTAATCTAGAATAGATAAGCCTGTCGGTGCTTATTCCCAACCTATTTTCCGGTAACAACAAATATGCAAATACGAATATGCCAATGAACAAATCTCCAAGACAAAGTGTCCAAACAATGTCTTCAACATAACCAAGTGTTTTCCATGTCATTCCAAGTGCCAGTGAATAGTATATCCTGCCGGTGTACCAGATACCAGTGACTGTGCATAAAGTCACTTGCTTGTCGGTGAATATTACCAATTCTCCAAAGTGCCAGAGTTGATAAGTGTTAAAGGTGTTGACATCAATGACAAAACCATATCAACATAACCAAAATACCAACACTTAGATATTCAGACATGAAGTCTTTGAGGTTCTAAGGTCATTCGTTGTCAACATTACCTTGTGACGATGCTTTACTTATGGCTGGGTAGTGATTTCACTATTTGAGACTTGTTAACCCAGAATCTATCAATTGCTATATCTCAAACACAATAAAAAAATCTCTAATTCATTCTAGACACCTAGTTGATCATATGACTAGTGAAAAATCTAAAAGTCTACTTCAACACTACTGTAATTGTCACACCCAAGTAGGTTTCATTACTTCCAAAGTCAAGACAAGAAAATAAAAGAAAAAAGAGTTATGCCAAATATTCATCTCAAGGCAAAAGAGAAATGATATATAACTTAAATATCACGCATACAAAGTGCAACAAAAAGCTTGACTATGGGAACATGCAAGTAACTACATCAAGGCTATGAATGCCTCCTGGCAATGGAGTAATATTTGTGAAATTACAGTCTATAACCTCATCGGAGCTCTAAAAGCTTGTTGGCAACAAGGCTCTATTCAAGATGCTTTTGAAGTTAGGATAATCCACGTAGCTAGTCATATAGGATGCTAAGGATATTTAGTGAACACAAGAGCAGGAATTAACTCATTTGCACACGCATGGGCAAAAGAAGATCAAAGTTTCATTAACCAATGGGGAAGTTTTCTGTGTCTCCATTTGTATATCCTAGTCACTAAGTGTGTAATTTGGATGTTCCAAGGGATCTTAGGGATCGATTGACCTCTTATCTATGAAATGTTTTGTACCTCCAATTTCAATTGGTGTATTACAAAATGCCAAACAAACACAGTCGACCTTGTTCGAATAGGAAAGGCATCTTCATCATGCATCTTTCATTAACATAGGTCATGTCAAAAATTCATTGTCTCTGCATGCATTTCGCAAATCATCATGTCATACAGGTCTGCACACTAGGGGCATAACTAAAAAAATCCAAACAAAATCATAAAAAGTCTTGAAAAAAATCCTAAAAAATCATATAACATCCTTCGAAAAAATCCAAAAACAGTGAAAAACTTAAAATATCCAAAAATAGTGAAAAATATAAAATTCAAAATAGTGGAAAAATTAAAAATACCAAAAAAATTTGTAAAAAGTCCTAAAAAATCAATCAAAAACATTCAAATATGTGAAAAACATAAAATTCAAAACATTGGAAAGAGTCATGAAAATACCAAACACATCTGTAAAAAGTCTTGAAAAAATCAATCAAAAACATTCAAATATGTGAAAAATTAAAAATCCAAAAAACAGTGAAAAAATTAAAAATACCAAAAAACATTCAGAAAGAGTAGTGAAAATACCAAAAACATTCATATAATGTCCTTTGGAAGAAATAAAAAAAATCTGGAAAATGTCCTGAAAAAAAAAAAAAACATTCAAATATCGATCCACATAATCCAAAAACATTGAAAAAGCTCTTGGAAAAGAACTATTGCAATAAAATGTCTCTCAAGAAACAAATACTCTAGCAAATATCCAGGAAACACTTCGTACGAAGCTAACAAAGGATATGACTATCTAGTCGAACATCTGCAATCAACTGATCGAGTTGTCTTATCAATCGTATCATATCCATATCAAGTGATCATTATCTTGTCTTAAACAAAAGAGGATACACTCAAAATCAGATAGGTCAGTCTTAAACGGGGTCCGCAACTTTCTTAGATCGGACATTATCAACCATCACATCAAGCAATTGAGAACGAAGGCACAAGGTCAATATAGTTGCTAAATTTTGTCCAGGTCAATCTTTATCTTTTATCATTTGGCGATAGATTATGTTCCTATGCTACTCAACGATGTCCACAAGTGACTAGAGGATCCATGATGGGTATTATCTTTTTCTTTGTTTGTTGTTGGTGGTGTGAACCGATGAAGTTCTACGGAAATTTCTCTAGTGGGTGTCTGTGATAGGAGCATTCAAGCTATTAAATGCCACACATACCTCAACCCCTAGTGTATTTCCTAGAATGGAGGGGTTCACTCCTTGTCTGCTACGTGTTTCTTTCTTCAATAAGATATCTTTACATCTTGGTTCCTTATACCCTGATGTGCTAAGCTTCATTGTTCAATAATAAGGCTTAGTGATGAATATATATTGCACAATAAATAATGACACAGGTTCGTGGATCAATCATTCTCATTTCATCTCATTTTCTTATTGGTATTTTGCTAATTATTTTCTCATCATCTCTTTCTCAATCATTTTCTATCATCTAACATTATTCTATTTTATTCTAAGGTTCATTGTCTCATATTCTATCTCAATATCATCTTCACGTCACCTATCTCTATCTCTAATCAGCTAACCATGTTACTACTTATCAAGTTGCCATTAGTTTTTATATTCAAAGTCATACTATACATTCTAGTTGGTTAACACTACCAAATCATGCAGTCGGTACACACAGAGAAGTCAGTATGCACAGTCTAGTCGGTTACAACAGAAAGCAGTCATAGAACACAGTACACACCGAATTGTCTACCAAGTATCTTTTTATGTCTACCAAGTAGTAAAGATGACACACCGAGTTGATATTCACCGAGTAAAACGTGTTACTAGATACATTGAACCTAGACATGCATATGAAAACGTGTTACAAGATCAAGGCACATCTAACCGTTATTACATTGGAAATTGCATCAAAAGATTGTGTATGATTTTGAGATCAATCTAACCAATGAGATATTTTATTTAGTTATTCATTCGAGGAATCATGTTTGTAAGATCGAAGTAATGAATTGGATCACCGTTTTAAGAGATCTATTTATATAGCATGAGTTAAGTGTTTGTATGCATGAAAAATAAGACTGTTACAGAGACACAGAGGTCACCGAGAAGGTTTTTAGAGAACAGTCAAAGAACAGAGTAAATAGAAGGGTTTACCGAGTTACTTTATGGGTTACCGAGGTATGCTATAATCTAGGTAATCTATTATGAGCATATAGAATTTGCTATAACATTTCAGATGTAAAGTTGCAGATATTTGTAATGATTTTATTGTAATATTGTGAAGTTGTAAGAGAAACCTTTAATAGGGTAAAAGACTCTAATCAAGTCTATAAATTGTAAAGCCTCTAACCAGGTGCAACATTCAGAATAAATGTTGTAAAATCCTTTAGCAAGGTAGATCTAATAGATCTTGTTACTCCTAACAGGGTAAGCTATTAGAAATAGCTAAATGTAGCTCTAACCGAGGACTCTTTATTATTGCAATAGTGAAGTTGTGGGTGCCATCCCCACTGCAGTTTTTCTCTCTAACCAAGAGTTTCTACATAACCAAAATATATGTGTTATGGAGTGAATCATGTATGATTGTTATCTATTAGCTTTAACTTTATTTTATGTTACTACACTATTTTGTTTATGCATAACAGTAAAGGTATTATTCAAGAAAAGTTTTGGAGTACTGATTCACCCCTCCCCTCTCAGTACATTAGCTTTCCATATTGGGCCTAAAAATTGGTATCAGAGCTTGAATCTTGGAAAAGGGTTTAACTACCTAAAGAGAAATATCTTATCAATGGAAGGCTATAAACAATCTCGGAGGATTGTGTATCTGCAAGAAGTGTTGGATCATGCTAATCAAGCGATTGCAGACATGCAAAGGCAAATGCAAAAAACTCTGAAAGTAAGAAGAAGATTATCTGACGAATTGCAAGATTCTCAAGAGTTAGTGGAACAAATTGAGACATCATCTAAGAATAGTATATCTGAAGAAACTGAAGAAATGATTGGAGTATTGAAAGAAAAGAACAAAGCATTAGCTGATCAGCTAAAAGCAATGAAAAGGGAACAAGAACATTTCAGTACACAGATGACTGAAAATCTAGATGCAGGACTCAGTTACAAAGGAAAAGACTCTACTGAGAAAGGAATTCATACTACCGAGAGAGGAGAATCATCAAAGCAAGCTGGAAATAGGAATAACATTAAAAGGAAGAAGCCTATTTGCTACTACTGTGGAAATCAAGGTCATACTGCCAACATGTACCAAATCAGAAAAGGTAAGCAATCGAATATCTCTAAGTCCAATGATTATTGTTACAATTGCAATAAATATGGTCACACATCTAATCAATGTAGGACAAAGCCTATTAACAACTATCAGAAAGAAAAATTCAAAGGGTTTTGTAGAAACTGCAATAAATATGGACATAGTACTGAGAAGTGTTGGCTTAAGCAAAAGAACTACATGTGGTCTGCACATCGAGCAAACACTAGAGGTTACCGAACTCACACAAATCCTTACCGACACTATGCAGAAGTACCATGGGATTACAATACAAAGATATGGTGTGAATGTTTTGGAAGATATGGATATATTAGTGCCAACTGTTTTATAAGGTTTGGAATGAACAACCGAAGATCATGGAGAAATCCTGGTATGACATGTTTTCATTGTCACAAAGTTGGACATTTAGCTGGAGATTGTAGAGATCAACCTAGAAGAGACACTGAAGAGATAAAAGAAAAATTCAAGATGATTTGAAAAAAGAAGGAAATCATGTCAGATGAAGAAAGAACCTTACCTACCGAGTTAGGTGCACCTATTCCAAATTAATCAAAAAAGGTATGAAGGGACTGCATTCTCTGAAAGTTAAAATCATAACAGTTCCTATTCGATTATGTACAAAATTCAAAATCTGCATAGTTAAGATGCATTAGTAAGTTTGAAATTCTATCAAAAGTACTTTATAGGAAGCCTATCAAGTCAGTGAATACAGGAAGCCTGTCAAGTTGGTAAATGAAGGAAATTTGGTTACTCGGTTAAAACGAAAGAAAAGAGAGTAAATCGGTTAAAGGTAAACCGAATGCATTTAATGTTTTTGACCTAACCCGCACGGAGCCCAATAAGGTATTTTGTGTATTTAAAAGCATTTTTGTGGTCATTTACATTCACCAAGTTTTCGAAAGAGAAGATCAAAGCGAATCAAGGCAATCAAAACCTCATTCAAAGCGAATCCAAGGTATTTACATCAAATCTCATCACTGTTAAGCTAGTTCACCGATCTTGTCAAATTGCTATTATCTGTCGAGTGTGAAGCATCTATCATTTGTAAACCGTCAAACCCTAAGGATAGTTTACTAGTTTTATCTGAAATTTACAAATGGAACCCAAGATCCAAGATCCCGTAGTTGTCAAGAATGTGGAGAAGCCCTCACTTAAATACACTTTGACTCCTAAAGTCACCTCTGAACCGGATGACAAAAATGCCTTTTCACTCATCCCGGATCGAGTCTTGTTAGTCGAAGATGTTAGATTCTTCACCAAATGCCATGTTGAAGAACTTGGTCATGTTGAGATTATTGACACATATGATGAGCTATGTACCGATGGCAAAATGGATAGCAAGTATGAACACATCATAATCAAAGGATCAACTGAAACCCTAACCTATCCTCGTGTGTTCAAACCCCAGTGGGTTAAGTTTGTTTTGAGCAGAGTTCATGATGATTTCATTGGCTAGAAGAGAAACCATTCAAAATCACCAAGGAAATCATTCATGTGATCACTGGGTATCCTATCTATGATCATGCATGAGCACAGAAGATGATATCACAGAAGGAGTTAATTAGTTTAACTGGAGTAGAATCTGATTACCGAGGACTGAAATTGAATAATGTCACTGATGCAGAACTTAAGTTTGCAATTAGAGTAATTGGTTACTATTTCTTCCAATCTACAAGGAAAAATAGTGTACCTTGTGCCGTAGTTGACTTAGCCTATAAAATAGTGAAAAAGGGAATGAAAGTTGATTTATGTGAAGTGCTATTAAAGAACTTGTTTGAGAACCTGAACACAATAAGGAAGCCAAAAAAGAACAACTCAAAAAATACACTGAAGTTTGGTTCACTTCTTGTATGCATGTTTTTCTACTTTGAGAAGTTCTTTCCCTCAGTCGGTAAAGTAGTTTGGGAGCTACACTGACCAATCACCCATCAAATTAATGATTTTATCAAGAAGTTGGGAGATAATTTTAATGATATCATGGATGACTACTTCAACAAATTTCAAGAGAAGATGCACAACAGGTACTGGATTCCACCACAACTAGTACAGAAATATAAGGATGATATATGCTTTGAGGTAGACACCAATTACTGTTATGTGAATGTTGTGGAACCAAGGACTCAATCTTTGCCACCAATGGGTTATGTGATTGACTATGATATCACACAACATCAAATTGATGCCTATCTTTCATTGCCAAGGCATGCTATCGAGCTAAGATATGGAACTTATGAAGAAGTTAGGGAAAAAGTAAAAATGAGCATTGTAGTACCCAAGGCTACAAGAAAGGCTACAAAAATGATAAAGGTTTTAATTTGAGAAATTCAGAGAAGAATCTTCCTCTACACCTGTCAAAGGCACTCTTGCCATTACCGAAGAGGAATCAGAAGATCAAGAGGCAGCAATAACATTGAGCACCGAGTTGCCTAAGGGTAAAGTGTTGAAAAGAAAGAAACTGGACACTTCAAAGGCCCTACTGACTCCACCAACAAAGAGACCTAACACTAGAGCATCAACTACATCATCGAGTAAGAGACAAAAGAATGTTACCGCTCCCAAGGTAACCAAGACCTACAAGAAATCTACTCAGAGACTCATTCTGGCAAAAGAGTCTAGTGATACAGAATCCGATGATGCAAACAAATTCCAGATTGTAAAAAGAAAGAAGGTAAATATTCATAGTGTTGAAAACTTCTGTGCCAATCTAAAAGAATATGGTGGATTTGCAGGATTTAGATATGTCAAGTATGAGACTAGGAATAATGATGAGAAGAGACAAATTGAAGAAGCTGTTATTTGCACACTTCTAAAGTTTTAGCTAGCTCCATTAGAACTAGTAAAGTCACTTCCAAATGAACTTTACTTGCATATTGATAATAGGTGGAAATATGCAATGGACTCAGAGAAACAAATTAGAGAAAGGAGTCTAGTCCATCTATTTCCTGATATGTTTGTAGCAGAAATAAAGGAGCATTTGACAACCTACAATTCTAAATTTCTTGACAAACAAAGAGCCTTAAAATTGATGAATGGGCTATACATTGATGTAGAAAATGAGACAAAAGAAAAGTGGCAGGAAATCTTCAAAATAAAAGATGTCGGTGAACAATCTAAAGTTGAAATTGTTGATGTTACCAAGCACGATCCTGATGTCACCGAGCAAGGTCTTGATGCTACCAAGCAAGACCCGGCTGACACTATTCAAATTGATGAAGATGTCATGGATGCAGAAGCACCAGAGCAGGAAATGATAGAAGGCACTACCTATGCAAAACTTGTATCTAGTGAATCTGTTTTAGAACAAGTTCAGCCTTACCCGCCGATCAAGCCACCTGTCTCTACTGAAGCTCCTAAGGATACAACACAAGGCACCGAAGGTCACCAGTCTGAAGTAGCAGAAGGTACAACTCAAGAAAAAACCTCTCAAGCACCATCAAGCACTAAAAATGTTACAGTTGAGACACCCAGTACCGAGACACCAAAGGACACCATAATGGCTATAGGAACTGAGCAAAGTGTTGTCTCCACCAAGCAACCTACTGAGGGTCAGCAAGCCTCACAAGCTATTGTCTTGGTACAACCGACCAAAGGTAAAGAGAAGAAGGTGAAAAAGCATAGTTTTAAAGTTGATTTAACTAAACTGATAGTGTTGCCCAATGTGGATATCTCAAAATTAAAGGGGCAAGCACTTATTGATTTTGGTGAACTATGCAAAGCAAAGGCCGAACAAGAAAAACAGATGGCCATTCAAAAGAAGAATAAAGTACTACAGAAGGTAAAGACACTGCTGACCGATATGCTACCTACAGCTACAGTGTCAACTGATGCAGCCATCCACATTCAACTAGATGAACTCCTTAATCAATTAGAAACATCTGGAGTTGATGCATCTGAGTACTTGAGCAAGATAAAAGACAAGGAGCTTACTACAAAAATGATAGAAGAGGTACAAAAAGCTCTAGCTATTGGAAAAGTCAAGCTTGTCAAATTCATTGCTAAGTTGTCCCCTCAACTCAAGCATATTCTTTATTTATTTCATAAACTTTGTACATTTTCCTTATTCATTAAAGATATCAAGAATAAAAATGATGCAATTGAGAAAGAGATCACCGATCTCTCAACTAAGTTGACCACTGAGCCAAATTCAGTTTAGAATTTTTATACCAAGCTTCAATAGCTCATGGCTCAATAGTTAGAACTCAGAAATGAAGAACATAAGATTAGGATGGATATAATGACACTCCAGACATTATTTCTTCCTCATCTCTCATCAGTTCAAGAACAGATTAACCGAGCTACATGCCTATCTACTACACAAGAGGGAAGCACTCTTGATGGCTTAATATCACTATTGGTTGATATTCAAGCACAAAATTCTTTAATGGAAAGTGTAAAGGATGCACTCTCAGTCACTCTCACCGACGCCCGGAAGAAGTATAAATCTATTTTTGATCAGTTACCGCCCCTAGATGGAAATTAAGTTTTTGATGTTTGTCAAAAAGGGGGAGTAGTACTATATAGGGGGAGTAATATAATATATTTGGAGAGTGATACAGTTTTGATATAGTATTTGGAGTATAGTATACAGGGGGAGTATACCGAGCAGAGTATACAGAGTATGCAGAGCAAGTAGAGCACACAAGCATAGAACCGAGCATGCAAAATCAGAGTTATGTATAGAATAATGATAAGGGGAGTATATCTGAATATACTATTTCATTGACTATTGTATATATTGTCAAGTATAGTCATTTTGCAATGTATATAGATTTTTGAGTTATGACTTTGAAATTTGTTTTTGTCAAACATCTCAACTAATGTCAAAAGGGGAGATTGTTACTACTTATCAAGTTTCCATTAGTTTTTATATTCAAATTCATTCTATACATTCTAGTCAGTTAACACTACTGAATCATGCAGTCGATACACACAGAGAAGTCGGTATGCATAGTATAGTCGGTTACAACAGAAAGCAGTCACGGAACGCAGTACACACCGAGTTGTCTACCGAGTATCTTTTTATGTCTACCAAGTAGTAAAGATGACACACCAAGTTGATATTCACCGAGTGAAATGTGTTACCAGATACATTGAACCTAGACATGCATATGAAAATGTGTTACAGGATCGAGGCACATCTAACCATTATTACATTGGAAATTGCACCAGAAGATTGTGTATGATTTTGAGATCAATCTAACTAATGAAATATTTTGTTTAGTTATTCATTCGAGGAATCATGTTTGTAAGATCGAAGCAATGAATTGGATCGTCGTTTTAAGAGATATATTTATACAGCATGAGTTAAGTGTATGTATGCATGAAAAAGAAGATTGTTACAGAGACACAAAGGTCACTGAGAAGGTTTTTAGAGAACAGTCGAAGAACAGAG
This sequence comes from Cryptomeria japonica, assembly GCF_030272615.1. Lineage (NCBI taxonomy): Eukaryota > Viridiplantae > Streptophyta > Pinopsida > Cupressales > Cupressaceae > Cryptomeria > Cryptomeria japonica. The sequence continues at coordinate 90,803,532 of NC_081412.1, forward strand.
TAAACAGAAGGGTTTACCAAGTTACTATATGGGTTACCGAGGTATGCTATAAGCTAGGTAATCTATTCTGAGCACATAGAATCTGCTATAACATTTCAGATGTAAAGTTGCAGATATTTGTAATGATTTTATTGTAATATTGTGAAGTTGTAAGAGAAACCTTTAACAGGGTAAAAGACTCTAATCAAGTCTATAAATTGTAAAGCCTCTAACCAGGTGCAACATTCAGAATAAATGTTGTAAAATCCTTTAGCAAAGTGGATCTAACAGATCTTGTTACTCTTAATAGGGTAAGCTATCAGAAATAGCTAAATGTAGCTCTAACCGAGCACTCTTTATTATTGCAGTAGTGAAGTTGTGGGTGCCATCCCCACTGCAGTTTTTCTCTCTAACCAAGAGTTTCTATGTAACCAAAATATATGTGTTATGGAGTGAATCATGTATGATTGTTATCTATTAGCTTTAACTTTATTTTATGTTACTGCACTATTCTGTTTATGCATAACAGTAAAGGTATTATTCAAGAAAAGTTTTGGAGTACTGATTCACCCCTCCCCTCTCAGTACATTAGCTTTCCATATTGGGCCTAACAAACCATTCTTCTATCTTTTGTCTCACATTCTTCTTTTTTTTGAGAGATCATTCATGTCTTTAATGCACAAATAATCTCTCGAGGGGGCATTACACCCTAAGTATCATCGGGGCATACTGGGGCAGAATTTTTTGTTTTCTTTGAAACAATTTCGTTTTGACATTGTCTCAAAGACAGGCAAATGTAGACACCTAAAAATGTCTCATTGATCATGTACTAATTATTCGTCTAATTAGTTAAATAATTCTTTAATTCTTTAATTAAGTTAATTAATCTTATTCTTCTAATTTCATATTTCCTTATCATCTTACTAATCATTCTATTTCTTATTCTTTCATCATTTAATCATTTAAACCATTTTCTAATGTTAATTAAATATTTATTATTTAATTAATTTTGATTAATTCCCCAATTTAAATAATCTTTATTATTTAAATAAATTCTATTTTCAATTTCTATCTCTAATCAATTAATCATTCAACCCTTTTCTAAATATTTATTATTTAATTAATTGCGATTTAATCCTTTAATTTAAATAATCTTTATTAGTTAATTAAATTCCATTTCTAAAATAATTAAATAGTTTCTTTAAATTATTTAATTAGCTAATTGATTCTTCCATTTCCAAATCCCCAAATTCTAATTTCATTTAATTTCAAATTCTTCTAATTTCTTCTAAATTCAATTACATGTGCATGATTTCAAAAATCAAATTGAAAATCAAAGTCAAGTTCTAAATATATTCGAATACTAAATTGAATTTAAAATAAATTCAATTATTTGAATTAAATCTCATGCAAAGATTAAATTGAAAATCTAAGTCAAAGTGCAAGCACATGCTAAATTAATTAATTAATTAAATCATTTATCTCTCCAATCTCTATTTTCATCTTTTAGTTAGCTTTTTCTAAATAAAGTTTTCTTTGTCATCTTCTTAATTTCCTCCAATCATCCTTTTTCTTCCTTCAATTAACTTTTTCTCAATCAGTTAACTCATTTAATCTATTCAATCTATTTTGTTTCACCTCCAAATCAACAGTTCAACTATCAATCAATATGTGAGCTCACCTGAGTTCTGGCTCTTGATCAATGTGTTCTACCTTTCAATCAATCCTCTTCAATTATCTATAAATTGAGCACTCAATTCCTCACAATTCCTCTAAATCACAAACTTTGAATCTTTGTGTGACTTGCAGGTTGCCAGGGTAATATCTGAGAGCCACCATACCACAAAGAGGAGAAGAACAATGGAAGACATGATGCACAATACGAAGTTTTATATTATTTAATTTCATTCTATTTTGCATTTATTTCATTGGTTTTGTGTTCGAATTGCTTAGATAGTTAAGGGATTCATTATTTTCCTTATTTCCTATTTAGCAATGATGAATTTGAGCATAGCACATAAGCCTTTGACAGTTTCAGAGCGACCTTAGGAGGACATAAGCATGAATTTTATACTTGGGTTGTCTAAGACACTTAGAGGGAATGATTCTATATTTGCGGTGGTGGATAGATTCTCAAAGATGGCACATTTCATACCTTGTAAAATACAACATATGCAATACATGTTGCAGACCTATTTTCAAGGAAGTGGTGAGATTGCATGGATTACCTAAGAGCATAGTTTCAAATAGAGACATTAAATTTCTTGGATACTTTTGGATAACACTTTGGAAGAAGATGAAGATAGATTTGAATTTCAGTTCTACTTTTCACCCACAAACTGATGGATAGACAGAGGTAGTGAATAGAAGCTTGGGAAATTTGTTTACATGCTTAGTAGGAGAGAAAACCGGAAATTGGGATTCGATTCTTGCACCAGAAGAATTTGCCTACAATAATTCAGTGAATATGAGTATTGGAAGAACACCTTTTGAGATTGTTACTGGAGTACACCCTAGAGGTATATCAAAATTGAGAGACATCAATAATGAAGACAAAAGAAGTGTAGAAGCTAAAGAATTTGCAAATCATATGAAGGTAATACATACTTAGGTTAAACAACATCTAGAGAACATGAACAGTAAGTACAAGGAGAAAGTAGATGAGAAGAGGAGACATAAGGAATTTGAAGTAGGGAATGAAGTAATGGTGTATCTGAGAAAAGAGAGATTTCTAGTTGGAACTTATAACAAGTTGAAGATGAGAATGTTTGGACCTTGTAAGATCTTGAGGAAATTCAGTTCCGGAAATGCATATGAAGTGAAGTTACCAGATAGTTTGGGTATTTCACCTATATTCAACATTGCAGATCAACATCAGTATCACAAGACAAAATTCAACGGGGATAGTATAGCAGACTTGGAGAAGCAGATACCTCAGCAGACACCAGATCATATTGAAAATATTTTGAAGAGTAGAATTGGATGTAGCACCAGAGAAATCAGTATAGAGAGTATCTTGTGAAGTGGAAGGACAGACTAGTTGAAGATTCATCATGGATTTCTCAAGCAGAGGTAGACCGCCTTGGTTTTCCTTTGACCCCAACAAAGTGAGGAGCTCACTTTTTTTTAAAAATCCTAGATGTCTAATGCAGGAGAATCCCTAGTTCTTGGCAATCTTGCATCAACCAAAAATATTTTCTTTCAGTTTGTTCATGTTTTGCAGCTTTAGCATTTCATTTTGAGTTTCTTGGGATTTTCTCACTGGATCTTACAGAGATGGATTTTGATTGTGGACATGTTCAATTTCCTTATCCTAAGTCTATGAGATGTTTGGATCTTTTGATAACTTAATGGTGAACGAATAGTACCAAACTGGTACTGAGAGGGGGGGGTGAATCAGTACAGGCAAAAACTCAACCTTAAACTGGTTTGTCAACTAACACTTATGCACTGATAAACAACAGTAGCACCGGTCCTTCAATAGAGTTCAACTGACAAAACCTAGTGTAACTAAGATGAGCAAAGACCGGTTGACACTTATCTTCTCCTATAATCTAACTCTTCATTCCCATTTCAATCCAATGCATGGAAAGGCAATCTACCATCAAAGATGTACATATTACAGCAAGATCAACATGCATCACCACTTAATTAGAAAACAATCATAACATCACACATGACACACATATTTTTCACATGGAAACCCAACTGGGAAAAACCACGGTGGGGATGAATACCCACAAGCTTGTTTTTGAACTCTTTGGAAGTTCGCTCTATTAGGAGCCTTGTCCGGTTAAAGATAGATACAATAGGTTCTGTTAGGAACCAATCCTGTTAGGGATCACCCAATTAAGGGATGGCTACAATACCCGGTCAAGGGTAAACCCTGTTAAGGGTACCTAGTTAGAGGATTTCAAGAACTTAATAGCTAAAGGATATCAATGACTCAGTAGCTTCGAGTTACCTTGTTAGAGGATTTTCAACAAGCCCGTTAAGGCTACCCTATTAGGGGATTTCACAATTGTTGAAGTAGTTAAAGATCAACAAGTATATCAATGACCTGATAATAGCACTCAATGCCAATGTAGATCTGCTTAAGCTCCTCTTCACCTTCTGCACTTACACTCTGCAGATATGACTTCTCTCCTCTGGTCTGGAAAGAATCACGTATCTCTTCTCTTAGATACACACACAAATTTTGCCAACAAACTTTGAAAGAATCACAACATCGACCTTATAGGACAACAAATAGGTCGGTAGCATAAACCCTAAACCCTAGACCTGTTAGGTTAAGGAATTCAAACGTTCAATCCTGACCGTTGATCATACTGTATTGAATGCAATAGTCTTGATCTAATCTTAAGACATTCTCCATCATTCATTTTCCACCGATTTCATGGCGGCTGCTAACCCATCACACATTATCACCGTTTACAGACTTCGCACATTCCTGAGGTAGATAGGAACACTCTTCTTTATGCAAGATCCTTCACGTGCACAAGGCTTAAATGGCAGCACTATCTGTTCTTCGTTATCATGCTAACTTCATCACATAAAGATCATTGATTGAGTCACACAGGCTTAAGATACTTCAACCGAAAATCCTGAAGTGGAAACTACCTACCAACTGGTAGTCATACAATGCTTCCATGTGCCGGTTCCCATGACTACATGCCGGTTCACCTTGAACAAATATACCACTTTACTTTGGCATATATACCGATTCTCACATATGCTGGTTCTCTCTTCATATCACATATTGACATCAATGACAACATATAATATCATTATGTCCTCATACCGGTTCACATAATGCCAACAATCTCCCCCTTTGGCATTGATGGCAATATACAAAGATATCTTTCTACAAACTCATCTTCTCCCCAATTTCTGCAGATATCTTCTCCGCTACACTTCTTCTCTCCCTTTGACAACAATGCCAAAGTGGAGGCACAAACATCCCTGTTCCATTATGCTGCTCCCCCTGAGGAGTAGCATCCTTCAACACATCAATCAAAAAAAATTTGACTATGCAATACCTGACTGATGTAGAACAAATACTTTCAATTTACCTCTTGAAGGGGCAGTACCCCCAATTCACCTTTTAAATACACAAATGTAGTCTTTGGGAGAGGCTTGGTGAATATGTTTGCTAACTGCTCCTTACTGGAAACATGTTCCAGTGCAATCTCTTTATTCTGAACCTTTTCCCTCAAGAAATGATACTTAAGCTCAAAATGCTTGGTTCTAGAATGTAAAACTGGATTCTTTGAAATATTGATAGCACTTGTGTTATCACAGAATATACTTACCAGTTCAGATACAAGGATTTTGAAGCCATCTAATACATGTTTCATCCAGATTGACTAAGTGCAGTTCATGAAGGCTGCAACATACTCCGCTTCTGCTGTAGACTGAGAGATACAACTCTGCTTCTTACTCATCCATGAGACCAATCTACCACTGAGAAAGAATGCACCACCAGTTGTGCTTTTCTGATCATCCACATTACCTACCCAATCAAAATCTGTGAATACTTTCAGGTTGAAATCATTGTTGTATGGGTACCACAATCCATAGTCAACTGTTCCCTTCAGATACATAAGAATCCACTTGACTACAACCAAGTGGGATTCTCTTGGACTTTTCTAGAACCTTGCAGTAATGCCAACTGCATGTGCAATATCTAGTCTACTATGCACTACATAATGCAACTTACCAATCATTGATCAATATTCCTTCTCATCAACCAATGCAGAATCATCTTCTTTTGATAATTTGCAACCGGTCACCATTGGTGTACCAACCAATTTGCTATTTTCTATGCCAAAGGTCTTCAACACCTCTTTGACATATTTGGACTGAGTGATAAAGATTCCATCTTTCATCTACTGGATTTGCAATCCAATGAAGAACTTAATCTCCCCTATGAGTGACATTTCAAACTCTTCCTTCATCTCATCAGCAAACTCATGACTCATCTTGTCATCTCCACCAAAGATAATGTCATCAACAAAAACTTCACAGATCGGGATCTGATCTCCTTCAGATTTCAAGTAGATATTGCTATCTTCACTTGTTCTCTCAAATCCAATCTTCACAAGATGTGAATGTAGACATTCATACCATGCTTTAGGTGCCTGCTTTAGACCATATAAGGCTTTATGTAGCCTGCACACCATATCACTATCTTCAGATAGGGAGAACCCATCTGGTTGCTCTATATACACCTCCTCTTCAAGTACACCATTTAGGAATGCAGATTTTACATCCATTTGATATACCTTGAATCCTTTAAAAGTTGCATATGCAAGAAGCATACGAACTCCTTCCAATCTGGCTACAGGAGCAAAGGTTTCTCCATAGTCTTCTCCTTCTTCTTGAGCATATCCTTTGCACACCAATCTGGCTTTGTTCCTGATCACTGTGCCATCCTCATTCAGCTTGTTTCTGAACACCCATTTGGTGCCAATGACATTTTTATGTTTCATTCTGGGTACCAAGGACCATGTACCATTTTTCTCTATCTGGTCAAGTTCCTCTTCCATTGCCTTGATCCAGTCTTCATCTTTATGAGCCTCTTGGAATGACTTAGGCTCAAATTCAAAGATCAAACATGAGTTTTCTCTGATCTTTCTTCTTGTAAGGATTCTTGCATCCTTATCTCCTATGATCTTCTTAGGATCATGATTCAGCTTGACATACCGAGCAATAGTCGTGACTGGTTCTTCTTGCTTTTCCTCTTCATCGTCATCTTCATCAGTATCAACATTCACCGGTTCAGGGACACTATTACTGGTACTTGGTTGACTGACAACCGGTTCCTAGAAGGTTGCAACCGGTTCATTTACAGCTTGCTCACTGCCTATTTCTTCTGGTTTCTCAGAGGTTTCATCAACTCTCACATTGATGCTTTCCATAATTCTCTGAGTCGTATTGTTGAAACACTTGAGAGCTTTACTCTTGGTGGAATATCCTAGGAATATTCCCTCATCACATTTAGCTTCAAACTTGCCCTGATGTTCACTCCTCTCGATGTAACATTTGCTACCAAATACCCTAAAGTAGCTAGCCATAGGTGTCTTACCAGTCCAATACTCATAAGGAGTTTTATCCTTACCTTTCTTGATGAGTACCTGGTTCATTATGTAGACTGCAGTCCTTACCGCTTCTCTCCAAAAGGTGTGAGCTACTTTTCCTTGAATCAACATGGTTCTAGCTACTTCAACCATAGTCCAGTTATTCCTCTCTACTAGGCCATTCTGTTGTGGAGTCCAGGGGGCAGACAGTTGCCTCTTGATGCCAAACTCTTCATAATACTTGTTGAATTCACCGGAAGTGAATTCCTCTCCTTGATCAGTTCTAAGACACTTGATCCTTTTACCACTTTCCTTCTCCACTAATGCTCTGAAAGCTTTGAACTTCACAAAGGCTTCAGACTTGTCTTTCAAGAATGTGACCCACATCATTCTTGAGCAGTCATCAGTGAGAATCATGAAGTACCTATCACCCTGCACACTTCTAGTTTTCATAGGACCACACAAATCAGTAAGCACAAGATCAAGCAAGTTGTCAAAAGTGAAAGATTTACCTTTAAAGGTTGAGGAAGACATTTCCCCAATTGACACTCTTTGCACAAGGTATTATCCAGTTTGCTTAGCATCGACAACCCTCTAACTACCTTGATCTTACTAGCCTTCACAATGTTATCAAAGTTTACATGGCAGAGTCTCCTATGCCATATCCATCTATCATCAAACTTAGCCATAAGACATGTACTTATATTTACATTCAGATGAAATAGGTTACCTTTGGTCTGCATGCCGGTGGCCACAAATTCACCATCTTTTCCTTTGATTCTGCAGATTCCATTCTTGAATTCTAGAGTGAGGCCACTGTCATTCAGCTGGGCAAGGCTCAAAAGGTTGTGTCTGAGACCATCAACCCAATACACATTGTCAGCACTACTCTTTCCATTTAGAGAGATGGACCCTTTTCCTTTAACCATACATGGTGCATCATTACCAAAATGAACCACACCATCTTCATACTCTTCCAAGGATAGAAACTTGCTCCAGTCACTAGTCATATGGTGTGAGCAACCACTATCAATAATCCACTCATTGGAATTATCAAAGCAGGAGACAAGAGCCTTCTTGTCTGACACATCTTCCTTTATAGCAACAAACACAATCTCTTCATTCTCTTCATCTTCTAATTCCTCATGTATGACACCTTCATCAACTGCAACAAAACAGTTTCTTCGGTTTCCACCTTTGAATTTCCTAAATCTTTTCGGTTTATCCTTGTTGTCACTATTAGGACAGTTCATAGCAATATGTCCTATCTAGTTACACGAAAAACATTTCAAAGGGAGCTTACCTCTGTATTTACCGGTTCTTTTTGGAAATTTCTTGGCAATAAGAGCTTCAAATTCCATCAGAAACTCCTCATCATCCATTACTCTGCTCTATCTTGGTTCACCACTAGTGCTTGCTTCTTTTCCTTTCCTGGATGGTACAATAGAAGCTCTAAAAGATGATTCAGTCTTTTGAACACTACCATCAAAACTATTTAGCTCATAGGTTGTCGACTTTGCTATGATGGAGTCCAAGGATACCTTAGTCTTGTCTATTGATCTCAGCTCTTGAATAGAAGCAACTCTTATTGCATAGACTGGCAATAGGGATCTCAAGACTTTTCTTACCACAATGGAATCTTCCATTTTACCACCTGCACTCTTGATATCTCCGACAATAGTTTTGATTCTAATACCATACTGTTGAATGGTTTCACCTTCAACCATTCGCATGTCTTCAAACTTTCCTCTAAGGATTTCTTCCTTAGCTTGTTTTACATGCTCATCACCTCCATAGATATTTTCAAGAGCATCCCATACCTCTTTGGGATTTACCTTATCTTGGACATCAATGAACTCAATATCAGATAAACTACTGATTAGCGCTTCCATGACTTGCCCATTCTCCTGTATCTCTCTCTTTTGATCATCGGTGAGAGTACCGGTAGGGGCAACATAGGGATTCTCAACATAGTTCCAGTGTTGAGCACCCATGCTTCTGATGTATATCTTCATTCTATCTTTCCATATACTGAAATTTTCTTTGTTAAACTTTGGACCTTCCCTCTTCATCATTATGACAGGATCTTTCCCTCAAGCGGTTAAGCTTACAACACAGAGGACCTGGAGGATGCTCTAATACCAATTGATAACTTATTGATGAACGAATAGTACCAAACCGGTACTGAGAGGGGGGGTGAATCAGTACAAGAAAAAACTCAACCTTAAACCGGTTTGTCAACTAACACTTATGCACTGACAAACAAACAGTAGCACCGGTCCTTCAACAGAGTTCAACCAGCAAAACCCAATGTAACTAAGACGAGCAAAGACCGGTTGACACTTATCTTCTCCTATAATCTAATTCTTCATTCCCATTTCAATCTAATGTGTGGACATGCAATCCACCATCAAAGATGTACATATTACAACAAGATCAACATGCATCACCACTTAATCAGAGGGATCACCTAGTTAAGGGATGGCTACAATACCCGGTTAAGGGTTAAACCCTGTTAAGGGTACCTTGTTAGAGGATTTTAAGAACTCAATAGCTAAAGCATATCAATGACTCAGTAGCTTCGAGTTACCTTGTTAGAGGATTTTCAACAAGCCGGTTAAGGCTACCCTATTAGGGGATTTCACAACTATTGAAGTAGTTAAAGATCAACAGGTATATCAATGACCTGATAATAGCACTCAATGCCAATGCAGATCCGCTTAAGCTCCTCTTCACCTTCTGCACTTACACTCTGCAGATATGACTTCTCGCCTCTGGTCTGGTAAGAATCACGTATCTCTTCTCTTAGATACACACACACAAATTTTGCCAACAAACTCTGAAAGAATCACAACATCGACCTTATAGGACAACAGACAGGTCGGTAGCATAAACCCTAAACCCTAGACCTATTAGGTTAAGGAATTCAAACGGTTCAATCCTGACCGTTGATCATACTGTATTGAATGCAACAGTCTTGATCCAATCTTAAGACATTCTCCATCATTCATTTTCCACTGATTTCATGGCGGTTGATAACCCATCACACGTTATCACCATTTACAGACTTCACACATTCCCGAGGTAGATAGGAACACTCTTCTTTATGCAAGATCCTTCACGCGCACAAGGCTTATGTGGCAGCACTATCTGTTCTTCGTTATCATGCTAACTTCATCACATAAAGATCACCGATTGAGTCACATAGGCTTAATATATTCCAATCGGAAATCCTGAAGTGGAAACCACCTACCAACCGGTAGTCATGCAATGCTTCCATGTGTCGGTTCCCATGACTACATGCCGGTTCACCTTGATATGTTGGTTCACCTTGAACAAATATACCACTTTACTTTGGCATATATACCAGTTCTCACATATGTCGGTTCTCTCTTCATATCACATATTGACATCAATGACAACATATAAGATCATTATGTCCTCATACCGGTTCACATAATGCCAACATCTTTTTCCAGCAAGTTATCACTTCCAAAATCCAAGACAGTTTTTTGGCTTAGAACTCGGAACCGCTTGGACCTATTTTTGTTTTGGTGAATCTTGCGGATCATTTTTCGTAGCTTGTGGAGTTTCATTTCATTGTTTCCAACATTCCTTGGCATGTGGCCGACCTTCCCTTAGGTATGCACTTCATCTTATGGATTTACTGGATGGATGTCTTTAGTGGAGGTCGACCTTGTTGTTTTACACGTTTCATCTTGTTCATCGAGGATTGTTTCACCTTTGGCCAATGTGGATCACCATTGATCATATAAATCAACGTAATTAAGAATTCAAAATTAAGCTGAAGAAAATAGGAAATAGATCTCTAGGCTAGGAGGTCCAGAGCTGGGTCGCATTCTTGCTGGAGCCCGAATGTTGCATAACACACATGTTTTGTATTCACGCTTGTGAGCCGAATCTTGGAGCCCACATGTTGTCGGTAGTTTGTAACTAATTTTCATGATTTAATATAGTTTGTTTCTACATTGCCTCCATCACTTTGAGTTTTTTCTATTGTGTAACTCTTGTTGCACGGTCCAGACTATTCTCTTTGAGGACCCTCCTGTTGTGACTGCACCAGATATTTAACTAGGGATGTTGGCACCAAATTCTTGATTAGTTTTAGCTCATATTTTTGTAATTATATTTTGATGATTTCATATATTACTTATCCTATTTATTTGGTTATTGAGATGTAGATTACAATACTAAGTTTTGTAGGTATTGTTATACTATCAAAATTGTTTTTTGATTTTTGATTGGTGATACTCTTGTAAAGGATTATAATCTATGAATGTATTGTAACCTTTGATGATTATTACATAATACATTGAGTATCTTTGGAGTGACTAGTTTTCCTCCTAAAATGGATTTTCACATGTAACTCACCCTGTCATAGTTTATTTCTTTGTGTTTATTTCCTTATAAATGTATTTTTTTTCTATTGTTTATACATACCTCTCTCATAGATTATTGTATAAAGCGTATTCCACCTCATTTCTTTCTTTCAATGAAGAATTTATAACATTATGGACCATTTATTTGACATGGGACACCAAATTATGGTCTCATAATCACCTTATTGGTTTGAAAATTATTGCTATGAAGTTTTCTAAAAGATATCTCCCCTTTATTTCCTTTGTGCCCTCTATCTTTTGGAATTTATGTCCATTAATTATCAATAACTACAAATAAGGTACAATTTTTATGAAAGTATCACATTTTGAGAGGAATTAAATAGTATTATAAATATGTATGCAATTAAATTACTAATTTTAATTTCTTCATCATGGATTTATAGTGTGACAAACTCATTTTTTAATCCATCTACAAATTACAAAGGGTAAACTGCACTAAAATCATATTAAAAATTGGGGAAGAATGCATATTTGTTTTACAATTTCAAAACACACAAAATGAGGGAAATAAAGTAATGATGTATAGGGTCTAAGAGGTCTCACAACAATTAGGGATTAGATTCTAAACCCCACCTCAATTTGATCATTGAATGCTCAACCAAGACTATAGCCTAAACAACGCTTCACATAGGCCTAATGAGACATCATAGCAAAGGGCACAAGAAGAACTTGGGACAAGAGTTCCAACATTTCCTCTGACCTATTTGGACTCAGAAGCACCAATATCAACCTTGGTATCAAGCTTTGCTAGACCATCCAACACCAAATTCACCCTATGGGCGTAGACTCTAATAGTCTTGTTCTGAGAAAAATTCCATCATATATTTTGATTCACATACACAAGGGATGAAATGAAACTAGTTTGAGATACCCTTTTGGAATTTCTACAACATATGTGAAAACCAAGGTGCTCAAAATCAGACTGTTACAGTCCTACAAAAGCCTAATTAGGCCTCCAACAACACTACAACCACCTCTTAGACTCTCCACTGCTTTGCACAACCAATTTGGAACGTAAGGGGATATAAAAAATGAAAGTATTTCATAGGTTTCAAGGTCTCCTTGTCTTTTTTGATACCCAAACCAACAACAAGTCACTCAGCCTTGTCAAACTGGCCTAATAAATGGAGATATTAGGCCTTCAATTGCTCAAAAACCCACTTCAACTCCTCCTCTGAAAAAAAATAGTTCAAAACCCACTTGGAGAATCCATATACCTATCATTACACCAAGTATTGAGTCAAATTGTTAGTGGAATGAGTGGATATGCATAATTCTTGATAAAACCCTCCAAACCTAGGGTTTTAGACCAGTCTGGACAAAATCATTTGTAGAATGCACAAAACCCAATGAAATCAAACCAAAAAAATTTCAAATGAAAGCTAACTAAGATAAATTTCCAACAATTCCATCATTGAGTTCTAATTCATCCGAAATTGAGTGTTATGACACAAAGTGCAACATTTTTTTCTGGAAATTGCAAAGAAAATGTTCATGAATTGCCTTCAAACTTGGATTTCTTCGTACAAAATTATCAAAAAACCCCTTCCAAAAATTAGAGGGGTATATAAATACTCTATAATCAACTGAAATAACCACCATTTGAATTGGTTAGTCGTACAACGACCTTTTGAGTGCTAAGTGTCTTGACAACATTAACAAGTTGTCAAGCAACTTTTACAAAAATTGTACAATTTACATTTTTGACACTAATGACCCCTAAGAACTTTGAAGACACCTCAAATAGGGTATATAAACACCAAATACATCATAGATACCCCCATACCACACTTTGGGAGGCATTGACCGAGTTTGACCAAGATATCCCTATTTGAGTACATTCAACAAATTGGCACCAAGGCCTTACAAAATGAGACAAAAGGACTCCAAAGGTTTGAATATGGTCCTAGAGACCTTATTACATCCAAAATGAACAAAAAAACATGAAACCAAGAAGGACATCCTAAATAGGTCCCATGGACCCAACTATGCCCCTGCACCAAGTAACTCTTTTTTAATTTAGTGTTTCATATAAAATAATAAATTAATAATTATACCTAAATTAAGAGTTGGTACTAATATATATAAATGTTAAAGAGAGGGTAGGGATTCACATGGTTATGTTTGTCACTCTTTGGTAGTCCATGGTTGATTTCCTAATATAAACTATAATTTATAAACAAATTTATTATTATTGAATCAATACTAAATAGACTATTACATACTTGCTCAAATGTCTTCTTTGCTTCTAGACGTGAGCATGCTTGTAGCCTAGTTGTCTTAGCATATTTTATTCTTGTTGGGTGATTTTGTTTTATATTCTCTTGATGTTCAATACCCATGCAATTGTGTATAAATGAACATGGGTGGTGTTGAGAAGCACCATAGGAAGACTACTAAAGTGCAAAGAGAAAATATAAAATTGTCTTGCTAACCAATTAATTCATGGTATTGATGAACAAGATTGAGTGCACACCAAATGAAATGCTTAGATGATTATTAACTCAATTGGATATAATATGTTATGCAAGCTTTGATGCAATCTCTTAGTCTCTATATGTAGTGTATACGAAATCCAATTATAGTAATCTCATGTGATAATCCCATGGTCTAATAATTCGATGATATAATATGAAAAAAATAATGTCTTAGAGTTATTCTTAAATACAAGGCCTTTGGTTCTCAATTTAAAGTGTAATTAAGAACAATCATATTTTTTTGAAAGAATCAAATTAGAAAAGAAATTAATTTTGAATTAAAAAGATAAAAAATTGAATGAATTATCTTATTCAAAAAGTAATTCTACATTCATAATAAAAAAATGACAATCTATATACAATAAAACTAAATTCACAATTAAATTAACCAAACAAAATAAAAATAAAAGCAATATATTTACAACTAGATCAAAATGTAAAGCTTTTCTCCTGTGAACATATTTATTGTCTCAACTCAAAGTGTATTGAAATGATTTTATTGATATCCACAAAATAAAAGCAATTGAGCAATGGTTAAGCCATATAATGAGAAGTTTATAAATTGTGAAAAGTAGAAATTTTGATTGATTTTCTGTCGCTAAGGGACCATAAGTACTACAAGCAACATAACAAGTGAGTCTCAAGAAACTATGTGCTTTTTTCTCTTGTCTATTCATTTATGTACTATGTATGAATGTGTGGTGTAGTGGTAAGTTGTTGTAATTTAGATATTTATAATTGTGTTGATATTTTTAAATATAGAAAGTGTTTTGTGTAAGCTATTTTTAAACATTAGATAGTTCATAGGTATACATATATTTTCCTCGATAAAATAAGAGAATTATTTAATATTTGTTTATGTATATGAAGTATAAAACTATAATCACAGTATTTAATTGTTAAACTATTTGATATTTAAGTAGAATGGTTTGATTGACTGTTCTTGAATAAATTCATTATCACTTTTACATCTAAATGAAAAATCATTTATAATCGATAAATTAACTGGAGCCCTCCACCTCCTGGTATCATCAAGGTCAATACGAATGGGTCTTCAAGAGGCAACCCTAGGCATGCAGGTATTGGTGGTGTGGCTCAAGACAATTTGGGGAAAGTTTAATTTCTTTTTTCTATCTATAAGGGTTTTCATATGAACAATTACATGGAGGCTCTGGCCATTTTGGTTGCTTTAGAGCGTTGTTGTTCTATTGGCTGGCGGCACATTGTGTTTGAGTCTGATTCCCTGGTTGTGGTGACTTTATTGAACCAGTAGAGTTGGAATGGTGTTAGTTGGCAGCTTCAGATGATTATCCATCAGATTCTCTCCCTCTGTGAGTTTTGTGTGTCAGTCACTTTCATGCATATTCCTAGGGAATGGAATGGGGTGGTTCACTGTTTGGCCAAGTGGGCTATTGATTTTAGGGAGGGTTGGTCTATTGAAGATAGGGGAAAACTCTCTCCTGAGTTGTCTCATGTGCTTGATCAGCTTGTTAATCATGATAAATCTATGATGTAGTTGTTCCTTGTTGGGTTTTTTGCCCTCTTTTGTTGTTTCTCTTTCTTTGTTTTCAATAAAAATTTACCCCTCTTTTATTAGTCAATGATGAATTAATTGATTTTTAGAAAAAACAAGCCAAAAGAATTACAACTAATAGTCCAAAGCTAACATTGACAATTGACAATCATACAATAAAGACAATCCATAATATTAGCATGAACATTTCTCATATCAAACCTTTTTTCTCTTACTTATTCATCCTATCATAGATCATAGAATATAATGTGAATAATTTTTTTTACAAAACCTAATAAAAACAAAATATTTTGAATGTTTTGTACAGTCCAAATGCCATCATTACCTTTTTAACAACAATTTATAGTCCTGCATTCAAATTTTGGACGTATGGCTAAGTGTGATTTATAATAATAGTGCTCGGACGTATGGTTGAGCATGATTTATAATAATAGTGAAAGTGGTAAGTTGTCGTTATTAAGATATTTATAATATTATATCGATAAGTTGTTGTTAAACTTTAGACAACTCAAAGGTACTATAATCTGAGTATTTTACTGTTAAACTATTTATATTTAAGTAGAATGATTCAATCAACTAATCTTGAATAAATTTAAAATAAGAAGTAACTCTACCAATAAAAAAAAAGTTAATTTATTACCACTTTTACATTCAATTATAATTGATAAATTAAATATTGAATTATTTGATATTTAGATATGTAGATGCAAAAATCATGCCTGAGATCTTATGGGAAGCTAGAGTGTGAGAAAACAAGAAATGCAAGAGTGCAAAAGTAAACTAAATGCTTGATTTGCTAGATAAGTGGAAATGAGAGAGAGGTTGAGCTTAAATAGAAGTTCTCTAGATGGGTCCAGATTGTGAGATGATTGTGGGACAAAAGATGATTTTGAAATTTGTAAGTGTTTATCCCAAATGCGTGTGGTCAATGCAAGTAGGTAGAGGAGAAAGCATAAATGAATGATGCAAATGCTTATGCATATATTTGTGAAAATGGATAAATAATAATAATATTATTAAATAGTAAATGTAACATGAAATAATAATATTAATAATGGATAAATGATAATGATTTTTAATGAATTAATGATAATATTAATGAGTAAATGAACAATGATATATGATAATATTAGTGAAAAAATAATGGATAAATGGTAATAATAATATTAATGATAGTATTAATAATGGATAAATGATCATAAATGATAATAGCTGGGGGAGATTAAAGTCAATTAAGATGACAAATTTTATGTGTCTACAAGATAAAACAAGCCAAAAGAATTACAGCTAATAATCCAAAGCTAACACTACAAGTGAGAGGCATACAATAAAGACAATCCATAATATTAGCATGAACATTTTCAGATTAAACCATTTTTCTCTTCTCTCACTTATTCGTCCAATCATAAATCCTAGAATATAATCTGAACCCCACAAAATTTACAAAACCTATTAAAAACAAAATGTTTTGGATGTTTTATACCAGTCCAAATGCCACCATTACTTTTTTAACAGCAATTTATAGTCCTGCATTCAGATTTGGACGTAAGGCAGATCTCTTTTATTTTTTGTCCATTTTGAATTGGGACGTCACCTCAATTCTCACTGAAAGCGTGCATGAAAAAAGTAGAAAAATCCATGAAAAAAAGCGAAACAATATGGAGAAAGGACTAAATACTGAGGTGCGAGTCAGAGGAGTTATGAGAGTGATGACAATTGTAGTGGACTTGCAGGATGTGTACATGGCGACAATCAAAAGTGGGCGCCGACTCACGATTTTTTCACAGTTTCTTCACAAAACGACGACGTAGGATCTTGCCATGCAACTCAATGGCAGCTCATGCGCATTTGAGGCTAGGAATGTAGGGACTGAATAAGTAATTGTTCATGCTTAGTTTAAATTAGGGTTTGCTAATTTGCTTTCACAACTTCGAGAAAGATCTAATCATAATGATGATGTAATGGTGAAAATGAAATTCCCTAAAGAGGGTCAATTGTACATGTTCTCTTTATGTCAGTAGTGTACATGGATTTTAAGTTTTCTTGGAATGAATCTACATATGGATCCTAAGATTTTTTTTGGAATGAATCTGCGCCATTAGTGTATATGGATTTCAAGTTCTCTTAGAATGAATCTATGTCATTAGTGTATATGGATTCTAAATTGCTTTTGGGAAATGAATCTATGTCATTAGTGTACATAGACTCCAAGTTCTCTTGGAATGAATCTACATCATTAGTGTAGATGGCTTCTAAGTTCTTTTTTGGGAATGAATATATGTCATTAGTGTACATGGGTTCCAAGTTCTCTTGGAATGAATTTGCACTAATAGTGTATATAGATTCTAAGCTCTTTTATGGGAATGAATCTATGTCAATAGTGTACATGGACTCCTTGGAATGAATCTACACCATTAGTGTATATGGATTCTACACTCTGTTTTGGAAATGAATCTACGTTATTAGTGTACATGGACTTCAAGTTCTCTTGGAATGAATCTGCACTAATAGTGTAGATAATTTCTAAACTCTTCTTTGGGAATGAATCTATGTCATTAGTGTACATGGGCTGCAAGTTCTCTTGGAATGAATCTACACAATTAGTGTATATGGAGTCCAAGCTCTTTTTGGGAATGAATCTACATTATTATTGTACATGGATTCCAATCTTTTCTTTTTGGAATGAATTATTGTCATTCTTTGTTATTCGAGTTCTTATAGCAGGTGAGAATGACATACCTTACTTTTGTTTTTTATTAATTATTTTGATTGGGTTGTTTTTGTGTAATGAATAGTGAAAAAGTGCTATATTTTATATAAAATTTAACAATTGTTTATGAGATATTCTCGAGGTTTTTGGAGCTTGTATCATGTACTAATGTTTTATATTGCTCATCTTATTGTGTGTTTTTTTTTCAGTGTAAAATCACATATCCAAAATGGAATTTAGCTATATTATAATGAAATTTCATTTTCTCTTTGGAGACAATACTTACAATTTTATTGATCATAATTTATTACCTAAAAAATATGGGTTCAACATACAGATTACTCATTCCTAATCTTAGTTTGAAATGGTGGCATGAAATTAACTGCATGTTTTTTAATTTTAAAATTTTAAGGATGGGCCCATGTCATCCCCTTCCAACTAGTTGTTGTGTGTTAACTTGAGTATAATTCAATATTTCAAATTACCTTCTAATATATAGTATAAAAGGACAAGCCATAATTCATCATTATCATTATTTGTAGAGATTTTTCTATGTCAAATATATTCATATGCCACATAAGTCTTAGTAGCACCACACAAATATTATGAGATTAGCATCCATTATCCAAAAGGTTATATGATACTATATATATACTTTTTAACTAAAATATCTACCTACATACACACGAAAATTTTTTCCTCCTAACACACTAGTTCACTAAGATTTATAAGCTAAGAGTTGTATTGGATGAAAAAATATTTAACACTATTTAAGATATATAATCAAATTATGCATTGAAGCATAAACATGGAGAAGATAGGAGAAATAAGAATTAATTTTGAGATAGAGAAGCTTCAACATGAATGGAAGAACTTACACGAAGACAATAAATAATGAATAAATGAATTGGTAGAGAGATATCCCCACAAAGGTCTAAATAAAGTGTGCTAGCTATTGCAATAAGGGACACATGAGAAATGAATACTTGGTCATTTATATAATCACAAAGTAATATCAATACAAGAAGATATAGATTCCTATAAAAAGATGAAAAATGTATTGTAGTATTTATCAATAGTAGGAAGATCATAATATAGTTAAATATCCTTAACTAGATACAAGTATAAATATGGATATATCTAGAGCTAGAAATGAATCAGTTTAACTTAAATAAGAAAAGAGTGGTGGTTGTGAATCTACTATACCCCTCTAAACAAGGAGCCATGCCACCATACTCTACCCATTCCCATGATAGAATCATCAACCACAATGTATAGTACAATAATTAAATAACTATGAAACCCTGTGGTATAGATATATTAAAAGAATTTAACGAGCGTACAAATGTGGATACCAAGACAAAGAAAAATAGACGATATGAAATTTGTTGCATTATGCAAATAAACATAAACAAGAAAAAAAGGTAAGTTGTATGTTACACAAGGAAACAACACATGATTCATTTAGTTGTAAAAATGGGTACCCAATATTATAAAGATGAAAGGATAACAAATACTAACAAAGAGATAAATCTAGACATCATTCATTTAGGGGAGCCATGCACAAGGTAAAAATCCCAAAATTAAAGGAATCAAATAGATGATGTTAAAGATGACTATAGAATAATCTAAATTGTATGGTTGGACAGTGTTAATCCTATTAGAGGATTCAACTACAAGGACATGAGAAGGAGAAAAATGAAAAATGAGAAGGAAAAATATGAGAGAGTCGAAGAATGGAGAATACTGAAAGAGAATTAGTGACCACTAGAAAAAGAAGAGTATAGAGAGGATGAGTGAGTTGAAGAAAATAACCATATAAAAAAGACATGAAAAATATTTAAAATGTCAAAGGAATTAATAGAAGATCAAATGAAAGAAGAAGAGACAAGAGCACACTTCTTCAAAAAATTAAGTAAAATAATTTAAAGAATACTAAAATAATTTTAAAAAAAGAAAAATTTAATGTAAATAACAGATCATATATTAAAGAAAATGAGAAATTCTTCAAACATGAAAATATAGAAAGAAATAAAGAAAAATAATTGACAAAAAATTATCTAAAAAATTTCCATAGAAGAAAAAAGGCCATACTAATAGACATTAGGATAAATGAGAGGACAATAAAATTGCATAATTGTACGGTGGGCTTTTTATTTTCCTTACATTAGGGGGTATTTGTTTTTAAGGTTGCTTAGGTTATTAGGAGTGATTAATATGAGGTCATGTGGTGAAATACATCAACTACATGTGTCACTCTAGATCCCACATATGGGTAGTTGAGTTACACACCCTCTTTTGGCTTATTGTGTCACCTCTCATAACCTCTATTTTTTCATTACCTAAATATATTATGGGGTAGTTGGGTTTCTCACCCTATTTTGGATTGTTGTGACACCTTTCATAACTCATTTTTTGTCTTCACCTAAGGAGGTTATGCCAAATCCTTTTGCATTTACTAAGTAGGTAAAACCTCCCACCTTTTATGAGAAGTAGGATTTAATACACCTCTTGGATGTATATGCCCCATTATATATATATATATATATATATATATATATATATATGCATCACACTCTCTCACCTTCACTAGTTCATTGATAGCTCGATGAGAGTATTTTATAATTTCTCTTGCCTTGTCTCTATTTTTCTCTCATTTCAAATTTCTCTTCATTCTGCTATTTTGAACTCTGATCATCAGTCAAATGGATTTTCCTGTAATCTACAATCAATATAAGATCCTAGCTTGATTCTTGCTTCTCACAAAACCTAACATGGTATCTGTTGGTGCCCAAAACCACAGATTGGAAAACCAAAAGACTTGCCAAATCCTCAAGTAGTCCAATCAGCCTTGGCCAATGAACAGGGATGGTCGAAGACCAAATCCTTCTGCACTTTAGGCTTCACTGAACCTAGGTGGGTGTGACTCTTCCTCTCAAGCACAAAAGAGGTTACTTATAGTGGATTTAAACCTTTTAGCAAGTTTACACAATTGGCAAATTATTGTTCTGCAACTATGCTTTATTATGTGATTTAACTGAATGCTTTGAAAAGAAATGATTGTGAATGTATATTGAAAATGAGATTGCTTTCAGGACTTAAATGAAATCTGCATAGATCAGTTCATATAGAATTTGGGAAGAAAGTTTCTCTATCAAGGACCTTGAATGCATACAGATAAAAGACTTAAAAGATCAATAACAGACCAGTGCCTCTATCCAGGGATATATATGACACCTTATGGACAAAAATATCTTATCAACTCAAAAGACAATTTCTCATCAACTATGAAGGTTCAATATGCGTTACACAAACAATAAGAACTCAATCTTTCACTTAATGCAATGACATGTGATTCACATCATAGCAAGTCTATAAACAGATTTATCAAGAGGACAAAGATAACTCATCAACACAAAAGTGTACACAATATTTAGAAAAAGAGACAATGAACCTTGTATATTAATCTTTAGGAAATAATTGCATACATAAGCTGCACTTGTAAATACTTCATTACAGATTGCTTACACAAAATGATACTTCTTCTTCCTATAGACTTCTCTGATACATAATGATATTCAATCCCTACAACATTATCCTGTTCTTCTGACTCCCCCCTTACATAAAAAATGACTCCCTATAAGTATGTGAATCAAAAGACATATATGAAAGGACACACCCTTTCATACACAAAAGGGAGTTACAGACAGTTTCCTTCCAAAGGACACACCCTTTGGTTTAATAAATAATTACAAACAAGAACCCTAAAAATACTAAATGATGCTTTAATAATGTGTCTTCTATTCTCTGCCTCGATAAAATTCCTCAACAAGTATTCATTATCTTCTCATTATTTTCTACACACCAAATAAGCCAATCAAATTCCTTGATTTGAAAATTAAACATATTCCATCTTAGATTTTAGTTTGAAAATACTTGTTTACGATAATTCATTAAAACCAAAGTATTTCCCTTTAACAACATAGCATCCATTCATATAAAATAATACCTTACCCTAAAATATATATTCAGGGCATTCATTCAAATATAAATAAATTTTCTTTAATGCATGTTCAAATAATAACGTAAAGCAGGTAATATACTTCCCTTTTATTAAATTCAGGAATCGGTATTCCGACCGTATTTCCCCCTTGTAGTCTAAGCTATACATTTAATTCTGATTTTATTCTGCATCCTGCCATGTGTTTTCTTTTGGTTTGTTCAAGGATCACCCTTTATCTCTCGGCCAAACTTCCTCCTTCGGCGAACTGCTTGCGTGTTTTATCGTTTATGTAGTTTCATCGATACATTTTGTTTTTTCGATGGAGCTAACGCTTTCGGTGAATCTGTTTTGAGTTTAATCACGGCCAAGGTTTGTTCGATAAGCTTAGCACTGCCGGACTATTTCACTTCAACCGTTATCCTTAATCGCCTCATTCTAGCGCTAGCGGTTAGTCACCAAGTCACGATGGGTAACTGATGAGCAATTTCCCATCACAGTATAGTGACAAACGTTGGATCTCTTTCAACCTGCTCACCCCTTATCTCTTCATCCAACTTCCTTCTAGTGGGCCCCACCACTCAGTCCCCATGTCGTGACGAATACACATCGAGCACTTTTCGATCGCGGTATAGCGACCACCATTGGATTGATTCATTCAACCGTTTGATCTTCCTTATCTACTTGACCTTTCATCTTGCCAGAGCGGCTTTCTCTTCTCTTTGTCTGTTCGTGCCACATGTCACTTTTTGGTTCACCTGTGAATCCACCAACCCACCATTTGGACCTGCCACGTGACCACTACTTGGGCGCCATTTGTCTTGTCATTTCATCCGCCACTGAACTTGGGTTCTTCTTCTGTGCTCCTCCACGTAGCACATCTTGATTCGCTTGCAGATCGACCGGGATGACACCTCATCTGCCACCTTGGTAGTCGCTATGTCACGGGGGATATAGGTCTTGTAACTTCATCTTGCGGTATAGCAACAGCCATTGATCCACCTCAAACTTGCACGCTCGTTAACCTCCCCTTTTCCGCACGTTCTTAGTCGCCAAGTTGTGAGGTTAAACCAACGTGCATCTCTATCTTGCGACATAGCAACGGTCGTCTGATCCTCTGCGATCACCATCCAATCAGTCAAACTTGCTCGATCTTTAGCCTCCATCCTTGCCAGTCTGTTGTAAAACTTTGGTTTCCTCGGGATACGCACATGCGTGGGGTCCACCGGCTTTAGCCTTCTTCATGCCAAAAGCCTTTTGTCTTTCGATAGTTATTATACAGTCCGCTTTGGATTTAAGTGTTAAAAGAGCCTATCCCACAAACAATGTGGGATAAAGGCTTTTTCTTTTCTAATGCAACTCCATGTGAAAGTTTCCAAAGACTTTTCCACCGTTCTATATGCATAGGTTTGGGAGTCTTGGCGATGCCAGTTAATCTTTGGACAACTCCATTTTCTTCAGTATGCTCCTACATATAAAACACCCACAGTAAATGCTCGAATGATAAGAAAAAGGGCATCTATATATAGCACAAAGTATTTTGTAAAAATATGTGCTAACAGTATCAAAGACATGTTGTCTAGTATATCTCATTATTTTTTTATTTATTTTGAGAGAGTTGAAACTAATAGATAGATAGCCTCAAAAACCCTGTATTCTCTTCTCCTTTATACTCATATGGGCAGGAGAAATATAAAAAATTAAAGAAAAAATAAGCATTTGTTTACTTTGGGTTGGCTATATGTGATCCTGTGACATCTAGGTGTTTGTAGCCTTTTGATAATATAAGAGATATTTTCAACACTCTAGAGTGTCCAGATGATTTGAGAAAGTCAAGTGCAGACATATAAAAATGACGATATTCCTAAATGAATATTTAATGTTCATTTTATTCTCATTCCTCTATTTAATTAAGTAAATTATTCAATTTATTTAGTTAAATTCACTTAAGCCCTTTTTGCATCATTTAATTGAATAAATCATTTTATTTAATTCAAACCCTTCTCTCTACTTTTTAATTAAATTCACATTTAATTGAATAGTTTGCCCCAATTAAATAAATCTAATTTATTTAAAATCCCCAACTTGCAACCAAATTGAAATAAAGCAATTTATTTTAATTAATTCTATTTTCCCTCACCCACTTGCACTTTCCTACATCTCCCACTTGCATCCTAAACCCTATTCCTAAATTCTTCTAGAATCCATCTAATCCTAATCAATTAACCCAAACCCATCAATTATCCCCTTTCCCTAAATTTGAGGAGGTCACTTCTCAAATTTGGAGTAAAGTTTTCAAAATGCATTAAAGCCTTTATCCATTCAACAACTTGTTGAATGCCCCCAAATTTGGAAGGACTCTTACAAATTTGTCCCCAAAGTCTTCAAACCATTAATGGTTAACTAACCCTTAGTGGCATGCTTAGAGACTTTTTGTCTAACTTAACCTCCATCTAACCCAAGGGTCTCATCAAGCATTTATTGCTTTGACCATAGTTATTCCTTTAACCTTTGCACAAGATTTTACCCCTTGGATAAAAGCTTTATCCAATGGATAACCATAACCTAACCTTAACCCTTACCTCCTAGGGTAACCATGGGGTCTTCTCAAGCATTTAATGCTTCTTACATCTCCTCTCAACCAGCCTTATGTTGACAATTGTCACCATTTCATTGGTGAAAATTGAAAACATGGATTGACAACTTTTAAACTTGACCCTTGATTAACTCTTTCAATCCTGACCATCCCTTGCCCTATTTTCACTATAAATAGAGCTCTCATTCCTCCATTCTAGGGATCCATGCAAGCTTTAGCATCTCATTTATGCTCAATTTTATTAACACATCTAGCTTCTCTTTGTTATAGGAACAAATCTAATAAGCATTTTAGACTATTTCCTTTATCATTAGCTTAACTCATAAACTAGCATATCATGTTAGGATAGTATTGTTACTAATCTTGTCATCTTATAATCTAGTTTATCGCATTTGTAGAATCATGCATAGATAGGATGCATTTTCATGACTAAATCAATCATAAGCATCCCTCGTTCTTGCATTTGTCATCCCTAAGCCACTTTGCTTAGTGATCTGAGAGCAAAGGCATTGGCTTCAGGGACCTTGTGAGATAGAGAATCATGGAACCATCCTTGGGAAGTTGAGTAATTCTTTATGACTCCATAACTTGCACCAAGAAGTCCTGTGAGTGTGTGGACAAGCCTCTTGGAGCTTCATTTTTCACATTTTGAGTTTCATCAACCCGCTTTTCTCACATACATTTCTGGTGCCCATTGTGGGGCTCTACCCCATTAATCAAATCGGTTTTCAAAAATAAACACTTTTGTAGGTACGCGAGAAACAGGAATTAGCACATAGGGAACATCCCTTAGCGCATCCAGTGCACTAGTGCTTGGGGTCTATTCTCTAGCATGTGTGGTATTTACCTTAGCGCATCGTCCCCACTAATACTTTCCTATAGGCCTCGACGCAGGAGAAAAAAATAGAGTAGCGCATCTGAAACACAGTTCAGTGCGTCGGGCCTTTTCGATAGCGCATCCGGATTACATTGTAGCGTGTATAGTTTGTTCTATAGTGCATCACAGACTAAAGCAAAAACCAGAAACTATAACCAAATGTGAAAAATTTAGACTTGTTGAAGTCCATTGATTTTCTAACAATTTCACTTGTTATTTTGCAGGGTTCTAACAAATTTCTTGCAGATAAGAGCTCAATTTAGGACCATTAAGATAGTTTAAAATTTTTACTAACTTAGTTAAGTTAGTTAAAATTTGAGCTTCTTTTAATTCTTCTTAAAACTGAACTCACTTTTATTTTGGGCTTTAAAAAGAACCACAAAACAAATTTTTCCTTGCTTTGCTAGGAGAGAAATTTTTTACATTGGGTTGTAAAAAGAACAAATCAATTTTGTTTTTCAAATTTTTGAAAACAAATGGATTAAAAAACTTCACCATCTTTTGGTGTATAAAAGGATCCATTATAGGTCTTAGCAAGGAAAAGAATCACACAGTCCCAAAAGTCTTTTGTTTTGCAATTTAAAGAGGGAAGATCTTCCCCTTTAGCTCGATTTCTTTTGTTGACGAAAAATCGTGTTCATTTTGTTGACCAAGTTCTTCTTTTCATATTAGAAAATCATTGCCTTCAAAAGTTAAAAAGAACACCATGTTTTCATGGAGCAACATCTCCATATAGGATTAACAAATCATTGCTTTGAAGGGTTAAAAAGAACTTGTGTGCTTTGTCTCGAAAGTGGAAGGTATATGCTCTCCCCTTAATTGGGTGATCAAAAAGCCAAACTACTCTTAAAAGCTTCTTTAATTCAAGCAATAAATCCTTTAGCAGGCCTGCCTTCCCGAGGGGTTGAAAAACTCTTAAAGCCATTTTTGGCCAGTGTGAAGGGAATGACCTAAGTGGGAAACAACTTTAAAGCCAAGTGTTCCAACCCACTATAATCAAATGTAGAAAGTGATGAAAGTCCTTTTCAACGGTTGCACGCAGCGATTAGCCTTCCCCCAGTATCCTTGAGATACGTAAAGCCTTTGTTCTAAAGGTTGGGAAGCCCCCTGAGGGAGTTTATCACTGACGGCCAAATAAGAAGCTTGATTACGAACCTTAGCATAGAAACTTTGAGCCGAGTCAGTAACCAGACATTTGCAATATCGTAGTGCAAGGGTGGGGAAGAATCCGCCCCCAAGATCGCTCACCATATATCTCCCAAGATAACTACTCAACTGTGAAGCAATTCACTTTGGGTTAATTTCTGGCAGAAGGCAAAAAAATGGGTTCCCCCTAGGGGGTGACACGACTGTTTGAGCTAACGGAGTATCGAGACTAGTGGGCTATGATATTGCTTATGACCCTTGAATAAAGAGTCTGATTGAAGTGCATGTTGTATCTAAACCTATTGAAACATTGGGGATTTGAACACATCCTCATAGAACATACACTTATTATTTAGATTAAGCAAAATGGTTGTCTCTTTGGTGTCGTACTTTCATTCGTTATTTCAAAAAATCATCTATCAGCATTGAAAACTCAAGGCAAAATTCCAAAATTGTAGGAAAACAACCAAGTCAATATATTTCAGGGCAGTTTAGCGTGTAAGAACAACTTCTTAGCATATAGGAACCATCTTTTAGCGCATTAAACCTTCTCTTTAGTGCGTCAAGTCTTAACAGTAGCACTTCACCCGAATCTAAAAAAAGCAGTGACAGTTAGCGCGTCTTGAAAATAGTTCAGCACGTGGAAGCATTAGCTTAGTGCGTGGAAATCAAACTTTAGCATGTAGGGTTTAACTATTAGCGCATAGGAGACCCATATTAGCGCATGGCATTTTAAACCAAGGCTAAACCAAAACTGAGCAAAATTAACCAGTTAGCGCATATCATGGGGCAGCATAGCGTGTAGAGTCTTTTCTCTAGCACATAGAGTAGTTTTCATAGTGCATTGCATCTCTGTTTCAGTGCATAGTCAAAATGAGAAAAACAGGGGGCAAAACAGAGATCAATTTGGAAAATTCTGAGAACAAATTCGGAAGCTTTCCTTCATCAGCCTAGAACTCATCAATCAGAAAACCAAAAACAGAGTATCAAAAGTTATTTCTAATAGCAAGTTTCCATCAAAGAAAGTTGCCTAAAATTTTAAAGTAGTCGCAAGATAAACATATCTATCCTATCAAAATCGGGAAACATCATCGCAAGTAGCAAACAGGTCTTTTAAATCAAATGGATTTTTTAATCCCAAAAACACACTTGTTTAAAAACTCTGAGTTGTCAAATCAAGTTTCCATATCGGGAAATCTCGTATTCCATATCATTTGACACACTTTGTCGTGAGGGGGCATCTAAACCTTCACTTTGATAAAGTAAAACTTGAGTTTCCTAAACAAGCTAAACTAAATCCAAAACACATCAAAAGAAACCATTGATCACTTGTGCATGACTAATCCTCATATTCTGAGAAGAAAGAATATTTATCATAATACTAAGTTGAAGAAACAGCAACCAAGTTCTTTGAAACTTTCCAAAAGAAATAAATTTTAATACATCAATCGTCAACTCTTCAAATCTCATCATACATTCCTTCATCATAGATGATTATATCTTCAAAACAAAACAAACAAATTTGACAAGGAACCCTTGAGGAGTAGGGCATTCTGTCAAAAATCAGCATTCAGTCAACACATAAATCAAGGAGGGAAGATCAATCCGGCCTTCTTTCCTGAAGAGTGCATCGCTTATAACATACCCCGATTTGAACCACCAACCCCTGAGCGAAACATTGAACAAGAGTTCATTCCCTTTGTCACAGAGAGCTTCTACTAGATGCCCATCATTACTCGCTCTCAATGAAACAAACAAAGAAAAATGCAATCAGAAACCAACATGAACCGAAGATTATCAAATCCATTTGAATGTCCAAATCTAGAGGATACCGAAATTTATGAAGAACTTCTTCAAATATGTCAAGAGAGCACTTCGTTTCAGAAACTTGTGGAATGACTCATCAAAAATGACAAGGAAAAATACCTAATCATGCTCACAAGAAAAGGGGTTAAAATTCCTAAAGACTTTGACATGGACATTTTAAAACAAGATCTCAACATTACGAATATCAAGAATGACAATGAGAGGAAGAGACACATGACCTTGAGCAGGATATTCCTGAACAAAATCTACAAGAACAAAATATACCTGAGAAAAACATCCCCGAACAAAACATATCGTTCCATACCCCATTTCAGCCTAGAATTAATGCAAGAGAAGAATTCTTCCCTCGGAAAAAAAATGCACCTTTGATTTCTCTTACTCAACAAATGCAAATGTTACAGACACAAATGCAAGACATGCAACAAGGTACAACAGTACGGTACTCCTTAACTGAAATTTGTCCTTATCCGTTTGACAGAAGATTGAACATGATACCTTTTCCTCCAAACTCAGATGTTCCCAAATTTGACAAATATGATGGAAAAAGAGATCCCTGTGATCATGTTCGAGAATTCTGTACAATGAGTCTTGAATTCGCTCATGATGATACCTATTTGATGAGGTTATTCCCAAGAAGCTTTGGAGGACAAACAATGGAATGGTTATCCAAAATCACACCTCCTGTCAGATCATTTGATGAACTAGTCAACAAATTCATAACTTAGTATTCCTATAACATTCAACATGCTATCACCATGTTAGACGTTTGTAACACCAAACAGAAAAACAATGAAACATTCATGGTTTTCCTTCAACGATGGCAGCATATGGTTTCAAGATATCCTCATGATGTACCCGAAAAAGAAAAGATGGAAATTTTGATCGACAACTTGAATAGTGAGATGAGTTACAGACTCAAACTCCAATGCATACCATCTTTTGCTAAATTGATTGAGAATGGTATCCATGTAGAAGAGGCATGTGTCAAAAAGGGAACGTTGAAATTTTTCAAAGAAGGAACAAGTTCATCCAATTACAAAAACCAAAACAACAACAACTTGGACAAATCCAGATTCTGGACCAGAAACAAAAACATTGGAAATGAAGGAGGAACTGAATCAAATGATCCAAAATCAAAACAACCCGTGCTCGCATTATCAGGTAACCCTCAAGCTACAAAAAATCCCAAAGGTGCTAACCCAAGCACTAAGACTTATGCACCAAATACCAATCAAGATCAACTCAACACAAACAACACCAACAATACCCAAAACAATAACACCAATAGAGGACCTAATCCAAACTCACAGGGTAACACAAACAACTTTCCAAAATGCATTTATAAACCACTAGGGCAATCACTGGAGTCAACATTCAGAGAACTCCTGGCAAACAAAATTATCTCTTTACCCGCAATCAGCAACTTTGGACCACAAATCAAACCACCCTGGTGGAATGACTCACACTTTTGTGATTTTCATCGCAATAAAGGTCATCAAACAAATGATTGCATGAGGCTGAAAAACATTGTTCAAGACATGATCGACAAAGGTGATTTAATGGTCAATGGTCTCAAAACAAATGGTGACCACAGAGCTTTCAAAAATCCTCTTCCAAACTACAACAAGGATGGAGCTTCAACCTCAAACGATACACGTGGAGCTCGTATCAATCACATATACAATAACACCATCAATCACATATTAGCTAACGAAAATCAAGTTAATGTTATCACAATCAAAGACAAGCGTGAACATGAATCCGTCAACGTAACAACTAGAGCTCAAAAATATGTCTTGAAGGGACATATGCCCACAACAAACACCGTACCCAAAATTCAATATGATCTAGTCAGTCAACTATGCAAAACGCCTACTCAAATATCTATACTTGAGTTGCTGAAACTTTCACCAAAACAAAAAGACATATTGGAACAAGCGTTACTCGAAACAAATGTACCTCAAGATCTGGATGCTAACAAATTCTAAGCCATGGTGGCTCATATGACAGGACCTCATAACCTCACTTTTTCTGAGCATGATAATATCTCATTGAGCCATCCGCATAATACTCCACTCCATATTGAAGTCGTGGTCTATAAACACCGAGTTAAATGAGTATTAATAGATGGAGGAGTTGGACTTAATATTTGTACCTTAAAACTTATCCGTGCATTAGGCTTCTCTGAGGAGTCTATTGATCCACGCAAGAAGATCACTATAAAGGCATATGATGATGAGGAAAGATCATCTAAAGGAACAATGGT
Organism: Cryptomeria japonica; assembly: GCF_030272615.1. Taxonomy (NCBI): domain Eukaryota; kingdom Viridiplantae; phylum Streptophyta; class Pinopsida; order Cupressales; family Cupressaceae; genus Cryptomeria; species Cryptomeria japonica. The sequence continues at coordinate 90,834,444 of NC_081412.1, forward strand.
GTTGCCAATTCAGGTAGGACCGATACAAAAGGATACCATGTGCCAGGTCTTAGACATAGACCTCACATATAATATCTTATTGGGTCGACCCTGGATACATGAAATGTAAGCAGTACCCTCCACATATCACCAGTGTGTCAAAATTCCCTACAATGGGCAAGAGGTTTCTATATCAGCTGATCATAATCCATTTCACCATTGTAATGCTATGGGGGCAGCCCAAGATAGCTTGGTTCCACATAATAGAGAAACAAAATTCATCAGCACAAGATATTCAACAAGAAAAGTCTAAATCATTACCTAGAGATTTCAAGCAGAAAATGAAGATCAAAGAACAAGGCATGGGAGAATACTCTTTGGAACCCATGTGTTTGGCCAACTTACCAACATCACCTGGATCTCATGGATTACCTACAGCATCAACACATCAAGCAACTCAGCCCATCACCAAGTTTGATGGCACATTCATTCAACTCGGCACTCTAGCACATGAATCTGAGGAAAAGGATATCCTTAGTTGGCTATACAAAGATGAGGAAGAAGATAGAGCAGCTACTATAGAAGTAGCTATACCCACACACCTATATGGAAAAGGCTACTTAATCATGCAGAAAATGGGATACAATGGAAAAGGACCTATTGGCAAGTGTCAGGAAGGCGTCATAGAACCATCAGACCCTCCTTCATAATTCAATAAAGACAAAAAAGGATTGGGCTTTGAACTCACTCTACTACCAAAGAGGGCACCATGCAAATATCAAAAACCCTAGTGGAAAGCAAAGAAGAAATACAAAGAAGACTCCTAGCAGGAGGCACTATTTGATTCAGCAGAGACAATACGTAAAGAACGTGGACATCAAGAACGAGAACAATGTCAAAAGCAGCCTATCAATCAAAAGAAGGAAGCATCTATTGCAGAAGCACATCATATTCAAGAACCAACATCCAACAAAGAAGACTCCCCTCTAGATTACATCATTCCTCCTGAGGAGAGATGATATATGAACAAATGCAAAGAGTGGAAGCAAGATCTGACAGAGAATCAGAGAAAACTATCAAACTTGTCTCAATTATCAAAGACCTATTCTCACCCTACAACATACCAGTTCACAGCACTGCTAGAATCTGGAATAATACCTCTGAGACTGATTCCAATGAATATGAATGGGGCAGCTGTTCTAATATTACTGAAGATATTTGTGCAAATGACAGTAATACACCCATCTCTCAAGAAGAACGCGACACAGAATCTAGACCACTTGAATTTGGTCCACAAAATATCTATGACGCCAAGGAAAATGAGCAGCAACATTATGCGAAAGTCTATACAGAAGATGATACCATCGAAGACCTCGATGAAATCCTTAACTTCTTTAACACCCCAGAAAATCATGATGATACTTCCATCCTGACACCTACATCAATTGAACTTGATCCACCTAACGATCCCTTACCACTTGTCTTTCCTGAACTCATAGACTGGGACGAACCTGAAACTCATGATATACCAATTTTCCCAAATGATGAATCCATTATCCATTACTTATGTACCATTAACCCAGAAACAGACTCTACCAGTGGACAAAGTAACGATGTCTCCAATTAGGGGAGTGCCAAGTCTCTCAGTCACAAAAATGAGCAAAATAAAAGATCTACTATTGAAAACCAGTTAATGATAGCAATAGATCACACAAAAGTAAAAATAAAGGATGCATCTAAGGGTGAAAACCTTTTTAAAGCACCTAAGGATGGGAGACTTGAAACTCTTCCTAAACATTATCACGAGCGATCACCCATATTGATTGAGCCCACTCAATCAATCAACATTGGCACTACAAAAGCAACCAAAACTATACACCTTGCAGAATCTCTGACAGAAGCAGAAAGATCAGAATTTATCAAATTTTTTAAAGAAAAGAAAATCAACTTTGCTTGGTCATATGCAGATATGCTCGGGATTGATCCATAATTAATCATGCACCACTTGTCCATTTCTCCAAGAGCTAAGCTAGTCAAGCAAAAACTGCGAAAGCTGAATCCACATGTGGCACTCATGGTTAAAGCTGAATTGAAGAAAATATTAGATGTTGGATTTATTCGACCCATTGACTATGCTAAATGGATTTCCAACATTGTACCAGTATCAAAACCAGATGGCAGTATCAGAATCTGCACTAATTTCAGAGATGTCAACAAATCTTGTCCAAAGGATGACTTTCCTTTACCCAGTATCGACATAATTGTAGACCTCACAGCAGGCCATGCAATGCTATCGCCAATGGATGGTTTTTCAGGCTATAATCAAATCAAGATAGCCCCAGAGGATCAAGATAGAACATCATTTACCTATCCACGGGGAACGTACTATTGGAATGTCATGCCTTTTGGCTTAAAGAATGTAGGAGCAACTTATCAATGAGCAATGACAACAATCTTTCATGACATGATGCATACCTTCATGGAAGACTACGTAGATGATTTGCTAGCTAAATCCTTCACCAGAGTAGAACATCTAAGCATCTTAGAAAAGATTTTTGATAGATTGGAAAAATTCCAAGTCAAGCTCAACCCTAAGAAGTGTGTCTTCGGGGTTACATCAGGCAAACTACTAGGCTACATAGTTTCAGAAAAAGGTATTGAAGTGGATCCAGCAAAGGTACAAGCCATTATGGAAATGCCACCACCAAAGAACGTCAACTAGCTTAGATCTCTATAAGGATGACTCCAATCAATTAGGCAATTCATCACTCAATTAGCAGATAAAAGTCTCCCATTCAATCATTTGCTACATAAAAATGTATCGTTAAGATGGGAAACCAAATGTGTAGAATCCTTCTATCAAATCAAGCAATATCTGATGAACCCACCAGTTCTAGTACCACCAATAGTAGGGAAGCCACTCATTCTCTACATTTCAACAACAAACATCTCACTGGGGGCATTGTTAGGATAAGAAGATCAACAGGGCAAAGAGCGAGCTATCTATTATATCAGCAGGACATTAAACGGATATGAACTCAACTACACATTCATTGAGAAAGCTTGCCTAATAGTAGTATTTGCGTCTCAAAAATTCTGACATTGCATGCTAGCTCACACAATTAAACTGGTTGCAAAAATTGATCCTCTCAAATATTTACTCAGTAAAGCAGCTCTTACAGGCAGATTGGCTAAGTGGGTCATAATCCTCAGTGAATTTGATATCCACTACACAGAATGACTACCTATCAAAGGACAAGCGATTGCAGATCAACTGGCAGAAGCACCACTACCTGGAAAACAAACTATGGAGATTAGATTTCCAGACAGAGATGTTCTTATTATCTCCACCAAACAATGGACCTTATATTTTGATGGATCCTACACACAACATGGCTCAGGTGCTGGCATTCTGTTCATCACTCCTGAAGGACAATCTATACCAAGATCATATAGGCTTATGTTTCCATGCACCAACAACATTGTTGAATATGAGGCATTGGTTATAGGCATGAAAATGGTTGTAGAATGGTGGATCACTGAATTAAAAGTCTACGGAGATTCACAACTTGTATTCAATCAAATCAACAATGACTATCAGACAAAGGATGACAAGCTGCTACCCTACAAGCGAATGGTGGATGATTTCAAACAATATTTTGTACACATCACCTTCAAGCAAATACCAAGGTTGGATAATAGAGCAGCTGATGCCATAGCTACTATCACTTCACTACTGCAAATTCCAGAGCAACAGAATCGTTATGAGTTTCTAGTAGAGCAACTGTTCTCCCCTACCTATGACCATTTAGAATCCAATGTTATCTATGTCTTGACTGGTTCCGACTCTCCATTATATGGACCCATCTACGACTATCTTAAGAACAATATCCTACCCATTGACCTATCCCAAAACCAAAAGTGCAACTTTATCCGGCAAGCCACCCATTATACTCTTACTGCTGATACTTTGTACCGTCGAGGTCTAGATGGTACTCTTCTTCATTGTATTGATCGTAATGAATCTGACTCCACTTTACACGAACTTCATGAAGGTATATGTGGCACACATTCAAGTGGTACTACTCTTGCTAAAAATATTCTAAGAATGGGATATTACTGGCCAACAATGGAAAAAGACTCTTATCACTTTGCAAAAAAGTGTCCCAAATGCCAAATCCATGGCAATCTTATACATGCACCAACACAGGAACTACAACCATTCACAATATCTTGGCCCTTCTGTCAGTGGGGACTAGACTTGGTCGGAAAAATTCATCCTTCATCTTCAAATGGACACAAGTTCATTATAACAACAATAAAATACTTTACCAAATGGATAGAAGCAATCCCCATGACCATAGTGACTAGGAAACAAATTGCTTCTTTTATCCTTAATTATCTAATCTGCAGATATGACATTCCAAGCTCCATCATCACAGATAATGGATGACCTTTCAAAAACCAAGACGTATGAGAACTATGTGAAAAATTAAAAATCCAACATCGTTTCTCTACACCTTACTACCCATAGGGGAATGGTCAGGCAAAAACATCCAGCAAAACAATATTGAAAATACTAAAGAAAACAGTGAATGATGCAAACAAAGATTGGCATATACAACTCAATCCAGCACTTGGGGCCTACAGAACTAGCATCCACACACCTACAGGAGCTACACCCTATTCATTGGTATATGGATCAGAAGCAATTTTACCCTTGGAGGTAGAAATTTCATCTCTTAGAGTCTCTTTGAAAGGCTTAATCCCAGATGAAGAGTATCGAGTTAACCAACTACAAGAGCTCGAGCTTCTAGATGAAAGACGTCAACGTGCCTACACTCATCTCAAAGTATATCAACAACGTATGTGCAGGAGCTACAACCACAAGGTCATTCCCAGAATTTTTAAAATTGGTGACCTAGTACTCAAAGAAAATCCTAGGAATTAGTAGGATTGGGAAAAGAAAGGAAAATTTGAACCTAATTGGTTAGGTCCCTATGTCATCATATCAACCTATGGATCAGGTGCCTATTAGCTAACAACTTCAAAAGGAGATGTGCTTGACGAACCAACTAACAACATTCATCTAAAGAAATACTACACTTGAGTAATCTAATGCACGGAAAAGTCAAAAAATCAAAAAAATAAAAAAATCAAGAAAAAGCTAAATAAAAAGGTACACTAAAAGCAATTGGTGAAAACCTGGCAATAGGTGCTATTGTGAGAGGACAACTCCTCTATCTATATCCATACCATTATCTCCACAGTTAAGCACTATCGGCCATCGCCCGACATTTTTAGCACAATATCTATCCAGGCCATACTTAGTGTAGTCACTATCCTGGTTTATCTGCATATCCTTTCACTGCATCTCACCATGGTTTGGTAATCACTATACATATCCACATTAAGAAGTACACTTGACTAGGGGCAGTAATCAAAACTTGCAACACATTTGAAACGTCAAAACTTGTCGCAAACTCAGAACTTCATATCCAGCAAAACAACACTCGTACAATCGCAAAGCAAAACATTGATCGCTTAACAGGATTCACAAAATATGATGGACGATTTTCTGAAATATCAAATGTTGAATCTTGCATAAAGTTTTGACTATTTTTGCACTTTAACTTTTTGAATTGTTGGATCCTCTAAATTTTCTCAACAATGCTTCAAAGCTAGAGAACGTCATAGGGACTCCAATATTTTTCTTAGTTTTTTGTCTGTGAGGTGATCATCTATACTGTGTAAATACTTGTCTCGAGATGTGATTCACAGCATATCACTGAAGACATGATTCCATTTTATGCATACAAATGATTTAATCTTGTCTGTTTTTTATGCAATCCGCACTCAGGCCGTCTATTTTTTGTGCTATCATGCAAAATAAAAAATCATGTAAATTTTTCTCAGGTCATTATGGTTCAATTATACCATTATGCTTGTATAAATTTTCAACATATCCCAAACCAAATCAATGCTCAATGATGATACATACAAAGAAAGAAAACAACATGTGGCTATACAGGGATGACGAATGCAGAATGAGGATGCTCGAAATCAATTAGTTGCATATCATTTTACAATTAGTTGCATATCATTTATCAATTAGTTCCATATCATTATCATACATCTCATTTTCAAGATACATCTCGCAACATATCATACATCTCATTTTCAAGATACATCTCATATCATTATCATACATCTCATTTTCAAGATACATCTCACAACATATCATACATCTCATTTTCAAGATACATCTCACAACATATCATTATCATACATCTCATTTTCAAGATACATCTCACAAAATCCTGCATTATCACATCATATTCATACATCTATCTAAAGTATTGCATCATCATAGACTAAAGCATATAGAAAACATAATCCATAACACATCACATGAAGATCAAAGAAAATGGTGTCATACATATATATCAAAAAATGATCAATGTACAAAATATGTCATGTCTGTGCCAATACAACAAAATGATCAAAATATAATAGAGACAACGTCTCTCAGGTATGACTATCTCCTGAGGGAAACAGTCTCGCTGAAGATGTCCCAGCACCTGGATCTCTAGGTGGATCCTGTCTAGGAGGCCCTATCACGTCTCTGCTCTCCATCCTCAACCCAGTCTCTCGAGATCGACTAGATCTCGACTGTGTAAAACTCTACACTTAGTGCTCCCTGGGCACCGCATCCTCATAATGTCTCCTATAGTACTCCGCCTCCTTGGCTCTCAAATCTATCTCTCTCAAGGTGTCTCTCATCAGACCACCTACTGCATCTCTCTGCAAACTCACTACAAACTCCTTTGCTCGGCCCTGCCACTCTATGGTCAGCTGAGTAATCTTACACTAATGTGCCAATAACTGTGTCTACAAATGTTGCACTGACAACTGCAGCGATCTAATCTGCGCATCCTCCACATGTGTTAGAATCCGCATCTGCAAGGGTACCTATGAAGGGGTACCCCGTGTCCCTCTAACTTTCCTTGGTGCAGGTGGAGGTAAAACATCTGACCTCCTCCTCTGGGCTGGTCATCTGAAATCATCATACCCTCCCACTGCCTCTAGCACCTCACCAACCCGCTCCTCCTCTCCAGCTCTAATAGCCAAACCTCCTCTCCCTCTATCTATCACCACCTACCGCCCTACCCTCTCACCCTGTATCCCTCTGGCACCACCATCTCCACCTCTCTCTCCTCTCCTCCCCTAATCAAGTCTCCCTTGATCCAATCTCCTCCTCTCCCCTGCCACCCTCAGCCACCTCCTCTATCATCACCTCCTCCATCATCACCCCTCCATCCCCACCTCCAACCTTTATCTCCTCATTAGCCTCTCCTCGTTGATCATCCTCATCGTCATCAAAAGCAGGAACCATCTCCACTGGATCTGATATCGGGGCTACTACACGCACTGCAAAGAGTGCTGCAAACTCATCCGTCATCCCTGCATCTACTATCTCAAGGGCATAATCCCAAATCTAGCCAGCTTCATGAAAAAACTCCTCCACTGCTACCCCGCTATCAATCATTGGTCCCCAATCTGGAATATCCTATCTCCGTTGAGCATAAAAACATGCTCCCTATGGAATCCCCTGCTGTTGACCATACGACCGCAACACCCAACTATGCAAAAACCTCTCAATGACAAAGGGCGTCTGCCCTATCAAATATCTAGTCATGTAGACATAGGGCATCGCCATCCCATCCTTAGCCCATACCTTGCAACTTGTATATGGTCGCCAAACGATCGTATCAATGTTATCCAACACTCTCCTCTAGTGCTCTAGTTTGCCCAGCTTATGGTAGACAACTATCCCTCTATATCCATATGCATAGGCACACCCAACAGGCCTATCTATGTCTGCCAATGGCCTAGCTGTGGGAATATGCACCCACGCCCATACCTGTAGCAGTGTCACTCCAGCTGATAAACTGTCATAGCCTAGGTATACCACCTAGTTTAAATCCCTATATAAGTGAGCCAGCATAACCGACCCCCATGCAAATCGGCGACCCTGCGTCACCATATCCTCCAGAACCAATCCCCACCCCACTGCTAGTCCCTTCGACCTACAGTCAGGACATAAGAAACCACCTATGAAGCCTACCAAAACTGATGGTAGAGGCCCGTAATCCAAATCCAAAAACTCCTGCCAGGGGATCTCATACCCGCACATAGTATCATCCTGAAAGATCCGACGAAGTGCCTCAGTCCCACCCTCCTCGGTCTACTCATAGGGAAGCAATGCACCTACAACAAGAATCCATAGAATACGGTTGCAATCCTCAGGCGTCACTGTGATCTCACCTGTTGCCAAATGGAAGGTGTTCATGTCACTGTGCCACCTCTTCACCAATGCAGTCAATAAACCTCGGTTCACAATAAACCGAGGTCAGGGCACACCTCTCAATAATATCTCTATCTGCCTATGTCAATCATGGTATCAAGGACCACGATCTTGGAAATCGCTCACACGACTACACCACTCTAAGATGCTCCTGTCAAAAAGCAAAACAAGTCCAATATGAGTTTTCTCCTCACAACATAGATACCAAAATCAAATTCATATCAAAACTTGAAACTTTGAAAATCTAAATCAAGTTCCACATCATATCATCCATTTTTCATAGCTAATCATATCAACTTGTAAAACAACTCAAGTTCCACAAACAAATCAACTTGTAACACAACTCAAGTTTCACATCCATATCAACTTGTAAAACAACTCAAGTTCCATAATCATATCAGCTTGTAAAACAACTCAAGCTCCACATTCATATCCAGAACCACATCATATCAAATTTACATCAAATCTATATCAACTTGAAAAATTGTAAATCAAATCAAGTTATATCAGAACTCATATTGGACAAACTTGTCAAAACAATGACAACACACACACAGACTAACAATTTACACCTATCTTGGCAAAACTAGCAACAACTTACCTCCCTTTCTTCTTCCAAAATCCTACTTTACCCAAATTTTTCCGCTTATACACTAAACTGTTTTATCTACGCGCTAAACTGTTTATCATGTGCTACCTTGTCCTTGACAAGCGCTACCCAACCTACCGTATGTGATATTTTATCCTACTCTTGCATTGTGTATCTATCCCTATGCGCTAGGTCATACCTACGCGCTATCTAGACCTACCCATGTGACCCCCTAGAAACACTAGTATGCACTAGGTATCTCTGATGCGCTACTTGTTTTACCCTCTGCGCTACCCTGTGACCCCAGTGTGCTAAACTAACCCTACGCACTATCCTAACCTAGTGATGTGCTACCCAAAATCTTTCAGATGCTACCCCAATTCATTCAAACCTACGCGCTACAAAATTGTCGTATGCGCTAAGTTTTGACCCCACTACGCTAAAACGTAAAATCCGCATGTCAAAATCAAAAACATGATCAAAAATGACAAAATAAAAAATCCAAAAGGGGTCAAAAAGTTGACTTACTAGTGCTCCATACGCGGCAGGCCTCCGATACCTCCGAACGTGCTCGAATCGATGAGAAGAATACGGAATCAGTATGTTGACTTCTCTCCAAGTGTGACTTTCTCCAAAGTCAACAAGCACAAATGAGACAAAAGAAATCACTTTTTCCCTTTATATAGGGTAAATCAAAATTAGGGTTACATGGAGGGATGCGTAAAATTGCTCGCGGTATTTCCTACAACCCTACCAAATGGAAATATCAGGAGATGAATCAAATTACCACATTCAGCATAGACGAAATTATACAATGCAATGAAATTTCTCAAATTTATCTAAAACAAATCAAATTTTCAAAATTTTTGATTCATCTCCCGAGGGGGCATTATCAACATCGTTTATCAAATCTGGGGCACGACGTGAAAATTTCAAAATGACATAAAAATTGATCACAAACAAATCATAATGACACATCATTTTCTTTGAATCAACATGTGCACACACGTCACTTCAAAGAGGGGCAAAATGTAGACATATAAAAATGACCATATTCCTAAATGAATATTTAATGTTCATTTTATTCTCATCCCTCTATTTAATTAGGTAAATTATTCAATTTATTTAGTTAAATTCACTTAAGCCCTTTTTGCATCATTTAATTGAATATATCATTTTATTTAATTAAAACCCTTCTCTACTTTTTAATTAAATTCTTTAATTAAATAGTTTACCCCAATTAAATAAATCTAATTTATTTAAAATCCCCAACTTGCAACCAAATTGAAATAAAGAAATTTATTTTAATTAATTCTATTTTCCCTCACCCACTTGCACTTTCCTACATCTCCCACTTGCATCCTAAACCCTATTCCTAAATTCTCCTAGAATCCACCTAATCCTAATCAATTATCCCCTTTCCCTAAATTTGAGGAGGTCACTTCTCAAATTTGGAGTAAAGTCTTCAAAATGCATTAAAGCCTTTATCCTAACTTGTTGAATGCCCCCAAATTTGGAAGGACTCTTACAAATTTTTCCCCAAAGTCTTCAAACCATTAATGGTTAACTAACCCTTAGTGGCATGCTTAGATATTTTTTGCCTAACTTAACCTCCATCTAACCCAAGGGTCTCATCAAGCATTTATTTCTTTGACCATAGTTATTCCTTTAACCTTTGCACAAGAGTTTACCCCTTGGATAAAAGCTTTATCCAATGGATAACCCTAACCTAACCTTAACCCTTACCTCCTAGGGTAACCATGAGGTCTTCTCAAGAATTTAATGCTTCTTACATCTCCTCTCAGCCAGCCTTATGTTGACAATTGTCACCATTTCATTGGTTAAAATTGAAAACATGGATTGACAACTTTCAAACTTGACCCTTGATTAACTCTTTCAATCCTGACCACCCCTTGCCCTATTTTCACTATAAATAGAGCTCTCATTCCTCCATTTTAGGGATCCATGCAAGCTTTAGTATCTCATTTATGCTCAATTTTATTAACACATCTAGCTTCTCTTTGTTATAGGAACAAATCTAATAAGCATTTTAGACTATTTCCTTTATCATTAGCTTAACTCATAAACTAGCATATCATGTTAGGATAGTATTGTTACTAATATTGTCATCTTATAATCTAGTTTATTGTATTTGTAGAATCATGCATAGATAGGATGTATTTTCATGACTCAATCAATCATAAGCATCCCTCATTCTTGCATTTGTCATCCCTAAGCCACTTTGCTTAGTGATCTGAGAGAAAGGCATTGGCTTGAGGGACCTTGTGAGATAGAGAACCATGGAACCATCCTTGGGAAGTTGAGTCATTCTTCATGACTCCATAAGTTGCACCAAGAAGTCCTATGGGTGTGTAGACAAGCCTCTTGGAGCTTCATTTTTCACATTTTAAGTTCCATCAACCCGCTTTTCCCGCATACATCAAGATTTACTTTTATTTCACCAAAATCAAAGATTGGAGAACACAATAAAGAATTAGAGTACTTTTTTACTTCAAATTTCTAGCTTCCATTCCGTTGTAGGAAAACATATTTCTAGGTTTTGTTTCCAAAGTCAAAAAACCATCTGGGTGTCGGTTATTTTTTGCATACATTCAACAAATTTTGTAGAAATTAAGTTAGATGCAGTCGTGAGTTGTTTCTAATAGGCAAATTCATCATTTTGTTTTTTAAAGTGCATAAATTTTTCTTCGAGTGTCAAATTTTCATAAACAAAGACTTGAAGGAAAGTTGGAAATGAGCACTATCCATCCATGAAGGTCTTGTTAAAAATTCCTCTTTTTTTATTAAGCATTATAGGTTGAAGATGTCACACTTTTTATCTTCAATGAACCACTATCTTTCACCTCTAAACTTTATTTTTCAAAAATGACCATTCCTCATCAGTTATTTTGAAACCTTCAAATTTCTACTTCAAATTCAAAAGTCTTTCTTGTTGAGTCTTTAGATCACCTTCATATGCATAACACAACTTATTACAGATTCCCTTAGCTTCTTTCATCCCCATAACCTTACCAAATACATCACCACTAAGATAGTTGATAAGAATTATTCTAGCTTTTGCATTTGCCTCTTGAGCCTGAATTTCATCTGGAGTTGATGGTCCATTCAGAGGGCATTGATAACTTTTCTGAATAACCTCCCAGATTCCATTTATGCAATGCTTCCAAGTAAGACTCCATTTTTTCCTTCCAATAATTAAACTTTTTTCCATCAAACATCATTGCTTTAACATGAAGGTCCTACACCATCTCTAGATCTACCTCAAGCAGTTAAGATTTCCTAACAGGAACCATGGTCTGATACTAATTGTTGAGCACCCGACAGGATCAAGGGGGAGTGAATCGGTTCGAAACTTCAAAAATGGTTATTAATTAAAAAATTAATTTATTTAGTAATTTCACATTAATTATCAACGCATAAACATCAACCATCAATACATGAACACCAAATTTACATGGAAAACCCAAATAGGAAAAAACCACGGTGAGAATCTAACTCACAATATGAATAACAATGTTTACAATGTTTTAGGCTTACTACCAAGGAGCACCAACACCTAAAGAACTTGTAGAACTAATGTGCACAACCTTAGGCAAGATACAAAGAGGTCTTGCATAGCTAAAGATCACTTCTTCAAGACAAGATACAAACTATTTCTCAAGGACTCACTGTAAATCAACAACAAATGAAATAGCTCAATTGAAATTGAGAAGGATTCTCCTGATCATAAAATTTTCCCTAAACAACTAAATCAAGTGACCAATATCATGGCAAACATCTATGATAATCTTCACTATCACAACACACTATCTTGCATAATATATTAGCTTCAAATTTCTTCTCAAATTTTCTTTCACATCACTACAAAATCAAATATGTTTGCAAATCATTCACATACACTTCTCACACAATTCACTTCTCATACACTCGTAATTTATCCATCTACACATCTTAAATATGAGATACAACATTGAAATCCTAATTAAGGGTCAACCAAAATTATATAAGAAAATTTACTCAAAATAAGCCATCCGGACCTAAAATACTTAGATCAATCCACTCTAAGAGAAAGAGAGAACCAAAGCATATCACAATACATCCTTTCACAATTGATCCAACAAGTTGCACACACTAACACATACTCTAAAGGGTGTTACAAAGTGTAAGGTGTCAGACATAATCAACCTGTTAGCTACATAAATTCTTCTAATACAAAATACTCCATGTGGATCTCCACACGTCATGGTGAGGCCCAAATTAACATCTCAACACATCTTCCAACACATATCTGGACCAAAAGAATATGATCCACTTGATGAATATTAAGAGGGGGGGGTGAATTAGTATACAAAAAAATATTGTACTTAAACACTTTAATAGTCTAGTAGTAAACCGGTAAAATAGTTTAGCAAACAAATCGGTTAACACACATGCAAACCAAATAGCAAATAATGCATTCACCCACAGAAGCACAATCACCATAACACAAGAGATTTTGATGTGGAAACCCAAATGGGAAAAATCATGGTAAGATGAAACTCACAAGTAACTATCTGCAGAATAGTAACCAGATTGGTTAAGGTCAGACCAGTTAAGGTCAGACCAATTAAGGTCATACAATGTTCTTTACCAGAATAGATCCTATTAGGAATCTCAATCTCTATTAGGAGATAAGTTTGATTAAAGACTACCTTGTGAGAGGATTTAAGATCCACAGATGTGAACCACCTTGTTAGAGGATTTACAAAGGCTTTTCTAAGCCTACCCGGTTAAGGGTTTCTAAATTGTCAAAGATGTGAGTAATCAACAAGTGAATGATCTAGCGAATGGCACAGTCTTCTTGATTAGATCCATTGTAGCTCATAGCTAGTGCATTTCAGCATTACTTCAGTCTTCAGTAACTCCTTGCTCTGTTACAACTCACAGACTTGATCTTCTCAGTTAAGATCGCACATTCAAGAGGTTTTCTTTCAACCACTACAAAACCTAACAGCTATACTCGCATGCTCTCTCTTTTTCAAAACTCTAGACATGATGTCCTCAAAAGGAATTTGATTTCATGTCGGTCCAATAGGATTTCATTACAAGTTCATAGGTTCATCATATCTAGACACATTTGATAACACGGAACAAAAACACCATCAAAGTGTCGGTGGATGGTAACTCATCACAAAAATATACCGGTTGGTAACTCATCACAAAGTATTACCGATTTGTCCAACTTTCCAATTACCGGTTGGTGACTCAGAGTAATACCAGTTCAAACAAATTTCTGATTGACATAACTTGAAGACTAGAAAAAGATAACTGCTGCTTGTGGCTCCTTTTCTCTGCTCCACTTGAGATCCTTAAACCGCTTGATCTCTCTATGTCGCTTGGGTCTTCATACCGCTTGAGATCAGTAAACACTTTCTGCATAACAACAGTAGTCTAAAGACTACAACATGACACCGGTTTGGAACAATTACCAGTTGAGCATAATTCATACATTCTCAAAGCGATCTCATAGCAAGTGTGTGTCCATCAATGACAATCACAACATAATCATAAAAATGACAACACCACTAAACCACAATACAATTAGCAACATATCTGCAAAACACCAAAAAAAATTTGGACCACTCTGAATATAGGATGACACAACCAACACCAAAAGCATATCTGAACCAACATAACAGGGGCTTCACTTAATGAATCTGGGTTATAGCATATACATTCATGGCATACTAAAGAATCCCTCTATTTTAAAAAAATATTGCCCTAAACCCCTTTTCTATCACCCTCTCCCAATACAGAGGTTGAATTAAAAGCCCCCCTCTTTTCACCAAATATTGCTTTTTTTCATAGCCCAAATTAAAAACCCCCCCTATTTTCACTGATAGGCAAACATATTGTACTGTCATTTTTGGGATATTAAACCCCCCAATATGAATGCATGTTATATAATATTTCCTAGCCAGTGAAGCCCCATGACCAACATTCATCCAGGTAACCATGTTTTACAAAGCATATCCAAACCAACATCCATCTGGATAACCAGGTTTGACATCAATGACAACCATACAAGATCATGTTATCAACAAACTCCAATAATTACTAATTTAACATACGATAAATTAGTAATAATTTTCATGAATACATTCAAGACATACGAAGTCAATGCATTCTTCATTATTCTTTGAAAAATATATACAAGTTCAAAAACCCTTCAGTATAAGGTATGAACATCAAAAGTTCTCACATAGTTTCCTTAGAAAATTCTCCAGAGTTTCCCCTCTTTAAGAGTCTCTCTTACATTACAAATATTATTGTATTTATAGGATTTCCCTCAATATTGTCTCATAAATAACTTGATAACTATACCCTAACTACCTTTTTGAAATGCATCTGTTTTAAAAATAATAAACCTTATCTAGTTAGTGTTGGAACACAATGGACCATTGACAGGGGGGTGAATCAATGGTGATCAATAAAAAATTTTGACTCTTAAAATATCTAAGAAACAATAACTTTAATCACAAACCCATAAGCAAAGATAATAAACAGATCAATACACACACAAGAGGAAAACCCACGGTGGGGGAAAAACCTCAATGAGAAATGTTGCTGGAGTATACTACTCCAATCCAACCTCACAATGAAATTACTGATTACAACTTTTATGGGAACCAACCCAAAGGAGCACCAACCCCTAGCTTTAGGGCACTAATCCAAGGAGCCCCAAGCCCTAGCTCTGAGCACCCACTCAGAGATTACAAAAACAAGTTATATGCCTTGTTGCAAATGAGGTTTTGCAACACCTTACTGGTCTGCTCTCTTTTTTCTCTCTTCTTCTCTATTCTTTTCTCTTTGTCTTCTCCCTCTCTATTCTTAGATCTCCACTCTCTCTTATGTTTATCTCTTCTCTATTCTGGTCGCTTGTCAATGTTGCACTTTGTCTCTCACTCACTAGTCTGCACACACTTCTGCCCCTTTCTCTTTTCTCTACTCTGTTTTTCCCTCTGTTTTTCACTCTCTACGACCACACCCTCACAACCGTGATCTATTTTTATTCTAATGCAATATAGAGATTCCTTCCTTTAGACTCTATGATTATATGCCCATCATATTAGCAACACAGGGTGTTATGACAATCGGGTCAGGGGAAAATCATCAATTTTCTATTAGAACCCTAGTTTTCAAGCAATTTCATGAAAAATCTACAAGGTCTTAAATGTTCAAAATTTTAACCATCAGCAAATGGAAGTAACACACTACTCTATACCCACATATGCTCACATAAAAATTTTGAATCCATACAACAAAATTCAAGTACGACAAACATAACAATTTGCAGAAACAGGGCGAGTTGCAAAACATAAACTTCCAATTTTGGTGCCAATGATTTCAAAGTTTGAAAATCAGTTGTATATTATAGAATACCCTCATTTTCCAACCGTTTCTATACAAACCAATAACATTGAGAGGGGGGGTGAATTAGTGTTATACCGGAATAGTAGATTTTAACCTTAACAAAACATTCATACACTACTGGTATAAACAAAATTGAAAGAAGTAATGAAACCAATAAGCCAAACACATAAATGAGAACCATAACACAAATTTATACGTGGAAAACCTCAAAGAGGAAAAACCATGATGGGATTTGTGACCCACAATATCAATTCACTAGTCATATGAAGAGATATTACAATATATGATGGGCTTGCACTTGCAGGAAGGCTTACAACCTAGAGCACACTTCTCATCACAATAGGAGCCTCACTGACTACATAACAATCCAGACAACAATTCGAAGAAGTTTGAATTGTTAACATCTTCTATGCCAGTATACAGTTCTAGTTTAAGCTATGTCTGTTCCGGTTAAAACTCTAAACCTCAGTACCGGAATAACCCTTACAATGAATTCCTCACATGCATAGTCTCTTTGATATATTTTGCATTACATCACATCCATAAATCCATTCCACATGTCTATCCTTATTCTTATTATTCATTCAAAATGATCTAATAAATCTCCCCTATATACCCTATACAAATTTATGCCTTATGTCGGCTTACAAAGATATATACAATATTATTTACATGTCGGCCATATAACATAAATGAATAAGAATTAAAATAGGTTGGTCCTCCAATACTGATGACCTTTACTATACCATGTCGGCCTGCATTGTCGGTGATCAAAGAAATCTTATATCCTGTCGGTGTCGGTGCCGGTGTAGAATCTATGAAGTGCTTGTCGGTACACCATATGAAGCCGGAACCCAAAATCATGTTGCCACCAATGACAACATAGTGAAACCAACCAATAGAGTGTCAATTTCCAACATTTATACCAAATTTGTACTTTCCTACCATGACTGTTGGACTGCAAAACTATTCAAATTCCACATTTTCTAAATCACTGTTGGACACAGATGTCGGAATAACAATACCAATCTGCTAAATCCGCATTGGGTATCAATGTTGGAATAGAAAATTTGATCATGACTTCTTAATCACTCATCAGAATAACTCTTCAAGGCAAAATAACAATTTCACATAATTCTGATAGAACAAACTTATCCCGATGTCACCCATTTTGGCATAACTATACCAAACAAGACACTTGAGGGTTTATTGGAATAGCCATGTAAGGTTGTCTGAATAGATTTGTGCAATCCTGATAGTATAAACTATCCTGATGACACTTGATCGGGATAACTATCCCAATGACAAACTTGAAAACTCTTTCTCAACAATGACACATCATCGAAATAACTATCTCTATGACAACACTAACAATTTTATACAACAATGACATGTTATCGATATAACTTATCCTGAAACAACATAAATGACAACTTTTGAACAAATTTATGTTAGTGTAGGTTTTTTATTTTCCTTATGTTAGGGGATATTTATTTTTTCCTACACATATATTATTTAAGCTTGCTTAGGTTAATAGGAGTGGTTTATATGAGGACACGTGGTGAAATACTTCAGCTACATGTGTAACTCTCCACCTCACATGGGTAGTTGAGTTACACACCCTCTTTTGGCTTGTTGTGCCACCTCTCATAACCACTATTTTGTCATTTCCTAAGTGGGTTATGGGGTAGTTGGGTTCACACCCTCTTTTGGCCTTATGTGCCAACTTTCTCAACTCCTTTTTTGTCTTCATGTAAGGAGGTTATGCCACATGTTTTGGCATTTACCAAGAAGGTAAAACCTCCCACTTTTTATGGGGAATAGGAGTTAACGCACCCCTTGGATGTATATGCTTATATTTTTCTATATAATAAGCACTATACTCTCACCTTCACTAGTCAAGCAGGTGAAGTGATAGCTCGGTGAGAGTCTTTTCCAAATTCTCTTCTTTGTCTCTTTTTCTCTCTCATATCAAAATTATCTTCATTCAGCTATTTTGATCTTTGATCATCTATTGCATGAGGACTTGCATGTGATCTACGACCGACATCAGATCTTGGCTCGGTTCTCGCTTCTTGCAGAATCTCACATGGTATCAGAGCTTATTGTCTGGTATAGCTCATTGTTTTTCTTAATTTATTTGAGGGATTTGAGACTTTTATATAGATAATATTTTCCTTAAAAACTAAGTATGCTCTTCTCCTGCATTCTCGTGTGATCTGGAGAATCAAAACAGTTTAAAGGAAAATAACTTCTAGTTAAATCTGGTTTACATGTATGTGTCCTTGTAAGATCTGGGTGATTGTAGCTTTGTGGTAATATTGGAAGCTTAATAAGAATTTACGGAGTTTCCATAAGGCTTGACAAAGTCAAAAGTGACTTTTACTTCACCAAAATCAGAGTTTGGAGGACATAGTAAAAAATCAGAGTAATTTTTTTTTTACTGGAGATATTTTCATTTCGGCTTTAGTGTTTCAACTTCTGTTCACTTTCACAAAAAATGATTTCTAGGTTTTCTTCCTAGCATCAAAAAACTTCTGGGTCTTGGATGGTATTTCTAGAAAATGAATAAATTTTGAAGAAATAGAGCTTGAATAGGGCCTAAGCCATTTTTCTATCATGGAAATTCAACAACATTTCTTAAAAGTTGTACAACTTTTGCCTTGGGTGTCATATTTTTGCAAACAAATACTTGAGGGAAAGCTGGAAATGAGCACTCTCCATTATTGCAGGTCTAATTGAAATTTTTTGCCTTTTTCTATCAAATATTAAAGGTTGTATCAGCTACTTCTTTTTCTCTTCAGCTGGTGATATCTTTGTCCTCACAACTCTATTTTTCAAAACTAATAGTTGTTGGAAAGGTATTGAGATAAATTAAGTAGTTATAAGGCTGATTTGTTTCAGATCTTGTCTCAAATTATTTGTATTTGAAACCTCTATTGGTTTCTTAAAGAATTGTAATCTAATAAAAAGCCTTGTAAATGCACTAATTATAAAGTGTCAACCTTGTAATATTTGGGGGGGTGATTTTTGAGACTAGTGAAAAGGGGGGGTGTCTCTTGTGCCTTCTTTCTTACACTTTTCCTGATTCTTTGCAATCTTCTTTTCTACTATCATGGATGCATCTATAGTTCCACTTTTAACACCATATAATTACTTTGAATGGAAATCTAAGATGATAATATATCTGAAAAGACATGGATATCATCGTGTTACTATGGGACTTGAAACTGAACCTCAAGATGTTGCAGAAAAGATTAAATGGTTTAATAAATGTGATGAAGCTTTTGGTACTCTATGTATGTCAGTCTCTCTAGACCTTCTTTTTCACATTGAATCTGCCACTACACCAAATGCAGTGTGGACCACTTTGGAAAACCTCTTTGGTAAGCAGGATGAGCTAAGAGGTCATCAGTTAGAGAATGAACTCATAGGGTTGAATCCAACCAATTTTGATACTATACAAGACTTCTTCACTAAACTTAACTCTATAAGATTGCAGTTGGAATGGTGTGGAACTAAGAAAGATGATAAGCAACTAATCTTGAGTATTCTTTCTAAGATTGGTCCTAACTATTCAGTGTTTGTTTCTACATTCTATGCTACAAAATGTGCCCTAGGTACCACATTCAAAATGCCTTCTCTAGATGAATTTGCTACAGAACTCACTAGGGAGCAAGACAAATTGGTTCAAATGGGTACAATAAAACCCTCTAAGTCACATTCCTTAGTTGTAAACCAAGGCACGAAAGAACAAAAAGGGTCTAGTAAGCAAGATAAGAAACAAAAGAACCAAG
The DNA here is from genome assembly GCF_030272615.1 of Cryptomeria japonica. Lineage (NCBI taxonomy): Eukaryota > Viridiplantae > Streptophyta > Pinopsida > Cupressales > Cupressaceae > Cryptomeria > Cryptomeria japonica. Next base: position 90,854,611 of record NC_081412.1, read on the forward strand.
GAGAGAAGAAAAAAGATTAGAAATCTACTACTTCAAAAGCAGATAATCAGACCTCTTCATCAAGAGGTGAACAACCTAATAAGGAGAAGGTCAAGTGTTCTTATTGTAAGAGGCCTGGTCATGATGAACATAAGTGTTTAAAGAAACAAATTGATCACCTTTCAAATCTTCTTGAAAAGAATAATATCAAGGTGTCTGATTCAGTCAAACAGAGTTCATCAGAAGGATCTTCTAAGGATACAAATAAGAGTAAAGGGAAAGGAAAGGGTAAGGCCCTAGTTGTTGTTGCTTCACAACCCAATTCTTGGATAATTGATTCGGGTGCTTCGCACCACATGGCTTATTCAAAAGATGATTTCACCTCTTTAGAGCTATGTTCTATGCCTTCCATACTAATGGGTGATGACACTCCTGTTGAAGTGCATGGGAGAGGGTCTATTGATGTGGGTGAAGGAACATTTAAGGATGTCCTTTGTGTTCCATCTTTATCAACTAATCTCCTATCTGTTTATCAGATCACTCACACTGGTTCTAGCAAGCGAGTTGAGTTCACACCAGATACAATGGTAATTAGTGAAATGCATAATGGGTCTACTATTGTTGTGGGAAAATTAGATCATCAATCCAGATTATATCAGTTTTCTCACTTTGTTCTTGACTCTCCTTCGACAGTTTTACTCACTCATGCAAATGAGATTAGTTGTTTATGGCATCAACGATTTGGCCACTTGAATTATCGTTACTTGCAACAACTCAGTAAACAAGACATGGTTTCAGGGTTGCCTTTTATTCAATTTTCTGATGGAGTTTGCCAGGGATGTATTCTTGGTAAGCATCCTGAGGAGAAGTATGATAAAGGCAAAGCATGGAGAGCTCCACAGCTATTGGAATTGGTATATAGTGACTTGGCAGGACCATTTCCACAACCATCTTTCAGTAAGGCTAGATATGTCATAACATTTATTGATGACTTTTCCAGATTTACATGGGTTTACTTTCTCAAACAAAAGTCTAAGGTATTTGAGAATTTTCTAGATTTCAAAGCTTTTGCAAAGAAACAATCTAGGAAGTTCATCAAGATTCTGCATACAGATAATGGGGGTGAATATGTTAATAATCAGTTTGAACAATTTTGTGCTTCAGAAGGTATCAACATGCAGCACATAGTTCCATACAGTCCTCAACAGAATGGTGTTGCAGAACAGAAGAATAGGTCCTTGAAGGAGATGGCAAATTGTATGATTCACTTCAAGTCTTTGGCACCTCGATATTGGGCAGAGGCCATCAATTGTGCATGTTACATCCATAATCGGGTTCCTCATAAAGTTGTGAAGGGGGTAACTCCTTTTCAAGCTTGGACCGGTCGAAAACCTACAATTAAGCATTTCAAAGTGTTTGGTTCTCTTGCATGGGCCCACATTCCAGCAGAGAAACGCAAGCCTATGGATCTGCAGAGCAAGCCTTGCATATTTGTTGGGTATCCAGATGATGTCAAAGGGTATAAACTTCTCCATCCCTCTACACATGAGTTGTTCATTGAGAGGAGTGTTCATTTTGAGGAGAGTTCTTCTATTTCTTCTCATACCACTTCTCCATCCACTATCACATTGGAGACATTGCATGATGATGACAATTCTTCTGAGGATCTTAATCCTCCTAATCTTGTTGAGGAGTCTTCTTCCTCTACTTTAGATGGTGACAATGATGATGAGGATTCACATTCTTCTCATAGTCATCCTTCAGAGGTTGATGATTCTCCCCCAGACTCTCCAGCTTCAGTGCCTCTTTGGGCTCGACAAACTTTTGAGTCAATAGGAGATTGGCTTGGTGATCCATCAGATTCTAGAAGAACTAGGTCACAATTTCAGCAAGCTCCACATCTCTTCATTGCTTCAGCTTCTGATCCACAGTCTTTTTGAGAAGCTACAGGTGTTCTTGAATGGGATGCTACAATGCAAGAAGAGTTTAATTCCTTGGAAAGGAATCACACATGGGATTTAGTTCCTCTTCTTAAGGGAAGGAAGCTTGTTCGATGCAAGTGGATCTATCAAACAAAATTTGTAGCAGATGGATTGGTTGATAAGTATAAGTCTCACTTGGTAGCAAAAGGCTTTTCCCAAGTTCCAGGGGTTGATTACTCTGAGACTTTTGCTCTAGTTGCTAAGATGAATTCCATCCTGCTTGTCCTTGCTATTGCTGCAACCCATCATTGGAAAGTTCATCACATGGATGTCAAGAGTGCATTTCTTCATGGTGACCTTAAGGAGGAAATCTACATGGAGTAGCCACAAGGGTTTGTTCAAGATCCTTCACTTGTGTGTCAACTTCGAAAGTCTCTCTATGGCCTCAAACAAGCTCCTCGAGCTTGGTATGCCAAGATGGAGTCCTTCCTTCTGACAGTTGGTTTTACTCGATGCCATTCTGATCCAAATGTCTATATTCTACACCAGGATGATACTCTCACATTTCTAGTTCTCTATATTGATGACTTGTTGATCACAGGGAGTCACTCATCCACCATCAAGGTAGTGAAAACTGCTCTACATGATAGATTTCTGATGTCAGACTTGGGACTTCTACATTACTTCTTGGGAATTGAGATTACTCGATCTTCTTCAGGCATCTTTCTTGGACAACCCAAGTATGCACTCGATATGCTCTCTAGATTTCACATGGCTGACTGTAAGCCTGCACCTACTCCTTTTTTGTCTGGGGTCAAACTTGAGGCTAAGTTCTCTTCACCCTTGGTTGATAGCACTTTATATCGACAAATTGTTGGGAGCCTCATCTACTTGACTCATATGAGACCTGACATTTCATTGCGATGGGCATGGTCTCTAGATTCATGCAGGAGCCACATGAGTTGCATTGGAAAGTAGCTAAGCGGATTCTCCACTACATTCAAGGTACTCACAATTATGGAATTCAGTATGCAGCAGGCATGGATATTGACTTGGTGGGATATACGGATTCAGATTGGGCAGGTGATTCTCAGGATCGCAAATCCACTTTAGGGTATTGCTTCTCACTTGGTTCTGGTCCAATTTGTTGGTCGAGTAAGAAGCAGTCTGCAATTGCTCTTTCATCAACAAAGGCTGAGTATCGAGGGGCAGTTAATGCCACCACTGAGGCTATTTGGCTTCAAAATATTCTCATTGAGTTTGGTATTCCAGTTAGGAAGCCTACTATCATCTTTTGTGATAATCAAAGTGCTATACAGATCTCAAGAAATCCAGTTCATCACCAGAGGATGAAACACATTGAGATACATATGTACAATATTTGGGAGCTCATTCAGGAAGGCATCATTGATCTTAAGTATTGTTCTACAACGGAGCAAACTGCGGACATCTTCACCAAACCCTTAACCGAAAGCAAATTCCTTCATTTGCGATCTCTGCTTGGGATACGACAAGTGTCTACTTCAGGAGGGACTTCTTAGTCCTTCTTTCTTTCTCTCCTTATTTAGGGGGGGGCTATTCCTCTTATGGGGGGCTTCTTCTTTTGGGGGGGCTATCTATGTACATGGGTACCTAACACCTTCACTAGTCAAGCAGGTGAAGTGATAGCTCGGTGAGAGTCTTCTCCAAATTCTCTTCTTTGTCTCTATTTCTCTCTCATATCGAAATTATCTTCATTCAGCTATTTTGATCTTTGATCATCTATTGCATGAGGAGTTGCATGTGATCTATGACTGACATCAGATCTTGGCTCGGTTCTCGCTTCTTGCAGAATCTCACAATTTACAGACTTGCAAATTGTGACTCTAGATTTGACATATCCATCTAAAAACATGAAAATACATTATAGATGGTCTCAATAGACCTTATTGAATAACAGTAGACCTAACCCTAACTCCTAAGACTCAAAACCTATTTACTAGATTCCAGGTGCTCTTGCACCAAACACCCAAAGAGGAAAAATTCCATGCTCTTGATGAAATGAGGTCTATAACAATGTCTTGAATTTCATCACTCTGATGATCCTCCTCAAGAATGCAACTTCTCCCATCTATCTTCATCTTCACCTTGGGCTTCGCTTTGCCCATGCAACTTAGCGCTCCTCTTGACTAGTTACCTTGGATCTGCACCTCCATGCTTTGGCTTGACTATACCTTATTCATCCAACTGCTACCAACAGATCTCTTGGTCTCATTCATCTCTAAATAGATCATAATCAGCCCTTGTTCTTTCATTTCAACCTTTGGCTTGGCCTCCACCAACTTGTTCACCACAACAATGGAATAATAGGGCACTCCCTTCTCTCTTTGCCTCTGAAGTCTTTTCTTCACTATCACCTTTAGGTTCCTTATTCTTAGAACCACTGTCATACCAGTATTTAAATGGCTCCTTATCAGACCTAGCAACCAAGGACATCCTATTGTCCTAACCACATAACTAACTTTTTTCCCCACTTCCTTTGGAGACTTCACATACATAGTGTCTTTATCCTTCTCTTGGCCTACCACTTTCTTCATCCCTTCCACCTTTCAGACTCTCTGCAAACTCTTCCTCTTCTCATCTTCTTCACCTCTTGGGGTGACTAATCCTTGCCATGGTCCTTGCATTACCAATTTTGTGTTTTGTTGCTCACATTTCTCTACGCCATGTACATGGTGTTCTTCCTCTTTGATCTCTACATCTCCAAACTGATAAACTTTTGTTTTAGCAGTGCTTGACTACCCTACAACTTCCCTTTCACTCAAGGAACACACTATTGTTCCCATCATGACTTCTTCAAGAGTTTCTTGGATTTCCTCTTCCTTCATCACCTCAACTTTGGAGACCTCTTTATTATCTGAATCTTCATTCCCTCTATCAACATTCATCTATTGCCTTTCACATTTTTGTCTAATTAGTGGACAATACTCTTCCTCCTTTGTGGTTTGGTTAGGCATTTCTTGCCTTTTATTAGGCATTGCTCTTTCCTTCTTCTCTTTGGAAATGGTTGCCTCATCATTACAATGACTCTCCTCTTTCCTTATAGGTCATCTTTTTCCCTGCATAAGTACTCTTCTAACCCTCTCTTGTCCTTGATTTTCTTCTACCAATGGATTCAAATAAAAAAATACCATCTTTCTTAATCTTATAACTATCGTGTCTCCCATCAAACAAATAATCCCTATTACATACCCATGGAAATCCCAACAGAAAATGACATGTATTCATAGGCATAGCATCACACAAAATGGTGTCCTTATATGGGCCTATTTCAAACTCAACCCAAGTTTGTTCCTTCACAATCAAAGTATGTTCACCATTCAACCAAGAAACAGTGTAAGGTGCTTCATGAGGATAATATTTTAAGTGAAACTTATCCACCATTTCTTAAGATACCAGATTATCTAAATTACATGAATCAACCATCACATTGCATACCTTGCCTTGATAGAAACATCTAGTCTTGAAGATGGCATTCCTTTGTAGCATCTCTTCCTCCATGGATCCTTTGATTACCATGATGTCATTTTTCCTTCCAACATAATCCATGTACCTCTGATACCAATTTGATGCAATATAGAGATTCCTTAACGATCTGAAGTAGGATTTAGGAATGATAGCAAAAATGGCATCTAAGCACTTAGTACCAACCTTAACGAGAACTGGAAGAGTAATAGAACCTATAGTAGGACAAGAGAAACCATCTAAGATCTTAACCACTAAATCAAATTTATCATATCAATATGTTACTTCATGCAATTGTAAAGTATAAAGATATTCTTAACTTATTACATTCACCATACATGTTGGATCAATCATCAATGAGAACCCCTCGTGAGAGTATGTCTTTGATCTTTGCAGGTGATATATAGACTTATACTGGGCCATCAGGTGTTTCAAATTTCAATTTCCAATAGTCTCACTAGGATCAAAGGTAATGCATATTGCATAGGTTCTTAGGAGGTGCAGGTTTATCAATAAGATTCACCACATTATTTATCAATAAAATTATATTAAATTAAAATTTATATTAAACTAAATTTATGTTGAACTTTTATATATATTTTTAGTCTTTATTTATTTATTAAATTAATATTTATATTACACTAAATTTATGTTGAACTTTTATATATATTTTTAAATTATTTTTTAAAATTATATACCATAAACATATTTTTAAAGAATTTTGTTAAACTTTAAATTTAATATTTTAGATTTAATATTGAATGTTTTATTTTTAATATTAAATTTTTACCTTTCAAATTGTATATCAAAATTTATATTTTTATTTAGTTATTTGCTTTATTCTAGAAACTAAGTTTCATGTTTTATACTATTTTTGAATTTCATATTTTTACAAATAATATTAACATTATATTTAATAGTTATCTCAAACTATTGCACATATTTAAATGTCTCTTATTATGGGACTGACGACATCTGACAACAGGTACCATCACCTGTTGGATGAGCAAAGATCAACGACTTAGGGTGGATTTCGGTCCAAATGTGGGAAGTGAACACATTTGTGAGAACTTCGCCCGGAATTGAACATTTTAAATTTAATTAAATCTAATTAAGTCTATAAAGCTCTTTTTTCGGGCGGAAGTTTAAAATGATTAAATGGACTTAAAAAACAGACTCGAAAAGTGACACGAGAATGATGATGTGCCCAAAAAATGGCAGAAGTCATGGGACCCACGACATTTGACAACAGGTACCATCATCCGTTGGATGAGCAAAGATCAACAGGCGAGGGTGGATTTCGGCTCGAATGTGGGAAGTGAACACATTTGTGAGAACTTCGCCCGAAATTGAACATTTTAAATATAATTAAATATAATTAAGTCTATAAAGCTCTTTTTCGAGCGGAAGTTTAAAATGATTAAACAGACTTGAAAAGTGACACGAGTATGGTATTCGTGACGTGGCCGAAAACTGGCAGAAGTCATGGGACCTACGACAACTGACAACAAGTACCATCATCCGTTGGATGAGCAAAGATCAACAGCTTAGGGTGGATTTCAGCCCGAATGTGGGAAGTGAACACATTTGTGAGAACTTTGCCCAAAATTGAACGTTTTAAATTTAATTAAATACAATTAAGTCTATAAAGCTCTTTTTCAGGCAGAAGTTTAAAATGATTAAATAGACTTTAAAAAAAGACCTGAAAAGTGACACGAGTATGGTGACATGCCCGAAAACTAGCAGAAGTCATGGGACCCATGACAACTGACAACAGGTACCATTGTCCATTGGATGAGAAAAGATCAACGACTTAGGGTGGATTTCGGCCCGAATGTGGGAAGTGAACACATTTGTGAGAACTTCGTCCGGAATTGAACGTTTTAAATTTAATTAAATATAATTAAGTCTATAAAGCTCTTTTTCGAGCAGAAGTTTAAAATGATTAAAAAGACTTAAAAAATAGACCCAAAAATTGACACGAGTATGGTATTCGTGATGTGCCCGAAAACTGGCAGAAGTCATGGGACCCACGACAACTGACAACAGGTACCATCATTCATTGGATGAGCAAAGATCAACATCTTAGGGTGGATTTCGACCCGAATGTGGGAAGTGAACACATTTGTGAGAACTTCGCCCGAAATTGAACGTTTTAAATTTAATTAAATATAATTAAGTCTATAAAGCTCTTTTCCAGGCAGAAGTTTAAAATGATTAAACAGACTTAAAAAACATACCCATAAAGTCACATGAGTATGGTGATGTGCCCAAAAAAGGGCAGAAGTCATGGGACCCATGACATCTGACAATAGATACCATTGTCTGTTGGATGAGCAAAGATCAACGACTTAGAGTGGATTTCGACATGAATGTGGGAAATGAACACATTTGTGAGAACTTCACCCGAAATTGAACGTTTTAAATTTATGTCCTCAGAATTTATACTGAAGTAATGAATGTTTTGTCCTTCGGGATCGAATAGTTATTATTATTAATAATAGTTAATAAAATTACAACATGATTCTAGATATTTTTCCCTTTAGTTATTACTTTTGTACTTTTCAGAGTTTTCAAAATAAGAGACTCATAAATCATAATCGTATTTCATTTCATGGACAAACCAATAAATCAAGGGAGATTCAAAAACAACTACTAGATTGATTCAGAAACAACTACTAGATTGAGGAATGCAAGTTGCAACAGAGACTATCTGCGCCAATCTAGTGAAATAGAAATTTTGAGTAAAATCTAGAACACCTACATACCGCCTTTTTTTCTTTTTTTAATCTCGTGGTCCAATTTGAGGGTTAGAATTTTCAGGTTTTTATCTAGCATTATTTTGAATTATTAACAATAACAGTGATGGGGAAAATGGGAAGCAGTAGTTCAACAGGAAGCCAAGTGAAAAATAAAATGTACCTAACTGAACTGGTTAAAACACTAGGTTTCACTGATGAATACCATGATATTTATGACCTTTCTATCTATGGTGAAAAGCGTATCATAGATATTAGATATGCCTTGTCTAGTAAGGCGGCAAATGCATCCAGGGAAAAATTTACTGTTTTCAACCCAATGTTAAAACAAAGAACAAATAAAATCGCATCGTGGGATGCTGGATTGGGAAGCATGGTGTTACCTAAAGTATTCCCTTGCCCTGATTTTGTCATGGTCTGCACTGAAAATTATGATGAAGATAAAAAAGCAATTGTCAATAAAAATACAAAAGAGAAAATTCTATCCATAAACAAGGGAGAATTTTCTCATTTGTTGAACCTAGGATTTGAAGCCCAAAACTCAAACGTCCAAATTGACCTTGGAAAGTTGGCAGGGAATTATGAGAGTCTCAATCCAAATCGTAGAGATTCATTTATCAAAGCTCTAATAAAGAGTGGTACTAGTATTCTATTGGATCGGAATCATAAGCCTCCCTATGATTCTAACATTTTTGTTCCATGGGTTGGGGATACTATTTCCTTGCTATCATTTTGCTTGGGATTGGAAAATGATAGGGAAGTGGGTGCAAGCCTTCTTGAAATGATTTATAATATCCATTGTGTAGGTCAGCCAGTAAGATATAATTTTATTGAGCACATTGTTTAATCCATGCAAAAACATTTACTAATGATAAAAAAAGGTTCCTGTAAGACATTTAGGTTCTCATCCTACTTGTGCTATCTCCTTCTATCCAAGTATCGTGCAATATTTGAGACCAACAAGTTTCAAATTGTGAACTATAAGATTGATGAGAAGACTTGGAACAAAACAAAGTGTCTAATATATGAATGGACACCAAAGATAAGGATGCATGATAACAAAAAGAACTACAACCATTTTGTAGACTTCTTTTTGGCACCAATGTATAATGAAATTACAAGCACTCCAATGCCTAGGTTGTCTATGTCTTGTAGAGATTGCATTCAACTCGAAAGTCAAATAGAATTGACTGAC